>NC_057797.1:289591675-289899163 GCF_018294505.1 Triticum aestivum | reverse complement strand
GCCGCCGTCCACTTCATCGAGCTAGCCGAGCCCCGTGTGCTCGTGCGGCCCGAGACCACCGCACTGAGCTCGCCCGAGCTCGCCGTCGCCGGAGATCCCCTTCAACGCCGTCGCCGCCTCAGCTCGTCCCCGACCTCGCCGGTGGCCTCTACGGGAGCACTGTGAGCCTAGTTACTCCTCCGACCCTCCCTCTCTCATTCCCGAGCCGTGTAGCCACCGCACGAGGATCACACGCCCGCACCGCCGCGGATCTCGTCGCCGACGTGCTTCCGGCCACCCTCCGGCCACGAGCTGGTGTCCATCTTACTCACCGAGCTCCGCAGCACCTAGCTAGCCACTCCCCGAGCCTCACCGACCCCTCTAGCACCAAGTTCATCTTCGGCCGAACCCCGGTGGCCGCCAAAGTCGTCGCCGGCGCCAACTCCGGCCACCCCGACCCCAACGGACTCCACCAAGAGCTGCGGCTTGTCCTCAGCTCCATTCTGGTGGTCTCCGCGACCCATTTGGTGGCCGAAATGGCCAAAACCACTCCCGCCGCCGCGTCGGGCTCGCCGGCGGCTAAATGCCGGCGCCGCTGGCATTGACTTTGACCACGGGTGGGCCCTGGTTGACTCCCCTGAGTCAATGACAGGTGGGGCCCAGCCCTGTTAATTAAATAGGTTAAGTTTTAACTAAACTTTAATTAAAATAATCACCCTGACATGCGGGACCCACTGTCAGGTTTGACCCTGACGTGTTCCGTTGACCTGCTGACGTCACACTGACGTCAGGCTGACGCAATAATGATTTTCTGGAATGATTCTAATATAGGAAATTCCAGAATATAAGTTAAACTTCAAAAATTCATAACTTTTATTCTGTAACTCCAAATCAGACAAATTATATATGAAAAATGATCAGAAAAATCCAATCTATCCATCTGTACTATTTTCATGCATGACTAAACAAGTTAACCTGATGTTTAATGCAGAACAAGGAAAAACACTTTAAAGGGCCATGTTTGAGTTTGAAATTTGAATCTTTGATTCAAATTGGTTCAAACCTTCTGGTTTTAGTTGCATTAGCCCAACACACTCATATTGCCATGTTTCATGCATGCATCATATTGTTGCACATTGTTTGGTGATGGTTGTGTATCGGTGTCCTTTGCGACAGGTTCTGCCTCCAAGGAGTATCATGATTACCCTATCGAAGAACCGTATCAGTGCATCGAACCATCAGGCAAGCAACCAACCATTTGATCATATCGATACAATCCCATGTTCTCGCTCCTGCTCTCTTTTACTGCATTAAGACAACGCGTTTCAAACTGCTGTGTGTTACGGTAGTTGAACCCATTTCCTCTGCATGACCTGTCATTGCCACAGTAACTAGATGAAACCCACTAGCATGTGTAGGAGTTGATTGAGCCATATGTATGTGTTGTTCCTACCTTTCTATGCCTGCTATGCTTAGAGTCGTGTCAGGTCTGGTTCATCTGGGTGATGAGCTAGAGTGAAATGATTATGTCGATAATGAGAGTGGTGTGGTGAACACGATTTGGTAAAGGTGTCGATGAGAGACCATGTAGGAGTACATGGTGGGTTGTTTCATTGAAGCCGACCTTAAGCACTGAGATCTGTATGTGTGATTTAAGATACAGCTACTACCATGCATTGGGCCCTGAAATATGACCCCGCTCGACTTCTTATTCACCCTAGCTCTCTGTCCAGGAGTTGCAAGTAGTTTCTGGTGTTTGTAGCCTACTGGAGGCCGTGGACAGTGCTGACCGTAGGGGTGGGCTGTGATGCGGTAGGTACGTGGCCGGGTGTACCGAATACCCGTTAGGTATCTCGGGAACCCTGTTCACATCGTTCGGGGCCGTATGGGAAACCTCGGCCAGACTCCCTGCGGATGGAACCTGGATAGGCAATAAACCTGGACTAGAGGCTTAAGTGTTTAGGTAGGTCGTGGTCTACACCCACGTCGGCTTTCGCTTGAAGTCTGCCGAGCACATGTCGTGTGCAGACGCTAAGTGGTGGAAACATGTATGAAGAAGTACACCCCTGCAGGGTTATCATGATCTATTCGAATAGCCGCGTCCACGGTAAAGGACTACTTGGTTGCCTATACAGTTCATAGACAAGTAAATGGAAACTACTAAAAGTCTCAAGATAAGTGTGAGTGCCGAGGATGGCTCTTCCCTAGGAAGACGGAGGTGGATCCTCGGTGGTGTATTGAAGTGGTGAGTAGTGGACTCGTGTGCGAAAAACCATTTCAAGTTGGAGTCTCGTAGGTTAGCCTAGCCAAGAGTCAAAGCTGGCTTGCTGCAATAACTCCACCAACCCTTCTTGATAATATGCATGTATGTAGGATCTAATGTAAGTCTTGCTGAGTACCTTTGTACTCATGTTGCTATAATTTACATTTTACAGAAGACGCTGCAACCCCTTCTGATGGGTTCTATGTAGACGTTGACATCAACGAGTAGGCTAAAGGCCCAGGTGGAGATCCTGAGCTTGTGAAGGACCATGTAGTATAGCTAGGCTTTCCAAGCCTCTTTTATTTTACTACTTGTCTGTACTCAGACAAGTTACTTCCGCTGCTGGTTTGTATGACTGTATGACTTGAATGCTGGGTCGCGAGACCCGTACCTTTGTGTATGTTATGTATGGCTCCCTGAGCCTTAAATAAAGTACTTGTGTCGTAGAGTCATGTTGTGATGCTTCGTTGTATTTGCACATATCGAGCATATTGTGTGTATGATTGAATTGCTTGGTATGTGTGGGATCTGACTATCTAGTTGTTTATCTTTAGTAGCCTCTCTTACCGGGAAATGTCTCCTAGTGTTACCGCTGAGCCATGGTAGCTTGCTACTGCTCTGGAACACTTAGGCTGGCCGGCATGTGTCCTTCTTCGTTCCTGTGTCTGTCCCTTCGAGGAAATGTCACGCATTGAGTACCGGAGTCCTGTTAGCCCGCTACAGCCCGGTTTACCGGAGTCCTGCTAGCCCAGTGCTACAGCCCGGACCCACTTGCTGATGACCGACACGTTCGAAGCTGGGTCATGGATGCCTGTCCCTGTAAGTCTGCGTCACTTTGGGTTTACGACTAGTCATGTCAGCCCGGGCTCCTTATCATATGGATGCTAGCGACACTATCATATACGTGAGCCAAAAGGCGCAAACGGTCCCGGGCAAAGGTAAGGCGACACCCGTGGGGATACCGTGCGTGAGGCCGCAAAGTGATATGAGGTGTTACCGGCTAGATCGATGTGACATCGAGTCGGGGTCCTGACAGCGTTGGCATCAGAGCCGGACTGCCTGTAGGTTCTCCAAGCCAAACTGGTCGATGTTGAGTCTAGAAATTCTTTAGCTATATGTAGGGGAATTGTTTGTGGGTTGGAACGTAAGGCTCTTTTTACTCCTTTATCTTATGACATTCTGATCTGAGTCAGTCTATTCTTCCACCGGGGGTTAAGGAATTAGGATCTATTCTCTCTATCAGGATCACGTGTTACTAATCAGTAGTACCTTATAAGTTTGATGAATACAAGCCTAGTTCAGTTCTACTACCACGTCATGTTGCTAGGACGGATTCAGAACTTGATATGATGATGTTGAGTGTGTATGTAATCCTTTGTCAAATGTCTCAAAATCCTTCTTGAGCATTTACAGCTGTTATGCTGCCGAAATTTTGCTAGAAATTCTAATGCCTTTGCATTATGATTGTGCTTTCAGATGGCCACTCGCGACCTTAATCAAGTGGTTCGCCTGACTCGATGCCTAGATGTACCCGGCCATACTGCCATGTTGGTCAGGGTAATGACTGAGGCTGGATATCGTTGGTATCCTGAGTACACGGTCGAAGAGCAATTCCGAGACTTTAATCAAAGCCAGTATCTCTGCACTGTCAGGATATTTCCATCTTATCCTGGATCCACCGAGCCCCTTCACTACTCCTATGGGCTCGGGGTTACTATTGAGATGGCTGTGCAGGACGCCGCCTACTCTATGATGACCATCATGCGGGTCAGATCTGGTCTATTTCGGGACTCTGATTTCCGGTATATGCCAGGATCACTTCCGGGAGCACAAGGGTATCTCCAGGCTATCTATGCTGACCCCACCCAGGAGGATTCACGGACCCGCACTACTGCTGAGATGCTCGAGGATAAGGACCGTGAAAATCGGGCCTTGAGGTTAGAGCTCTTCAATACCCGTGCTGACCACTGGGCCACATTGACTCGGTTTGCACTGGCGGTGCAAGCTGGATATTCGGATATGCGCGATCTCTATCCTGTGAGATCTGCTCTGCCAGACGTGATGGGTTGGCGTGATGTAGGAGGCATCACCCCACCTCGCGGTCCCCGCATGCCACCGTCTGTTGGTCCAAGACCTCATCCTAGTCCCTATGGTCCACAAGCTCCGCGAGATCGTCTGTTTCCGGATGATCATGTTGAGCTTCCAGGCTATGGAGGTGACTTCTACGAGGACTACTACGGATCGGTCTGAGTTAGTGGTAGTATCACTAGTTCGTTATAGCTGTGTCGTCTATCGTCCTGCGTGACTCGTGGGATATGACCTAGTTTGTACTCTTTTCGGAGGTGTAGAAAAATAATGTATAGGAGCTTGGGATGCCTCTGATGAGATGTAATCCTCTTTTCACCGTAATAGTACTTTGTTTGGTCTTGTACTAAACCTTGTATGGTGTGTATGACGATGGAATAAAGAAGCAGTTTCTGTATCTACCATGTCATACGGATGATCATCTTGCATTCCGAGTTATTCCTTACATTCTGTATCCTATGTCGGAATTTTATCATTCTGACTGAATCATTGTCTTGTTTACCTAGGATGGTCAACACGCGCACTAACCCTGCTCCTCAAGAGCAGGCCGAAGGCAGTGAAGTCAGGAATGCAAATCTGCCTCATCCTCCTTCCCTAGCCGAGGTTATGATGGAAGCCGAAAGAAACAAGCGGGAGACCAACCGTTTGTTGGAGCGTATTGAACAGAACACGGCACACCATCAGAGGACTAACGTGGTGTCACTCAGTGATTTTATCAAATTACATCCACCCACGTTCCACCACTCCATCGAGCCTCTCGACGCTGATGATTGGCTTTGCAGTATCTCTCACAAACTGCGTTCCGCGCTGGTAGCGGAGGCTGACAAGGTCACCTTTGCTGCATATCATCTTGAAGGCCCCGCCAGTCTATGGTGGGAGAATTATGGAGCTATGCGCCCAGCGGGCCATGTCACTACTTGGGCTGAATTCAGCGAGGCTTTCCGTGAACATCACATTCCGGAGGGTCTCATGGACTGTAAACGTGAGGAATTTTGCAATTTCACCCAAGGCCGACTCTCTGTGGATGTTTACAGCAGGGAGTTTGGTAACCTCGCACGTTATGCAATTGAGGAAGTTTCTACTGATGCTAAGAAGCAAGCGAGGTTCCGTAAGGGACTTAGTCCTGAGCTTCGCCGCGACCTCCGTCTGCATGAGTGCACATCTTTTCAGAAACTTGTTAACAAAGCCATCAGTGCTGAAACTGGTCAGACTGATTATGACGCAACACGCAAGCATGGCCGTGACATGGGTTCCTCATCCGGTGCTGGTCCTCAGAAGCGCCGCGTGTGGGTGCCCAACACCGCTCTGCCACCCAGGTTCACACCGAGGCCATCTTTCCAGGCGCCTTGCCCTGTTCAACAGTCTGCTCCAGCCAAGCCCTATGGGGGTCCAACCAACAATACTCCTCCACGTACCAGTTCCGTGACTTGTTTCAAGTGTGGGGAATCTGGCCACTATATGCGTGAGTGTCCCCAGACCAACCCCAACCAATCTGCTAAAGCTGTTGGCCGTGGCAAGCCGACAGGGAAAGTGTTCCACGCCAAGCCGGCCACCGCCTCACGTGGCCATGTCAACTGTATCTCTGCCGAAGAAGCTCAAGAAGATCCCAACGTCGTTCTCGGTATGCTCCTTGTTAATTGCCACCCGGCATCTGTTCTTTTCGATACAGGAGCCTCTCATTCATTTATATCCGAGAACTACGCTCGTTTGCATAACACCGCATTCTGTAACATGCCATCCACTATGGAAATTTCTACTCCCGGTTCTAGATGGCAGACCTCCAGGGTAAGTTATGGAAATGAAATCCAAGTCGATAGACTTGTTTTCCTTGCATCTTTAATACCTCTCAAATTTTCAGATATTAATATCATTTTGGGTATGGACTGGATGTCAGCTCATCATGCCAAAATTGATTGCTTCTCTAGGACTGTTCAACTCACTCACCCTTCGGGCAAGATAGTCAATGTCTTGACCCGATTAGCCAAGCGACAATTATATTCTCTTAACGCCAGCCCTTTGCCAGACCTTGAGGACGTTCCGGTAGTTCGTGACTTTCCGGATGTCTTCTCAGAGGAATTGCCAGGTGTTCCACCTGACAGGGATGTTGAGTTCGTAATAGACCTCATTCCAGGAACCGTTCCGATTGCTAGAAGACCCTATAAGATGGCACCACTAGAACTAGCCGAGCTTAAGAAACAACTCGATGAGTCCTTGAAAAAGGGTTTCATCTGACCTAGTTCATCTCCGTGGGCTTTCCCCGTCCTCTTCGTCAAGAAGAAGGATGGTACGGACCGGATGGTTGTAGATTATCGACCTGTCAATTTGGTCACAATCAAGAACAAATATCCGCTTCCCAGGATCAACGACCTGTATGATCAGCTCGCTGGATCCTCAGTCTTCTCCAAGATGGATTTGAGGTTGGGCTACCATCAAATCAAAATCAGAAACGGGGACATCCCTAAAACGGCCTTTGTTACTCGTTATGGCCAATACGAGTACACCGTCATGTCCTTCGGTTTAACCAACGCTCCAGCCACCTTTTCTTGGTTTATGAACTCAATCTTCATGGAGTATTTGGATAAATTCGTCGTAGTTTATCTGGATGATATACTCATCTACTCTAAGAACGAGGAAGAACATGCCAAACATCTAAGGCTAGTGTTGAAGAAACTTCGAGAGCATCGCCTTTATGCCAAGTTTTCCAAATGTGAATTTTGGTTGTCAGAAGTGACCTATCTGGGTCATGTAATATCTGGTAAAGGTATTGCTGTCAACCCTGAGCAAGTTCAAGCTGTCCTTAATTGGACTCCACCTGAATCGGTCAAGCAAGTTCGGAGTTTTCTGGGCTTAGCGAGCTATTGCCGTCGCTTTGTCGAGAACTTCTCCAAAGTTGCCAAACCTCTAACCGAACTCCTCAAGAAAGATAAGAAGTTCGAATGGACTCCACAATGTGAGCACAGCTTTCAGGAACTGAAAAGACGCCTGACTTCTGCTCCCGTACTGGTACCGCCAGACTTCTCCAAGGACTTTGTTATCTACTGCGACGCCTCGCGACAAGGACTAGGTTGCATTCTCATGCAAGATCGACACGTAATTGCCTATGCTTCACGGCAATTGCACCCACATGAGGAGAATTATCCTACTCATGATCTAGAGCTAGCAGCCGTAGTCTATGCACTCAAGACCTGGCGACATTACCTCCTCGGTAACCGTTGCGAAATTTTCACTGATCACCAAAGTCTGAAGTACATCTTCACCCAACCGGATTTGAATCTTAGGCAAAGACGTTGGGTCGAGTTGATCACAGATTTCGACTTAGGAATAACTTACACCCCAGGGAAAGCCAACGTCATGGCTGATGCACTAAGTCGTAAATCTTATTGTAACAACCTGATGTTACAACAAAGTCAACCGCTTCTCCATGAGGAATTTCGTAAGCTTAACCTTCACATTGTTCCTCAAGGATTTCTTTCCACCTTGGTGGCGAAACCTACTCTTACGGATCAAATCATCGCTGCCCAGAAGCGAGATAAGGGAATATCTAAAATCAAGGAGAACATTGCTAGCGGAGGTGCTAGTTGTTTCTCCAGCAAGGATCATGGTGTTGTATACTTTGAGAACCGTTTAGTGGTTCCCAAGAACCAGCATCTACTGCAGTTGATCCTTAAGGAGGCTCATGAATCTCCTCTCACCATTCATCCCGGTAGTACTAAGATGTATCAGGACCTACGCCAGAGGTTCTGGTGGACCAGGATGAAGAGAGAAATTGCTCAGTATATTGCTAATTGCAACGTCTGTCGTCATGTAAAAGCAGAGCATCAACGGCCTGCTGGCACCCTTCAACCTTTAGCTATTCCTGAATGGAAATGGGATAAAATTGGTATGGATTTCATTACCGGTTTTCCCAGGACCAAGAGAGGGAATAATGCTATCTTTGTCGTTGTCGATCGTCTTTCCAAAGTGGCCCATTTCTTACCTGTTCGTGAGAGTATAACCGCTAGTCAGCTGGCAGACCTATACATCTCCCGAATAGTGTCTCTCCATGGTGTTCCCTTGGAAATCAACTCGGATAGAGGAAGTCTTTTCACCTCTCGATTTTGGGAAAGTTTCCAAAATGCTATGGGAACCCGTCTCTCCTTTAGCACCGCTTTCCACCCTCAGTCGAGTGGTCAAGTGGAACGCGTCAACCAGATTCTAGAAGACATGCTTCGAGCCTCTGTTATCTCATTCGGAATGGATTGGGAGAAGTGCCTTCCATTTGCCGAATTCGCTTACAACAACAGCTATCAATCTAGCTTGGGTAAAGCCCCTTTTGAAGTTCTCTATGGACGACGGTGTCGAACACCCCTTAACTGGTCAGAGACCAGGGAAAGACAATTCTTTGGCCCGGATATGATTCAGGAAGCAGAAGAACAAGTTCGCATCGTTCGTGAAAAGTTGAAAACAGCCCAATCTCGTCAAAAGAGTCAATATAACCGAAAACATAAGGCTATGACTTTCGAGGTTGACGAGAAGGCTTATCTTCGGGTCACCCCTCTGAAGGGAACCCATCGTTTCGGTATCAAAGGCAAATTGGCTCCTCGTTACATTGGACCTTTTCGCATTCTTGCCAAACGAGGAGAAGTTGCCTACCAGTTGGAACTACCTCCGCACCTCTCCAGAGTCCATGATGTCTTCCACGTTTCTCAACTCAGGCGTTGCTTCTCGGATCCTATCCGTGGAGTGGACTACGAAACGCTTGATCTCCAAGATAATCTTACGTATCGAGAGTACCCCATTCGTATCCTTGATCAGGCCGAGCGTACCACTCGACGTCATAATATCAAGTTTCTCAAAGTACAATGGTCGCACCATTCTGAGGATGAAGCAACTTGGGAAAGGGAGGATCGTCTTCGACTTGAGTATCCCGCCTTCTTTCCGGAGGAACCCAAATCTTGGGACGAGATTCTTTTGAGTGGGGGTGAGTTGTCACACCCTAGCTAGCCATGCATTAGAGTGATGCATCATGTTTACTCTTTCATCAGAAACTTGAAATGGGGATGACAGAACCCCCAGTCACCTCTGAAACCAATTAGGGTTTCCTAAAAACTTTTTCAATGAACCTGAAATGCCCTTCTAAAATGCCCATCATTTTTGTCTTGGTTCAGAACCTCTGCCAAAAGTGGTGCACATTTTCCTAGGCCATCCTAGGGTTTTTGATTTAAATCATAAGTATTTGAATTTGGGCATTTAAAATTATATAAAATATTTAAATGCTCAAATAACTCCAAACTAAAATGTTTCATGTTGGAAATAATCCAACTATGGACCAGGAGTAGTTTGGTGATTTTAGGAGTAGCCTAAGTATTTTATTTAATTCAACAAAGTGGCAGAAGTATTAATAAAAACAGAAAACAGAAAAAATGGGAAAAGGCTTACCTGTCGCCCAGCACCGGCCCACCTGCCGGCCCAGCCCAGCACCGCGCCAGCGAGCTGCTTGCTGGCCAGGCAGGCAGGTAGGTGCTCGACGGCGAGCACCGCATGGGTGCCACGCACCTGCTCGCCGCCTCGCCGCCTCCCTCGCCCGGCTAACGTCGTGAATCGGCCTCCCTCTCTCCCCCGAACCCCCCAGACACCCCCTCTCCTCTCCAGCTCCTCCCCCTCGCACGCCCCAGCCATGGCCGACGCCATCGCCGCCACCCCCTCGCTGTAGCCATGCCCTCCGTCCACCCCACGCCGTGCCACCGTGTCCAGGAGCTCCGCCGCCGTCCACTTCATCGAGCTAGCCGAGCCCCGTGTGCTCGTGCGGCCCGAGACCACCGCACCGACCTCGCCCGAGCTCGCCGTCGCCGGAGATCCCCTTCAACGCCGTCGCCGCCTCAGCTTGTCCCCGACCCCGCCGGTGGCCTCTACGGGAGCACTGTGAGCCTAGTTACTCCTCCGACCCTCCCTCTCTCATTCCCGAGCCGTGTAGCCACCGCACGAGGATCACACGCCCGCGCCGCCGCGGATCTCGTCGCCGACGTGCTTCCGGCCACCCTCCGGCCACGAGCTGGTGTCCATCTTACTCACCGAGCTCCGCAGCACCTAGCTAGCCACTCCCCGAGCCTCACCGACCCCTCTAGCACCAAGTTCATCTTCGGCCGAACCCCGGTGGCCGCCAAAGTCGTCGCCGGCGCCAACTCCGGCCACCCCGACCCCAACGGACTCCACCAAGAGCTGCGGCTTGTCCTCAGCTCCACTCCGGTGGTCTCCGCGACCCATTTGGTGGCCGAAATGGCCAAAACCACTCCCGCCGCCGCGTCGGGCTCGCCGGCGGCTAAACGCCGGCGCCGCTGGCATTGACTTTGACCATGGGTGGGCCCTGGTTGACTCCCCTGAGTCAATGACAGGTGGGGCCCAGCCCTGTTAATTAAACAGGTTTAGTTTTAACTAAACTTTAATTAAAATAATCACCCTGACATGCGGGACCCACTGTCAGGTTTGACCCTGATGTGTTCCGTTGACCTGCTGACGTCAGGCTGACGCAATAATGATTTTCTGGAATTATTCTAATATAGGAAATTCCAGAATATAAGTTAAACTTCAAAAATTCATAACTTTTATTCTGTAACTCCAAATCAGACAAATTATATATGAAAAATGATCAGAAAAATCCAATCTATCCATCTGTACTATTTTCATGCATGACTAAACAAGTTAACCTGATGTTTAATGCAGAACAAGGAAAAACACTTTAAAGGGCCATGTTTGAGTTTGAAATTTGAATCTTTGATTCAAATTGGTTCAAACCTTCTGGTTTTAGTTGCATTAGCCCAACACACTCATATTGCCATGTTTCATGCATGCATCATATTGTTGCACATTGTTTGGTGATGGTTGTGTATCGGTGTCCTTTGCGACAGGTTCTGCCTCCGAGGAGTATCGTGATTACCCTATCGAAGAACCGTACCAGTGCATCGAACCATCAGGCAAGCAACCAACCATTTGATCATATCGATACAATCCCATGTTCTCGCTCCTGCTCTCTTTTACTACATTAAGACAACGCGTTTCAAACTGCTGTGTGTTACGGTAGTTGAACCCATTTCCTCTGCATGACCTGTCATTGCCACAGTAACTATATGAAACCCACTAGCATGTGTAGGAGTTGATTGAGCCATATGTATGTGTTGTTCCTACCTTGCTATGCCTGCTATGCTTAGAGTCGTGTCAGGTCTGGTTCATCTGGGTGATGAGCTAGAGTGAAATGATTATGTCGGTAATGAGAGTGGTGTGGTGAACACGATTTGGTAAAGGTGTCGATGAGAGGCCATGTAGGAGTACATGGTGGGTTGTTTCATTGAAGCCGACCTTAAGCACTGAGATCTGTATGTGTGATTTAAGATACAACTACTACCATGCATTGGGCCCTGAAATATGACCCCGCTCGACTTCTTATTCACCCTAGCTCTCTGTCCAGGAGTTGCAAGTAGTTTCTGGTGTTTGTAGCCTACTGGAGGCCGTGGACAGCGCTGACCGTAGGGGTGGGCTGTGATGCGGTAGGTACGTGGCCGGGTGTACCGAATACCCGTTAGGTATCTCGGGAACCCTGTTCACATCGTTCGGGGCCGTATGGGAAACCTCGGCCGGACTCCCTGCGGATGGAACCTGGATAGGCAATAAACCTGGACTAGAGGCTTAAGTGTTTAGGTAGGTCGTGGTCTACACCCACGTCGGCTTTCGCTTGAAGTCTGCCGAGCACATGTCGTGTGCAGACGCTAAGTGGTGGAAACATGTATGAAGAAGTACACCCCTGCAGGGTTATCATGATCTATTCGAATAGCCGCGTCCACGGTAAAGGACTACTTGGTTGCCTATACAGTTCATAGACAAGTAAATGGAAACTACTAAAAGCCTCAAGATAAGTGTGAGTGCCGAGGATGGCTCTTCCGTAGGAAGACGGAGGTGGATCCTCGGTGGTGTATTGAAGTGGTGAGTAGTGGACTCGTGTGCGAAAAACCATTTCAAGTTGGAGTCTCGTAGGTTAGCCTAGCCAAGAGTCAAAGCTGGCTTGCTGCAATAACTCCACCAACCCTTCTTGATAATATGCATGTATGTAGGATCTGATGTAAGTCTTGCTGAGTACCTTTGTACTCATGTTGCTATAATTTACATTTTACAGAAGACGCTGCAACCCCTTCTGATGGGTTCTACGTAGACGTTGACATCAACGAGTAGGCTAAAGGCCCAGGTGGAGATCCTGAGCTTGTGAAGGACCATGTAGTATAGCTAGGCTTTCCAAGCCTCTTTTATTTTACTAGTTGTCTGTACTCAGACAAGTTACTTCCGCTGCTGGTTTGTATGACTGTATGACTTGAATGCTGGGTCGCGAGACCCGTACCTTTGTGTATGTTATGTATGGCTCCCTGAGCCTTAAATAAAGTACTTGTGTCGTAGAGTCATGTTGTGATGCTTCGTTGTATTTGCACATATCGAGCATATTGTGTGTATGATTGAAATGCTTGGTATGTGTGGGATCTGACTATCTAGTTGTTTATCTTTAGTAGCCTCTCTTACCGGGAAATGTCTCCTAGTGTTACCGCTGAGCCATGGTAGCTTGCTACTGCTCTGGAACACTTAGGCTGGCCGGCATGTGTCCTTCTTCGTTCCTGTGTCTGTCCCTTCGGGGAAATGTCACGCATTGAGTACCGGAGTCCTGTTAGCCCGCTACAGCCCGGTTTACCGGAGTCCTGCTAGCCCAGTGCTACAGCCCGGACCCACTTGCTGATGACCGACACGTTCGAAGCTGGGTCATGGATGCCTGTCCCTATAAGTCTGCGCCACTTTGGGTTTACGACTAGTCATGTCAGCCCGGGCTCCTTATCATATGGATGCTAGTGACACTATCATATACGTGAGCCAAAAGGCGCAAACGGTCCCGGGAAAAGGTAAGGCGACACCCGTGGGGATACCGTGCGTGAGGCCGCAAAGTGATATGAGGTGTTACCGGCTAGATCGATGTGACATCGAGTCGGGGTCCTGACATACTACTAGTACTACTTCCTAATACTAGTACTATTTCCTTCCCCCTCCAAATAAGATAAGGAAAAGAGAGGGAAACCTACTTGGAGTAGGTTTCCCCCTCCTCATGGCGCGCCCCCCTAGGGCCGGCCACCTCCTCCCTCCCTCCTTTATATACGGGGGTAGGGGGGCACCCTAGAACACACAAGTTGATCATTGATCGTTCCTTAGCCGTGTGCGGTGCCCCCCTCCACGATATTACACCTCGGTCATATTGTAGCGGTGCTTAGGCAAAGCCCTGCAACAGGAGAACATCAAGATCGTCACCACGCCGTCGTGCTGACGGAACTCCCCCTCGGCGCCTCTGCTGGATCGGAGATCGAGGGTGCGTCATCGAGCTGTACGTGTGTCAAGAACTCGGAGGTGCCAGAGTAACGATACTTGGATCGGTAGAACCGGAGGACGTACGACTACTTCCTCTACGTTGCGTCAACGCTTCCGCTTTGGTCTACGAGGGTACGTAGACAACACTCTCCCCTTGTTGCTATATCATCACCATGATCTTGCATGTGCGTAGGAATTTTTTTGAAATTACTACGTTCCCCAACATCTAGCAGTTCTTCGCGTGGTAAATACAACTCTATTTTACCATCTTTTTGATCCTCAAAGATTCATCCTGTTTGCCAAAATAGGTTTCCGCCTACACAATGTTAGATCTATCCTGTCTGCATCTCATATTGCCTAGTATATTCACTTAAGCTTCATATCTAGTTATATTCCTCACTTGTACTTATTCGCGGATTCGTACAAATCTGGAACCAACTCTCAACATATAAGTGAATGTCTTCGCACGATGAGGTCAATGTCTTCTAAACTGATTTATCTTCAAAATCTTCTGAGAATGCATATGACCTCTTCCCCTTCCCTCGCACCTTAATGCTGTCACAGGTACATGTCCGTGGGAGAATCCCTTGGTTCTCATAGTTTGCATTCATTTGCAGAATTCTTACAACATCACATTAACTCTCCCAAAGCCAGTTCCTGTTTGTCCAGCAAGCGAAAGCCATTGAAGCCTTTGAACATGTTGAAGCCATTCAGTTTGAAGTTCATGGCTGCAGAGAAATCAGTAAGGAAGGGTGGCAGACAGCGTCGTGGGGGAACGTCAAGAGATTTGCCTAATGACCTCTCAGAGCTTTACAAGACAGATCCAGAAGAGGATTACAATCAGCGCAAGACCTGAATCCAGTGGATTCGAAGATATTGGGCAGAATAGTGGTTCAAGTACAGGTTTGTGACCCAAGAATATGCAGAGAAGAATGCCATCAAGCGACCATGGGGAGACATCCTATACAGAAATCTTCAACATAGGTCCAGATATGAATCCATTGAACAAGGCTTCTATCCCTGCATGGTTCGTGGACCACAGCCTGCGGATGCACACCCATCGTCATTGCTATGGTGTCGTGACGACAATCTGTTCAAGCACAACTTCTAGTTTGCCAAGAATTCGTCTAAGCAAAACAAGAAGTCATGGGGACTAGACTTCAACCCTGGTCCTTCTGCTCCCCGTGCCGATGGCACCCGCAAAGCTGAACTCAATCTTGTTGGTCTCTTCTACAACCTGGAAGGTCTCATCACTCATATCAAGGTTCAAGGGACAGTCGTGGATGAGCCTGCAGATGACACTGAATCTGATGAAGCGCCTGCACCGCCGAAGCCAAAGAAACTGAAGAAGCCTAAAGCTTCAAAGCCTGCCTCAGCACCAAAAATCTCATGGGCGAAGCCACTGGCTACTGCACCTCCTAAAGAGAGTGTGCAGTCTGAAGATTTGTCACGCATCTCCAAGCCCTCGAGAGTAAAGATGCCTTCGCAACACACCAGCCAAGAACTGACTGCTGCTGCTATTCTGCGCAACGACGCCATTGATCTGTCCAGCGATGAGGATCTTGCAGATGACGCTCTTGAGCAACTGATCAAGAGCAAGGAAGAAGCAGAGATCTTCAATGATCTGCCTCTCTTTGATGTGGCAATACTCCATAACTTCATTGATGAGTGGTTTGACACGCCCAACCTCAGCTTTGAAGATCTGCAACTTCCAATTGGCCTCAGTGTCGCCTTCCATGGCGCCATTGCTTCTGAGCTATCTCTAGCTCAGCGCATCGTTGAACTGAAGCAAAAGATCGACTATGACAAAGCTCAGTTCAAGAAGCACATGGCCAAGCTCAGCGTGCAAGATGTCAAAAACTTCAAGATCATGCTGCACGAGCTCAAAGAAGCCTTTCTCAAGAAGCGTGAAGAAGCTCAAGGTTCTCGTGAGCGCATGAAGAGCCTGGCTGACAAGTGTGTGCAAGCCTACAATGAGGCTGAGAAGCGCAAGGCTCTTGGTCGTCCTGGCATCGACCCAAGAATGGCTGCAAAGAAGGAGAAGCCCTCAACTGACCAATCTGCACCTTCGAGGCAGGAAGAACCTCGCATAGTCTTCCCAAGCAGCATGACTGGCTCGAAGCCAAAGGTCAGGTCAAATGCTTCAGAACTGAAGAAGACAAGGATTGCCGAGGCTGAAGCCAGAAAAAGGAAAAATCCTGAAGCTTCTGATGTTGCTCCCTCTAAGAAGAAGCGCAAAACCAAGAAGGATCGGGCTGCTCCCACAGAGCCCTTAGTTGTTGAACCTATCTCAATGGTTCGCCCTGCATCTGAACACCACGAGCGCCAGCTAATTGTTCATGAGCCTGCTTCCACAGAGGCTCCTGATGCTGAAGACATTCCAGCAGTTGACCCCACCGCTGCTGAAGACATTGGTCACCATGACAATGTTGAAGATGATGAAGTCCTTCCTCAGATCGAGCACCAACTGGTATCATCGCCTGTGCTTACGCACAGCGAACTCATCAACATTGGTCGTCCTTTGACGCCAACTGCTCAGAATGCATCATGGGCTAATCACCCACAGAGACAAGACACTTCAAGCTCTCCCCAACCGAAGCAACCCCATCAGTGCAAGAAGAAGATGACTTTGAGGCCCAGCCAACTCCATCTCCACAGGCGTCGCCAGCGCTACGCAGGCTTCGCAAAGGACCAAGGCCTCAAGTCCCTCTTTCGAGCATTCCAGAAGGAGAAGTGCCCCACCAATCTGTTGCACGTCAAGTGTTTCCATATGCCACTCCTACTGTGAATGTCTCCGAGTCTGAGGCTAAAGCTGCTGAAGACATTCCAGCTGCATCAGCCGACGACACACAAGAAGAAGAACGTGTCCCTACTCCCCTCATTACTGAAGAAGCTGTTCTCAAGGAGAACGTGTATGTGCCCGACCCTCCAGCTCATCAAGTGGAGGTTGAGAATCTTGAGGCTGCCACCACCAACACAAATGAAGCCAATGACGTAGTCATGGCTAAAGCAAATGTGGAGCCTGCACCAACCAATGTGCCAGAAGTCAATGAAGCCAATGATGCAACTGCTCTTGAAGCCTTTGTTGTGCAGCCTAACGTCTCTGTTAATGCCACTGCTCCTGTTCCGCCACCTCGTCCACACACTATCGAGCAAGCATTCAACTATGGCCAACTTGTCACTGTCAAATGGCCTTTTCTGACTCCTCCGCCTGCTGCTGGTCCTCAGTTTGACTATCACGTTGAGCACAGGCCTCAGGTTCAGAAGCCAATACCAAGGTTGCCCAGGTTTCCAGGCACTGCATCTGCACCCGGATCGTTCAATATCAATGGCTTCAAGGCACACAACACCTTCTTCAATAGCGCCAAGAACCCCTACTCAAAGGCAAGAATATCTTCTGATCAGTTCTGGAGCTATCAGCAGCGAAGTTATTACTCATGCATCATGTACAATCAAGATTGCATTTTCCCACATATGCGTCTTGACACTGAAGCCATAACTGGTCTGCCCTGTTTGGAAGAAGCTCTGGATTGCTTCAGAGAGTCTGGCTTGCTGCAGTTCGTCACTGATAAGGAGCACTGGAATGAAGAACTGCTGCTCCAATTCTATGCCACTCTTCATATCCGTGGCTACAACAGGGATCCGAAGACTTGGGTCCTTGAGTGGATGATAGGCAATGTTCATCATGAAGCCAAAGCCTTTGATATCATTGAGCTTACTGGCCTGCCCACTCCAGGAGATCTGTATGAACCTGGTTGTCAGCTTCGCAGTGCTGCTATGGAAAGCATCTTCCACAAGCCTGAGCCCAATATGAGTCAGATGCTCAGCATGATGAAGCCTTTGCCTCTAGATGCTGAATATCCTAAGGAGTTCTTTGTTGAAGACCTTGAGTATCTGCCACGTACCATCTATCACATCATAAGGCGAACTCTCTGGCCCATCAAAGGACATTCTCCACATACCAAGGTAGAAGGCGCAATGAAGACGTTGGTCTTTCATATTATTCATGGCAAAAGCTTCAATGCACAAGACTTCTTTATTCGCCAGCTTGCTGCATCAGGATCTGACATTTTTGGCTTGAAGTTTTAGTCTCCATGGATAATGCGGCTGATCAAACTACACTCAGTTGTCACCTATCAGCCCTCTGCTCGCAATCATCGGATCTTTCTGCCTGACGTCGATATGTCAATTGAAGCCATCTATCCAGAGCCTGCCAAGGAGCCTCTTAGTCTTCAGAATGCTGAGAATCAAAGCTTCTCTCAAAACATTGAAGGAGTTCAAGCAGTCTCTCGTGTTTATCCTCTGGCTGGCACTACACGTGCACCTCACCGTGCCCTCACGGAAGCCACTAACAGCACCATTGCCCAACGGCCCAAGAAGCGATCCCGTGTTCTCAATGACCGAGAGCTTCTGGTTGCCCTTCATCAGCAACAGGATAGGCATCATGACTGGCTGAAGCGCCAAATGCAAAGCCTCTTGGTGGATGTAAACAGGATTCGCAATCTTGCCACCAAGAATGCCTTTGTTGCCCATGAAACCTGTCGGTGTACATGGAAAGGGCTGACGCTTATGTGCTCTGAGGATGATCTTCAAGAGGATGGCTTCTCTGAACGCTCCAAGTTTGACTCCACACCTCCAAGAAGGACTGTGCTGCGACGAACTCCGTCTCTTGAAGACTCTGAGTTCTCTTCCTCCGCGGCAACTGTGAATGCCAGAGTGATCGATGACGAAGACGATGCTACTTCACCGCCCCCTACCTCTACACGCATCGACACTGCCCCGAGTTCGTCTGCACCGCCTAACAACACCGACGACCTTGCTGCTTCACCTACTCCTCATGGGAACGAGTAGACGCTCTATGTCTTCAAACCTTTTTGGTCCTTACTGACAAAAGGGGGAGACGCATATGAGTTTGATAGTCTTCAAATGGGTCCATATGGGCGGTTGCTTTATATTTTGCCTAGTGTTTACAACTCTCGTTTTGATACATTTGGTTCTTTGAGTTGTAACACTTAAACCTGATGGTCGTCTGCTACTTATTTTCTATTCTGTGATGCGATGATAAATTCTGCATGTGCGACGATAAATTCCGCACTTAGATCATTTTGCAGACGTCCATTTTTCATTATGCATGTCATTATCTTCACATACTTTTCATGCATGATGAATTGTCATCATAAGTTGAAGAGGATCTCCACAAGTACAACCTTCCATGTGCATTTGCATTCCAAAAGCAAATTACTTATATGCACATCTTCAGGGGGAGCCCTTGCAACTTATGAAGACAATCCCATATGCTTTACAATTTCACATATTATATTACCCGTTGAAAACTTCAACTAGTTTGTCATCAATCACCAAAAAGGGGGAGATTGTAAGTGCATCTAGTGCCACCCCTAGTTGGTTTTGGAGTATTGACGACAAACCTAGTTGAGGGACTAATGTGTTTGTGAGAATTGCAGGATAACACAGGTAGAAGTCCCTCATTGATTCGGTTTTCCTACCAGAGATGACCCCTAAAAATGTAAGAAGACATTGAATACAAAGGTGGTATGTGAAGACATTCACATTGAAGACTATAACAAGAGAAGACATTGCATGAAGACTATGAAGCGCGAAGACTTAGTTCTTTCGTCGTTCCTTTTCTTATTTGTTGACCCATAGGAACCACCGTACTATTAAGTGGGGTCCAAGAGAACCAGTCAGAATGACTGAAGTGATGCTTAACCAAAATCCTATGTCTTTGAGTGAAGACTATGAGAGAAAATCTTATCCAGAGTTGGATAAGTCAGCTTTGCTTGTAGCCCAAGTAAAGTTGTCGTGTGTGTTTGAAATCTGACCATTGGAACACGTGTCAGTTCCTTAGTGACCCAGGGTCATTTCAGACAAATCAGGTCGGGTTGCCTAGTGGCTATAAATAGCCCACCCCCTACAACCATAAACGGTTGGCTGCTCAGAGTTAGAGTACAGCTTTTATCGTTTGAGAGCAACCCACCTCGAAGCCTTTGAGAGAGAATTCCTTGCGAGGATAAAGCCCTAAACTCCCAGAGCCAAAGAGTGTTAGGCATCACTTAAGTCTTCCTGTCTGTGTGATCTAAAGACTTATTACACTTGAGGACTGTGAATCCTCCAGCCGGTTAGGCGTCGCGTTCTGAGCATCCAAGAGTCATTGTGGATCGCCGGTGAACGAAGTCTGTGAAGGTTTGGAAGTCTACCTTGAATACTTACCAGAGTGATTGGGCGAGGATTGGGTGTCCTTAGCTCAAGGGGAATAAGGTGAAGACGAGGTCTTCTGAGTTGAATCTCAGCCTCCCCAACCAGACGTACAGTTGTCACAGCAACTGGAATTGGTCCAACAAATCATTGTCTTCAACGAGTCACTGGTTTCATCCTTCCCTTCCCTTTGCTTACTGTTGGTCCTTGTAAAGTCATTGTATGATTGCATTATCTTCTGTCTTCACTGAGTGACTGCTTGTTCTGATTGGCTTCACAATATCTTCCTACCTGATCCTTACTGCCTAGCTGCTATTAGTCATTGTGCTTTCACGTCATTGAATACTTGACTATTGTTTGCCTACTATAGTCTACCTTCCACTGCATGGTAATAGGTTTATTTCTATCGTTTGTCTTCGAAACTTCCATGTTTTGAAGACTTTCATAAAAATCGCCTATTCACCCCCCTCTAGTCGATCACTAGCACTTTCAGAAGCATATACCCAAACCTGCCCCAAATGGGACAAATTTTTTACCATGGCATGTTGGGTGCCGCTCCATGATAGCATGCCAAGTTTCATGAATTTCAGACAAGTTTTGGATTTACAAGAATTTTAAAACAAAGTATCTCAATGTTTTACCGGCAATCAACGGTGCCCTGGTGTTTGAAATTCATTCCCATTTCTTTCCTGGGACCTAAGCATGCACCCAAGGACAAATATTCGATT
Organism: Triticum aestivum; assembly: GCF_018294505.1. NCBI lineage: Eukaryota > Viridiplantae > Streptophyta > Magnoliopsida > Poales > Poaceae > Triticum > Triticum aestivum. The sequence goes on along the minus strand of NC_057797.1, from coordinate 289,878,529 downwards.
TTTCGACCAATTTATATGCACCGGAGCATGTGCATGTAGTTCAAATTTGAATTATGCACACAAATGCATTGAAAACTCACTTAATGCATAAAAATGTCCAAACGAACCCTAAAAAATCACAAAAATTCACACAACACTCCTGTTGTTCTATGTTGACATGAGAAAAAAATTTGAAAGCAATAAGAGGCAATGGATATCGTTTCGTCCCCAAAGGTGGGATGTTCCCTACCGAAAACCATCATGCTTGTTGTGAGAAGCTCCGGTTTGTGACAAGCATATACCCAAACCTGCCCCAAATGGGACAAATTTTTTACCACGGCATGTTGATGCCGCTCCATGATAGCATGCCAAGTTTCATGAATTTCAGACGAGTTTTGGATTTACTAGAATTTAAAAACCAGGCACCTCAATGTTTTTCCGGCTGTCAACGGTGCCATGGTGTTTGAAATTCGTTCGCATTTCTTGCATGGGACCTCAGCATGCACCCAAGGACAAAGATTTGATTTTTCGACCAATTTATATGCACCGGAGCATGTGCATGTAGTTCAAATTTGAATTATGCACATAAATGCATTGAAAACTCACTTAATGCAAAAAAATGTCCAAACGAACCCTGAAAAATCACAAAAATTCACACAACACTCTTGTTGTTCTATGTTGACATGAGAACTTTTTTTGAAAGCAATAAGAGACAATGGATATCGTTTCGTCCCCAAAGGTGGGACATTCCCTACCAAAAACCATCATGCTTGTTGTGAGAAGCTCTGGTTTGTGAGAAGCATATACCCAAACCTGCCCCAAATGGGACAAATTTTTTACCACGACATGTTGAGGCCGCTCCATGATAGCATGCCAAGTTTCATGAATTTCAGACAAATTTTGGATTTACTAGAATTTAAAAACCAGACATCTCAATGTTTTGCCGGCTATCAATGGTGCCATGGTGTTTGAAATTCATTCCCATTTCTTGCATGGGACCTAAGCATGCACCAAAAGACAAATATTTGATTTTTCAACCAATTTATATGCACTAGAGCATGTGCATGTAGTTCAAATTCGAATTATGCACATAAATGCATTGGAAACTCACTTTATGCATGAAAATGTCCAAACGAACCCTGAATAATTCCAATTCTTTTATGATCACTGTAGATAAAAGGTCTAGCAATTCAACCACCGTCCATGGCCGCGGTGACCTCATTATGTAACTCAAATCAAGACGAAAAATCAAGTAGATCCCACACAGTTTATTATAACCAACCATGTGAGATGCAGCACAAAATATCTTCGGACCATGTCTGATGGCACTTTGCACGCCAGTTTTTTGGCTGAAGTGATTCCAAATTTTCGGCTTCCATAGAAATATCTATCTCCTCTCCCCCTCCCCCTTACCAAAAGCCACATTTCCACCCTTTCCTCCTTCCTTTCCAAGTTGAAACCTTCACTCCTTGCTTGCAGCGCTGCTGCCTCCTTGCCGGCGACCCTCCTTCACGTTGCTCGGCCTCGCCTATCCAGGCAGGTAATCCACACCCGACCCCCATCCTCCTCCTCCTTCCACATCCCACATGCTCCGACCGCCTGCACGAGCGCTACAACTTCCACCCAAATCACTGACCCCTCCACCAAATAAGCGCCGACCTAAGCCATGGTGCATGCAGTATAGCCAGGACCTCAAGGAGCATTTGCCAGCGGAGAAGCAAATCGTGGCTGCACGCGTGGATGAGTTCGCGATGGTTGCCATTCGTGCCGACCCCATATCTTGGAGGATCACCTCGCCATCAAGGCCACCGTTAACGCCTCACGCGCCGACGACGCGACGCGGTTGGCTGCTTTAAACGACAGTTCGTTGCGTTTTCTCGAGGCCACCATCGGTGCCTTCGACGAAGACTACGATCTGTTTTCTCAGCGTGCACGTGCTTACCACATCTCAAGAGCAAGCAGGTTGGTGCCCGGAGCGGCTCAGGCAACTCACCACTACAACGAGGGCACCCACGATGCGGAGGCCTCGCCCTCTTCCATGTCCAATGAGCCAATCATCATCGATATCTCCGACAATGAGGAGTAGCTTGTCTTATTAGCTCACTATAAGGACCCATGTTCAGTTTGCTAGCTACTGCCTTTCCTTAACAAATTCTAGTGAATTGTGCTATCTACTTTTACCGTGCAATCTTCTACTATAGTGTATATGTTCTATATGTCGTCCAATGTGGTGTTCAATTAACTGCTTGGTTCAATTCTGCAAATGTGGTGTTCAATTGTTCAGGGTGCAATATTTCCAAGTTGTTAAGCATGCTTGGTTTGGTTAACTGTCTGATCTTCTATTAGGAGTATGTTATATTGTTCAATTGGTGTTTAGTTAACTTCTTGGTTTATTTGTTGTGGCTTGGTTCACTTGTTGTGGTGTTTAGTTAAGTGCTTGGTTCAATTCTGCAATGCGATGTTCAATTGTCGTGGTTGCATTCTGTTATTGTATACCATGTGAGGAATAAATCGAATTTGGCTGTACTAAATACATGAAAAACAAATACAATTGCTATATTTCCAAGTTGTTAAGCATGCTTGGTTTGGTTAACTTTCTAATCTTCTATTAGGAGTATGTTATATTGTGCAATGTGGTGCTCAGTTAACGTTTGGTTCATTTGTTGTGGTGTTTAGTTAACTCCTTGGTTCAATTCTGCAATGCGATGTTCAATTGCTATGGCTGCATTCTCTTATTGTATACCATGTGAGGAATAAATCGAATTTGGCTGTACTAAATACATGAGAAACAAATACAATTGCTATATTTCCAAGTTGTTAAGCATGCTTGGTTTGGTTAACTGTCTGATCTTCTATTAGGAGTATGTTATATTGTGCAATGTGGTGCTCAATTAACGATTGGTTCATTTGTTGTGGTGTTTAGTTAATTGCTTGGTTCAATTCTGCAATGCGATGTTCAATTGCTGTGGCTGCATTCTGTTATTGTATACCATGTGAGGAATAAATCAAATTTAGCTGCAATTAATACATGAGAAACATATACAAGTGCTATATTTCCTAGCTCTTAATCATGCTTGGTTTGGATAAATGGGTTTTCCTTGTGGCTTGAATTAATATGATGAATCTGCAATGTGCTTATTTATCATCAACATATTTTACTGATAGCATGCGAACCCTTACTTAACCTGATGACTAACTACCTTATATGTGTTGTAGGGAAACAATGGGAAGCGCTGAGGTTTACAAGATGGTACTCACTATTATACCTTGCCTTTTTGTATTCCTTTGCCCCATTTCCAATATAGAGAAGATATTTATGCACACCCTTGTTTTCAAGATTCACTGATGATTACCTCTCAAACCACCTCTGTGGTCAGGAGGCGAGGAAAGTTTTCATACAACACCCACGGTTCAATATTGATGTGTTCCTGAAGAGGCCGAAGGATGGACGGTCAATCATCCATAGGCACTGGCCTAAAGTTGCAAAGACCTTAAACATGAATGAAGGCTCAATATTCGCCTTCCACTTCAGCAGTTTTCCAGATGAGATGCATCTCTCTATGTACCGTCTATGATGCTAATTTCGAAAGGTTCTAGATGTTGCATGTGAAACTTCCTGCTGGTGCAGTTGTGTAATGGGGTAGCTGAGTGCTGAAGGTATATCATGTTGTACTCCGATGTATTTCAATTATGAAATCCTGCTTCCTTAATATGGAAATGGAATATATTATGTGCTTAATATGAATTTCAATTAGATTAGTAAATGGATTATTAATAATAGGGCAATTATCCTGCTAATTGGCCAATTAGCTTGCTAATTGGGTTTTCCTATTGCAAACGGTTAATGAGAAAACACCGTGGGCGATGACCTCGGGTAATGCACACAGTTTCTAGGAATAAACCGTGTCAGATCAATGAACAATCACACACACCATTCTCTTCCAAAACTGTTTGCGTTACGCCACCTTGTGCAAACATTTTCCTTATAGTGACTGTGTGGGATGTATATACGAACGGAAACGTTTAGTGGTGCCTGACTGTGTGGGATGTACTTACGACCGGAAATGATTTCGCCTGTATAATTTTATTTTTTGAGCACTACTATACATATTTCTATATTTGAGTGCTCGGCGGTCGCACACGACCTCACTTTACCGAGCATGTGTGCCTGGAGGGCATATCCCCAACGGTTTCTGGGTCTTGTGGGAAGGACCCCCCCTATCGCCCACACTCACTTGGCGACGGTTCCGAATGCCGTCGCGGAAAGGGGTTAAAAACCATTTGTTTAGGACCGACGCGTACCAGCGTTAATCCACCGGCGAACCACACGATTAGGGCCTAACTCACCCACTAATTACCTCCCTCTGTCACCGACAATGGGTCCTAGTGCCTACTAATTAGTTTAGTTAGGCTTAATTAAACTTTGTTAATATAACCGTGTCACTGACACATGGGTCCCATATGTTAGGTTTGACCTTGGTCGACCTAGTTGACCTGCTGACGTCACCATGACACACTAATGATGCAGACTTAACAAATTCATAGAAATTCAAAGTAGCTCAGAATGAAATAAAATATATATGAAAAATTATCAGAAAAACCCAAACTTTCCATCTGTACAATTTTCATGCATCTTTGAACAACCTAAAGTTGCTAGATAGGACAATTTTAATGAATGTCATTTGAAATGACTTATGCGAAGCTTGAATTTCAACCTTGGGTATAGTTCAACTTCATTTAAATCTATTGCTAAATGCATTAGCCCAAATCAAAGCATGTTGTCATGTCATGATAATGCATCATATTATTGCATTTCATTGATTGTGTCCCTTCTTGTTTGTCAGTGTTTATTTCATCTGAGTAGAAGACGATTCCGACACAGTGATCCTTGACACCGATGAAGAGCAGTATTATCTTCAAAAGTGCTAGGCAAGCAAACCCCCTTGATCACATCGATACAATCCTACTCTCTCACTCTTGCTCTCTTTTATTGCATTAGGACAACAACGATTTAACTGTTACTTGTTGCGGTAGTTGAACTCATTCCTATGCATGACCTATCATTGTCACAGTAAATAGCTACACCTTCCTAGCATGATTAGGAGTTGCAGTAGGCGGTCTCCTTGCCCTTACAAACTCATTGGTTCAACTCCACAATCTTGGAGGAACCCAAGTGACACCTAACCAATATAGGAGACACCACTCACCAAAAGGTATTAGACGGTGTTGTTGATGATGAACTCCTTGTTCTTGTGCTTCAAATGATAGTCTCCCCAACACTCAAACACTCCCTCATAGGTTTGGCTTTGGTAGGAGAGGTGTCTGTGTCAAAACCGGCGGATCTCTGGTAGGGGGTCCCGAGTTGTGGATCTTAGTCGATGGGGAACAAGGAATGCAGGGATAATATTTACCCAGGTTCGGGACCTCTCAAAGAGGTAAAACCCTACGTCCTGCTTGATTGTATTAATATGTTGGTATGATGATTATAGAGTTGACCTACCACGAGATCGGATGAAGTAAACCCTAGATAAGTAGGATGATGGTTCTAGGCTCTATGGACTAAACCCTCTGGTTTATTTAGACACCAGCGGTCCCTAGGGTTACACATGGTCGGTCACCATTAGGGGAGAAAAATGCCGACTTCATTATCTTGACTTGGAGGACACACCAAAGCTTTGGAGCTTTTCTTCCTGAACACGAAGTCGCACATAGCTCAGCCTTCCAATAAGAGTGGCCCAACTATCCGACCCACGAGAGATAGACCGGCAGCCCGAGGACCCCTTAGTCCTGAACACCCTCAATAGCCCCCAAACTAGTCTTCAAAGCCGAGGTTTGTGTGGGAATCGTTGGCTTTGTGGACTAGTTCCTTCTTCCCGTAGTGCCCAGGCTAGGTCTGCAGTTACCCTTAGACAAACCTTCAAGGGTTGTCTGGCCATGTCCGGCCATGCATTGTTCAGAATATCCATTGGTTCCTGAATTTACGTATTACTTAGCCTTGAAGGTCAGCCGCTCGATTGTGAACAATGCCTTCACCGGACAACTTTTGGCGATAGGTCACAGCTGACCGCAACCAGTAATCAGTTATGAAAACTTGGTTCGTGGTTCAAGGCAGTTTCTCAATTGGCATGTCCCATCAATACAGAGATCGTGCCCCATTTTTAAGGGATATGATCAATGATTTATGTTATTCCACACGCGCATAACGACACAATTACATCGGGAAGACGCGAGGTCGACGGCGCAGCAAAAGGGCTCTTGGTATTACGGCTACCCATAAAAGGGGATCAACCTCCATTCTCCCCATACGCTCTCACCTTCCCCCTTGCAATTTCTCTCCCAATCTTTTGAGCTCCAATGCCTAGATCCATTCGCCCTTCCAGAGACTCCTCCGACCATCTCCTTGACTAGCCATGGCTGGCCCGGGCTCCAAGGGATAGTGAGAGGCCTTCGGTGTCATCGAGTGAGGGAGTCCTGTATTAGGGGGTGTCTGGATAGCCGGACTATAACCTTTGCCCGGACTCTCGGACTATGAAGATACAAGATTGAAGACTTCGTCCTGTGTCTGGATGGGACTTTCCTTGGCGTAGAAGGCAAGCTTGGCAATATGGATATGTAGATCTCCTCCCATTGTAACCGACCTTGTGTAACCCTAACCCTCTCTGGTGTCTATATAAACCGAAGGGTTTTAGTCCGTAGGACACAACAACCACAACATAAAAATCATACCATAGGCTAGCTTCTAGGGTTTAGCCTCTCTGATCTCGTGGTAGATCTACTCTTGTACTACCCATATCATCAATATTAATCAAGCAGGATGTAGGGTTTTACCTCCATCAAGAGGGCCCGAACCTGGGTAAAACATTGTGTCCCTAGTCTCCTATTACCATCTGGCCTAGACGTACAGTTCGGGACCCCCTACCCGAGATCTGCCGGTTTTGACACCGAGATTGGTGCTTTCATTGAGAGTTCCTCCGTGTCGTCACCTTTAGGCCCGATGGCTCCTTCGATCTTCAACAACGATGCGGTCTAGGGTGAGACCTTTCTCCCCGGACAGATCTTCATATTTGGCGTCTTTGCACTGCGGGCCAATTCGCTTGGCCATCTGGAGCAGATTGAAAGTTACGCCCCTGGACACCAGGTCAGGTTTGGAAGCTTAAACTACACAGCCGATATCCGTGGAGGTTTAATCTTCGACGGATTCGAGCCTCTTCCTTGTGCGCCACGCGGTCATGATGAGCATGACTTAGCTCTCCCATCAGATAGTGTTAAGGAGATCGCACCGTCAGCCGCTCCGACCCTCAATTCGGAGCCAGTTGCGCCTTCCGCGGACGGGTGGATGGACCTCGCCACGGAGGCCTTACCCTCAGTGGCGATCGAGCCTAACAACGAGCTTGCCTTGCACGAGAGCCGTGTTGTTAAACTCCTGGATCCTTCTCCGGACACGGACTCCGAACCGCCTGCGCCCGTTCCTATCGGATCTGATTGGGTGCCAATCATGGAGTTTACCTCCGCGGATATTTTTCAGCACTCGCCCTTTGGCGACATACTGAACTCATTAAGGTCTCTCTCCTTGTTAGGAGGATCCTGGCCGAACTATGTCTGGCAGGACTGGGATGCGGACGACGAAGAAATTCGAGGCCCACCCACCACCCACTTAGTAGCCACTGTCGATGACTCAACCGACATGCTCGACTTCGACTCCGAAGACATCGACGGTATGGACGACGATGCGGGAGGCGAAGAGGAACCACCGCCCACAGGGCACTGGACGTCCACCTCATCACATGATGTATACATGGTGGACACACCAAAAGAAGACGACGACGAGGAACGGAAGGACACAACGAAGGCTTGTCCCCTCGAGAAGCAGACAAAGCAGCGGCGTAAGCGCCGCCCCAAATCCCACCTCGACAGAAATAACGATCATACAGACCCAGCGTTGGAACAGGGCGAACCACTGCCGGACCACGGCAATACGGAGAATCAAACCGAACAAACCGATTCTATCAAGGATAATAGTCCGGAGGACATAACACCGGACAAATGCCTGGAGCAACAAAATGCCCATCAAAGGCTTGTTGCCACCGCTAGAATTCTAAAAAGCAGAAGCATAGGCTCAAGGCTGAGCAGGACACACTCCAAATCAGATGGAACAAAGTACTCAACATAGCAGCGAAGTATGACGGTAATCGGCCCACCAAGAGCTACCCAAAGCGGAAGCTGCTACCTGAATTCGATGAGGGGGCCTTAGACCCCCCGCAACCAAAAATTAAAATGGCCACCTGGCCGGATAGACGACCTCACGGCCAACATAGAGCGGCAAGCAATGCCGCACATAAGCCAATACGTGATCCACGCGAGGGCTCGCATCAAAAGGATGGCGCAACCAGATCCATCTATGGACCACGCAAGCGCGCCCCAACATACGATGCAACATACCAAACATCCGAACACCACGGCACGCCCAAATACAGGGGCGCCGCACACCCCCTATGTTTCATTGATGAGGTGCTGGACCATGAATTTCCAGAGGGATTCAAACCCGTAAACATAGAGGCACACGACGGAACAACGGACCCTGGGGTTTGGATTAAGGACTATATCCTCCACATCCATATGGCTCGAGGAGAAGATCTCCACGCCATTAAATACTTACCCCTGAAACTCAAAGGGCCAGCTCGACACTGGCTTAAAAGCCTCCCCAAAAACTCCATTGGAAGCTAGGAAGAGCTCGAAGACGCTTTTCGGGCAAATTTTCAAGGGACTTATGTCCGACCCCCGGATGCGGACGATTTGAGTCATACAACTCAACAGCCCGGAGAGTCAGCCCGAAAGCTTTGGAACATGTTTCTTACTAAGAAGAACCAAATAGTTGACTGTCTGAACGCCGAAGCCTTGGCAGCTTTTAAGCATAGCGTCCGCGACGAATGGCTTGCCAGACACCTCGGCCAAGAAAAACCGAGAACAATGGCAGCATTAACAAGCCTCATGACCCGCTTTTGCGCGGGTGAGGACAGCTGGCTAGCTAGATGCAGCACCAGCGACCCAAGCACATCTGAAGTTAGAGATGAAAACGGGAAATTACGACGCAGGAAAAATAATAAGTGTCGGAATAAAGAAGACAGCCCGAAGAGCATGGTGGTAAACACCGGATTCAGAAGCTCTCGAGCAGGTCAGCAAAAGCCGCCCTCTAAAGGCGCCAGAGATGAACTGTCCAGCCTAAACAAAATTCTGGACCAAGTATGTCAGATCCATAGCACCCCTGGTAAACCCGCTAATCATACCCACAGAGAATGTTGGGTCTTCAAGCAGTCCGGCAAGCTCAACGCCGTACACAAGGGGGAGGATACACCAAGCGAAGATGAGGATGAGCCTCTCAAGCAAGACACTAGGGAATAGAAGAAGTTTCCATCAGAAGTCAAAATAGTCAACGTATTACACGTGATCAAGGGAAGCAAAGCGGCCCTCCCAGATAAATATGCCCAAGGGCCTATCACCGTGAAATCCTGCCACTGGTCGTCTCAACCGGTCACTTTCGACCATCGTGATTACTCAGCAAGTATCCGGCGGGCAGGATGGGCTGCCCTGGTATTAGACCCAATAATTGACGGATACCACTTTACACGAGTCCTGATGGACTGTGGCAGCAGTTTAAACCTGATATACCAGGATACAATCCGCGAAATGGGGATAGACCCAACGAAAATTTGCCATAGCAACACTACCGTTAAAGGAGTAACGCTAGGCCCAGGGGCTCACTGCACGGGCTCCCTGCTACTAAAGGTTATATTTGGCCTCCTCGATAACTCCCGTAGCGAACATTTAACCTTCCACATTGCTCCGCTCCAAAGCGGTTATCAAGCACTACTTGGACGCGAAGCTTTTGCTCGCTTTAATGCAATACCACATTACACTTCCCTCATGCTCAAGATGCCCGGTCCACGTGGCATCATTACAGTGAACGGAAATATTAAGCGATCTTTGTGCACCGAAGAGAATGCGACTGCCTTGGCAGCCGCACACTAAAAACGGCCTCACCAACTAAAGCATTTGATAGGTCGTCAAGACCACGGACGCGGTTAGACGAGTCTGGCGCTGCTATATGTAATTTGTACCGGATTGATGGCCACACCCCTATTACAAATACAAGGGGCTCAACGCGCGCAGACAAGTGGCAATTTCTACTAATTTTTAGTTATACATGGTTTCTTTAAAAACTATCTTTTTGCACGACAACTTTTTCACCTAAGTTCCTCTCTTTTACAGATGATCATCGTGCTACACCCGTCAAGGATACGGCACAACGGAGACACAGGCGCAGACATGCAGCAGGGACCCACTCCAAGGATTCTTTTTAGATTAAGACCCTGCGTAAACCTTTTTTACTGTCTCTTGTTGATACACATCCCTCGAATTCTCAGTACAATTGAGAAGGATGCTGACGTCTTGGCATGTGGCCACGTCAGAATAATGCACGTACCTGGACACAAGGGGCTTCTTACAAAGGGCACTATTTAGGCCCGGTTTATACCATAAAGACCGAATACCTTAGGGAGTGTTCGGCGTCGCGAGTTTGGCCTTATATGCATCAGCTCCGAATCATTGTCTTTGGTCAAATGTTGGGTTTGCCCGGCTCCTGTGTTTTGGTGCCTTACGTTCCGCTTTATCGGCTAAGGCAGCACCAGGAGAACTACTGCGATTGTGCCCTGGTTCATCCGGACGAGCACCTCAGTAGAGAAAGCCGAAAACTGACTGTCATGATATAGCGTGAGACTGGTCAACCACTCGATGACCTATCGGAATGTTAGAATTCCTCCGCCTTAACGAAGGGCCGTTTCCCGACCAGGCATGTACGCACCCCGAGATCGGGAGAGTGCGGAGCCACCAGGGGCTATCTAGTAGCCCCACTGTCAAACTCCTATGCCTAAGTGAAAGTGTTAAAGCATTATAGTCCGGTTGCCTCGTTCACTGCGCTATCACCTCCTTAATAGGACCAAGACGTTGGGTTAAGTGTGAACACGCGTTTTTGCGAGCACCTCCGCATTATATGCGTGGGGGTTGAAGCCGACGACTGCAATCTTTCAGGTTATACACATGTATACATAAACGGCCGCACAGGAGGCATCATATTACTTTCAGGCAAAAGTATAAACACAACCTTACTATATTTCAGAAAAACATTGTGTTTACAATGGGAATACATGTCATTCAAACATAATATTCTTTGAGCACTGGGACTCCATCAAACGAGCACCCTCAAGAACCTCTTCAAAATAGTGCTCGGCAGCTACTCGGCCTATGGCCGAACCTTGCGCCGCAACAGTGGTAGCATCCATCTCCGCCCAGTATGCCTTGACACGGGCAAAGGCCATCCGCGAGCCTTCTATGCACGCTGACCTCTTCATCGCGTTGATGCGCGACACCGCACCAAGGAACTGCTGCACTAAGCTGAAATAGCTGTTCGGCTTCGGCTTCTCCGGCCACAAATGATCTACAACAGACCTCATGGCGAGTCCGGACAACCTATTAAGTTCGGCCCATTCGGCTAGCTGATCAGTCAAGGGAAGCGGACGCTCTGGAACGTTGAATTGCGACCAGAATAGCTTGTCCACTTCACGATCTGATTGATCTTGGAAGTATTCGACCGCATCGACAGCGCTCGCCGCCAAGTCCATATATGCGTCTGCCGAACTCCACAGCCGATCCAGAGGGGCATACCGCGGATCTCCGAACTTCCTCCGCAGCAGAAAGGGCTTCCCAGCCGCAATATCCCCGGCTTCGCGCAGCTCCTCCTTCTTCGCCCTCATAGCAGAGCGACTGTCTTTGGTCGCCATAGTGGCCTTCTCAAGGTCCGCTGCCTTCACTCGGTTCTCTTCTTCAAGGAACTGGCAACGGTCGGTAGTGCCTTTTAATTCTACGGCCATCTTGGCCATCCTTCCTTTGCTTTCGCAGTGGGCGGCCTTCTCGGCTCTTAACTCTTCGGCCGCCTTCAAAGCAGCCGCATTACTAACCCTCGCTTGTTCCTTGGCTCGGGCGAGTTCCGCCTGAAGGGTCTCCATGGTGGTAGCTCCGTCTGCAGTCACAACATATTAAAGATACTGGCATCATGCTGCTCTTATTCTGTGACATTGACCAGAAAACATTACTTACCCTGTGATTCGTCAAGCCGCTTGTTAACAAGCTCAATGTCGGCGTCTGCTGCATCCAGTTGCCGCTTTAATTCGGCAAACTCACTAGTCCGGCTAGCCACCGGAGCTTCCACCACATGCACATAAAGGCAGTCTGGTTATTCCCTGGGACTATGATCCTCTGTTCACCGCCGTTCTCGACGACAACCAGAGTCTCAGGTGCTACTATCTACACAGGGCACCTAATATGTGCGGTACTATCACATATTATTTCACGTACCGCAAAGCCTGTCAGTAGACTCATAAAGGCTTCATGTAATCCACTTTCGGCGGACGAAATTCTTTCCATCACCGTACCCATCAGCGTACGGTGTTCTTCTGAGATGGCCGCTCGCCCCAACAGCTCCCTCAGAACGTCCGACCGCATACCAGACGATGCCGGACTCTTTTGTTTGCTCTCTTCGAGAGCCGGACGCTGGGGACTTCGGGGTCTATGGGATTATCTTCTGGCCTCACCGGATCCGGAGAGGCCCTCCGTGACGACACTTCGGGGTCGCCCGCTTCTTGAGCGGAGGAGTCCGGGGGAGGCGTTTCGCTCTCCATCATCTCCGGAAGAAGATCCCTCGAAGACGAGCTCAGCTGAGAAGGGCTAAGACCCGAACTGCAAGATATATGCGGCGGTTATTTTCTCAGAAGAAAGATAGTATACCTTCACTATTAAAGTATTTTTGGATCACTTACGACTCGTTGGAGGGCTCATCCCCCCGCGGACTTTGTGCGGCAAGAGCACCCCCTGAGGCAGGACCCTCTGTTGGAGACTTCTTCTCCTGTTTGGAGGCCTCGGCTTCCGGATCCTCGGAAGCAGTCCTCTTCCTCCCCCGGTTATCCTCCTTTATGGAGGCACTCATTCCCTCGGTTGGAACGGGCAGTGATGGGGGCCCGCTTCCGCCCATATTGTTCCCCCTGTATCTTCCTTCGAGGGCTCCGGGCAAGGTGCGAGCTCGAGCATCTTTTCCAATACCGGATTTTCCAAACCCTCAGGGAGGGGGGCCGAACACCGAATCATCTTCGCCTTTGTTAGCCAGTCCTGGTCAAAGAGCGATCTCTCAGAAATAACTTCATGATGAATAAAAGACGGTGTGTTCGGCTAGAGGATTTCTTACTTGTTCGGCGGCGCGGTTACTGCTCAGGCCCACGTCCTCGGTAGTATCCGGACACTCTATTTGAGGTCGAAGAATGACTTGTACATCTCCTCGTGCGTCAGGCCGAGGAAACTTTGAATGGCACGCGGTCCTTCTGGGTTGAACTCCCACAAGCGAAGGGGCCGGCGTTTGCAGGCTGGACTCGACGAACCAGCATAACTTGCATTACCACAACCAAATTAAAATCTCCCTCGAAGAGATCTTGAATGCGGCTTTGTAGTATAGGCACGTCCTTGGCTGGACCCCAGCTCACACCTCTGCTAATCCATGACATCAGTTGTGGTGGGGGGCCCGAGCGGAAAGCGGGGGCAGCCGCCCACTTGGCACTTCTGGGAGCCGTGATGTAAAACCACTCCCGTTGCCATAATCCGGACACCTCTGGAAAGGAACCTTTCGGCCACGGAGCTCCTGCCATCTTGCCTATTGACGTGCCTCCGCACACTGCATGTTGCCCCTCGATCATCTTCGGCTTCACTTCAAAGGTCTTGAGCCACAGGCCGAAGTGAGGGGTAATGCAGAGGAAGGCCTCACACACGACAATAAATGTCGAGATGTGGAGAAAGGAGTCCGGATCTAGATCGTGGAAATCTAGCCCGTAATAGAACATCAAACCCCTGACGAAGGGATCCAGAGTGAGGCCTAGGCCTCGGAGGAAGTGGGAGACGAACACGACGTTCTCGTTGGGTTCGGGAGTGGGACGACCTGCCCTCGAGCAGGCAGCCGATGCGAAACCTCGGCGGTCAGGTATCTGGCCTCCCTCAACTTCTTGATATCCTCTTCCGTGACGGAGGAGGGCATCCACCGGCCTTGAAGGCTGGATCCGGACATGATTGAAGATCCGGAGCACCTGACCTGGGCTTTGGGTGTTAGAACTCGAGGCGGGGGAGGGGTTCGATTGAGCACGAGAGGGAAAAAGCGAAAACCTTGTCCCTTTATAAAGAGGGTGAATATCAAGCGTCCTCTCCGTAGCCGTTTGGGACTTGCCTATAATCTAGGAGTCCTAGACACGGTTGGGTTACCCACGACCGTATTAATGAGAATCCCGTAATTGGGGGAACACGATCTCTGCTTTGACAAGACGTGTCAAGAAACCGCCTCGCGTTATGTGTGGGGCTGGTTGAAGAAAAACGGTTCGAATAAGCACCGGGCCATGGCATAATGTCATGTTGCCAAAACGTGTCAGCAGATTAAGATTTGTGTAAATGTTATTCTCTCTACGGAGGTATGTGGAACTTATTTTGCAGAGCCGGACACTATCCTTGTGTTCAAAATCTTCTATGAAGTATTCGGAGGAGGAACCCGCCTTGCAATGCCGAAGACAATCTGCGCGCCGGACTCGTCGTCATTGAAGCCTGGTTCAGGGGCTACTGAGGGAGTCCTGGATTAGGGGGTGTCCGGATAGCCGGACTATAACCTTTGGCCGGACTCTTGGACTATGAAGATACAAGATTGAAGACTTCGCCCCGTGTCCGGATGGGACTTTCCTTGGCGTAGAAGGCAAGCTTGGCAATATGGATATGTAGATCTCCTCCCATTGTAACCGACCTTGTGTAACCCTAACCCTCTCCGGTGTCTATATAAACCGGAGGGTTTTAGTCCGTAGGACAACAACCACATACAATCATACCATAGGCTAGCTTCTAGGGTTTAGCCTCTCTGATCTCGTGGTAGATCTACTCTTGTACTACCCATATCATCAATATTAATCAAGCAGGACGTAGGGTTTTACCTCCATCAAGAGGGCCCGAACCTGGGTAAAACATTGTGTCCCTAGTCTCCTGTTACCATCTGGCCTAGACACACAGTTCGGGACCCCCTACCCGAGATCCGCCGGTTTTGACACCGACATCGAGGGTGCCATCTTGGAGCTTAAAAGCGTGGGCTACATACCGGCCAACGTCGCCCACCGTGTCCCGGAGGAGGGCCAGGTCGTCCCCACGCCGAAGCTAGACGAGAGGGTGGTGTTCCTCCCCCACTTCATCTAGGGACTAGGTTTTACTCTCCATCCCTTCGTTAGGGGGTTGATGTTTTTCTACAAGTTGGATTTCCATGATCTCGCTCCAAACCCCTTGCATATCTCAGCCTTCATCATCATCTGCGAGGCCCTTATTCGGGTCCGGCCACACTTCGGCTTGTGGCTGAAGGTCTTCAACATCAAGCCCAAGATTGTTGATGGCCAACATGCGGACTGCGGGGGGGGGGGCAATGGTCAGTAAACTCCCCCAGGTTGAGTGGCTGAACGGTACTTTCATAGAGACCGCCAAGATCTGGCAGAAGGAGTGGTTCTATATCACAGAACCGCGAGGTGCGGCTTGGACGGAGATCCCTACCTTCAAATCCGAATGCCCCACTAGGATGGTCTTGTGGACCAAGAAAGGCCTAGACTGGGGGTCAACCATAGAGGTGGAGTCGCTTCAGAGCCGATATCCAAGATGATGATGAAGAAGGCCGAGTTACCCAACGTGATTCAGATCATGCTTCGCCGGTGAATCCTACCCTGCCAAGACCGAGCCATCCCCATGTGGTCCTACAAGCCTGAAAACCCTGCCACCGTACTCTGCTTCTATTGCACCTCCCACGCCAAGTTGTGGAAGGCGCTGTTCAAGCCCCAAAAAGATTGCCCGTCCATGGAGGAAGACATCAACCTTGATGCCACGACACCCCCCCTTGGGAGGTATGACAAGTTTTACTATTATGTTCGGATATTCCTTTTTGACAAAGTGCTGAATTCTTCCTTCTCCCATCCACAAAGCTGGCTAAAGAAAGCCGTGTAGATCGATAGCCCGGCTCCACTACCTCAGGGCCCTAGGATGGCCTTGCTATCGGAAATGCTAGCCGTGGCGCTGTACAAAGCGCCAGAGAAGAAGAAAGGAGAGAAGAGGGAGGCCCATGAAGGCCTCTGTCCCAGAGGACCCCCGGACACTAAGTTAGGGGAAACCCAGGCCCCCTCCGCTCATGATGGAGAGCAAGGAGAGGACGGGGAGGAGAGCGATTCCTCTTGAACAAGGAAAATGGTCGAATCGGATGACGCCGAGGAGGATCAGCGTCCTCCTGCACCGAAGAAGCAATGCAGGGCCAAAGTGGCCTCATCTGACGACAGCTCAGACTCCGCCGACGAGTCTGAGGCTTCCGAAGAGGTTCCCGAAAGAAACCCCAGGCTCAAGCCCCAAGCCCAAAGGTATATACCCGAAGACACACCAGTGCCTCTTAGCAGAACTATGTTCATCTTTGACCATTGTGCTTGCCTTTAACACCACAGCCCGCCACACGACCTTCCCCTGACTGAGTCTCGGAGGGGGACTCTCCACCAGCCGAGCTAGCGGAGAGCGGGGCTGCGTTGTTCATGCCTTCTCTGGTCATCGAGGATACCACGGAGGTATTGTCCAAGGAGACCCCTCTCGGGCCGAACACGGGGGAGGGTGGTAGAGGTGACGCCATTATGGCCGAGGTGAATACCTTGGTCGCCAAAAACCAGGAGGGGAGGACCCCTCTGGAGCACAAAGAGGGGGAGCCTGGTCAACCCGAGCTCTCCTCGATAACGGTTACGGAGCCACTAAGGCACCAGGAGCCGACTATTCCGGCTACCATCAAGGGAGGAGCGGAGTAATTCCGCCACCCAGCCCGCTTCAGAGCGGGTTCCAACTGGGTGGCTGGATGTGGTGGAGGAGGCGTTTACGAACTCCTCCATCACCAAGGACCAACGTGCTCTAATGGGCATGGTTCTGCAAAGTATTCGGTCCGTGGACAATAGACCGAAGGAAGCTTTCCAAGGCCTTCAAGGTAGGCCATGTAATGCCCTTTGTGTCTTAAGTTTTCACTTATATGATCATGTAGTCATGTATACAGTAGCCCTCAAGCTCCGAGTGAGTTTGAAAAAACTTGCACCGGGGTCGAATAGCCTAGGGGCATAGCTCATAGCCATACTGAAGCCCAATAGAATGTGGTTGGATTTGGAAAATGCCGACGGAGATCAGAAATTGAATGCACGGAGGCCTAATATGTTAAGTGTAACGTGCAGACATCGTCTTTGGCGGTGGCTGCCCGGGCCTAGGAATGGGCTGAGTTCAACCGGAGGCTCAAGAGCTCCGACTACGAGCTCGATCGGATTAACATGCGATTCAACGAGGCACAAGGTAAGTCCGAATTGGGCTTATTACAATAGCCTGGTGTTTGTTGAAGTTTTCAGGAGTTTAAGATGGATGGGGTGCAAGTAATATTGCTGCAGCTGTCATTGCTGAGGTCAAAACCCTCAGGGCCGAGCTGAAGAAGGCTCAACAAGAGGCTACACAGCAAAAGGCGGCGGCCGAACAGACGACCGCCGAACTGGTAGCGATGAAGACCACTAGCCAACAACACGAGGCCAGGGTGGTGGAGGTGCAACAAGAGCTCAAGGATGCCGTCACTAAATGTGAGGCCCTTGAGCAAGAAAGTAAGGATCAGGCCTCTGAGCTGACCTCGTTGAGGTCGGCGATCAAGGAGGCCCGGGTGGAGGCGCGAGGCCAGCAAGAAGAACTCCGCCAAGTCAGGCTGATTGTGGAGGGTAAGCCATACTTACTTCAAAGTTTCTTTGGTGATAATAGATTCGCTTTCCTCACGCGAGTATGGCGTTTCCTAGGAGCTTTCACAGATCTCTCAAGAAGTGTGGCAGATGCAGCGAGGTATTTCTTGTCCCAGGAGGGTAATACCGAGCATAGGCTATTTTTGACGCAATTTCAGGCACCCGTGCACCCTCCCCTCCTCAACAATCAGCTGAAGCAGCTAATGGAGTTGCATCGGATGGCGAAGCTAGCCATGAAGGACCTCTATGTCAAGTTGTGCCCCTCAGAGCCATTGACGAGCAACTATCTTGGCTTGGTGCAGAAGCTATGTGATGCACACCCCAGATTGATGTCTGTAAGTGCTCCCTATGCATCGAGGGAGCTCGTATGGCCTTCATCAAGACTATGATGGACTAGCCGAAGATCAAGCCGGCCGATATGGCCACTGGACCCCCGCCCCCTGAGAAGGAGCATAGGCGCCCCGAGCAATATTTTCTCATTATGATGGATGGTGCACGGGCGATAGAGACCCAGTGCTCTAAGGATGTAATTTATGAGTGAATGTACAACCGTTTATCCGAGCAAGTAAAAAATATTTTGTGCTTTATGATGCAACTAGTTGGCATGGTGTAAGATTGTCTATTCATTCATTTCGACTCCTGTGTGGCCCTTTTAAACTGAAAGTTACCAGTCGTCGGCTTTAACCCCCTTGTAGATACTGCGAAGGGTGTTTGTTCCCTAACAGTTTTATACTTAGCCGACGTCTCGGTGCCTGGAGGTGGTACTATGTAGGAGAAATGAGGCAATCATACTATGTGGTTTTAATGCTTTCACATAGCCATAGGAGCTTGACTACGAGAGCTAGTCACTAGCCCCTAGTGTTTCATAATATTCGACTGTGCCAAGGTTGATACCATCATCACTTGGTTTCCATGACAGTAAACCCTTTGCGTGACACGAAATAACCTCCATTGATTTTTAGTTTGGCACTTGTCCTCGGATTGCTGATACGTCCATTTTGCATCAAGCTTTTATATCGATATTTATTGCATTATGGGCTGTTATTACACATTATGTCACAATACTTATGCCTATTCTCTCTTATTTTACAAGGTTTACATAAAGAGGGAGAATGCCGGCAGCTAGGATTCAGGGCTGGAAAAGGAGCAAATATTATAGACCTATTCTGCACAGATCGAAAAGTCCTGAAACTTCATGGAAGCTATTTCCAGAACATATAAAAATACTGAGCGCAAGAAGTTCCAGAGGGGGGCCACACCCTGGCCACGAGGGTGGGGCTCGCGCCCCCTGCCTCGTGGGCCCCCTGGTGGCCCTCCGATGCCCATCTTATGCTATATGGAGTCTTTCGTTGAGGAAAAAATCATAACCAAGCTTTCGGGACGAGACTCCGCCACCACGAGGCGGAACCTTCGCGGAACCAATCTAGGGCTCCAGTGGAGCTGTTCTGACGGGGAAACTTCCCTCCGGGAGGGGGAAATCGTCACCAACGATCCTCTCATCGGGAGGGGGTCAATCTCCATCAACATCTTCACTAGCACCATCTTATCTCAAACCCTAGTTCATATCTTGTATCCAATCTTTGTATCCAAACCTCAGATCGGTACCTGTGGGTTGCTAGTAGTGTTGATTACTCCTTGTAGTTGATGCTAGTTGGTTTACTTGGTGGAAGATCATATGTTCAGATCCATTATGCATATTAATACCCCTCTGATTATGAACATGAATATGCTGGAGAAGCCCTGCTATTAGTAGTCTTGTGAATTTGGTATTCGTTCGATATTTTGATGAGATTTATGTTGTCAACCCTCTAGTGGTGTCATGTGAACGTCGACTACATGACACTTCACCATTGTTTGGGCCTAGAGGGAGGCATTGGGAAGTAATAAGTAGATGATGGGTTGCTAGAGTGACAAAAGCTTAAACCCTAGTTTATGCATTGCATCGTAAGGGGCTGATTTGGATCCATATGTTTCATGCTATGGTTAGGTTTACCTTAATACTTCTGTTGTAGTTGCGGGTGCTTGCAATAGGGGTTAATAATAAGTTGGATTCTTGTCCAAGTAAGGACAGTACCCAAGCACCAGTCCACCCACATATCATATTATCAAAGTACTGAACATGAATCATATGATCTTGATGAAAACTAGCTTGACGATAATTCCCATGTGTCCTCGGGAGCGCTTTACATCATATAAGAGTTTGTCCAGGCTTGTCCTTTGCTACAAAAAGGATTGGGCCATCTTGCTGCACCTTATTTACTTTTATTACTTTCTACTCGTTACCAATTACCTTATCACAAAACTATCTGTTACCTATAATTTCAGTGCTTGCAGAGAATACCTTGCTGAAAACCGCTTATCATTTCCTTCTGCTCCACGTTGGGTTCGACGATCTTACTTATCGAAAGGACTACTATAGATCCCCCATACTTGTGGGTCATCAAGACTCTTTTCTGGCGCCGTTGTCGGGGAGTGAAGCGCCTTTGGTAGGTGGAATTTGGTAAGGAAAAATTTATATAGTGTGCTGAAATTTACTGCCACTTGTTACTATGGAAAGTAATCCTTTAAGGGGCTTGTTCGGGGTATCTTCACCTCGACCGGTACAACAAATAGTTTCTCCTCAACATACTAAACCTACTGAAAATGAAAATGTTCACTTTGAAATTCCTTTGGGTATGACAGAGAAACTGCTAGCTAATCCTTTTGCAGGAGATGGAACATTGCATCCCGACTTACACTTAATCTATGTGGATGAAGTTTGTGGATTATTTAAGCTTGCAGGTATGCCCGATGATGTTATCAAGAATAAGGTCTTCCCTTTATATTTGAAGGGAGATGGATTGACATGGTATAGGCTATGTGATGATATGGGATCATGGGACTACAAACAGTTGAAATTGGAATTCCATCAGAAGTTCTATCCTATGCATCTTGTTCATCAGGATCGTAATTATATATATAATTTTTGGCCTCGCGAAGGAGAAAGCATCGCTCAAGCTTGGGGGAGGCTTAACTCAATGTTACATGCATGCCCCAATCATGAGCTCTCAAGAGAAATGATTATTCAAAAAATTTATGCTCGGCTTTCTGACAATAATCGCTCCATGCTCGATACTTATTGTACTGGTTCCTTTATGATGAAGACTATTTTATACAAATGGAATTTATTGGAGAGAATTAAACGCAACTCTGAAGATTGGGATCTTGACGAAGGTAAGGAGTCAGGTATAACACCTAAGTTTGATTGTGTTAAATCTTTTATGGATACTGATGTTTTTCGTATATTTAGCACTAAATATGGACTTGACTCTGAGATAATAGCTTCTTTCTATGAATGCTTTGCTACTCATGTTGAACTCCCTAAGGAGAAGTGGTTTAAATATAATCCTCCCATTGAAGTAAAAGTAGTTGCACCTATTAAAGTTGAAGAAAAGACTATCACTTATAATGATCCTATTGTTCCTACTACTTATGTTGAGAAACCAACTTTCCCTGTTAGAATAAAGAATCATGCTAAAGCTTCAACTGTGGTAAAAAAAGTAATATTAAGACACCTAAACCCCCTGAGCAAGTTAAAGTTGAACCTAATGTTGCTATGGTTAAAGATCTCTTGGTCGATAATATTGATGGGCATGTTATTTACTTCTGTGATGAGACTTCTAGAATTGCTAAACCTGGTGCTAAAGATAAACATAGACCTGTTATAGGCATGCCTGTTATTTCTGTTAAAATAGGAGATCATTGTTATCATGGCTTGTGTGATATGGGTGCTAGTGCCAGTGCAATACCTATTTCCTTATACCACAAAATTATGCATGATATTGCACCAACTGAAAAAGAAGGTATTTATGTTACCATTAAGCTTGCTAATGGAGATACTATTTCACCAATTGGGATTGTTAGAGACATTGAAGTGTTGTGTGGGAAGGCTAAATATCCTACTGATTTTCTTGTTCTTGGTTCCCCTCAAGATAGCTTTTGTCCCATTATATTTGGTAGACCCTTCTTGAATACTGTCAATGCTAAGATAGACTGCAATAAGGATATTGTTTCTATTGGTTTAGGGGATATGTCTCATGAGTTTAATTTTTCTAAATTTCGTAGACAACCCCATGATAAAGAATTTCCTAGTGAAGATGAAATTATTGGTCTTGCTTCTATTGCCGTGCCTCCTACTGATCCATTCGAACAATACTTGCTAGACCATGAAAATGATATGTTTATGAATGAAAGAAGGAAATAGATGAATTATTCTTTAAATAGGGACCTATTCTGAAACACAACTTGCCCGTTGAAATCTTAGGGGATCCTCCTCCACCAAGGGTGATCCCGTGTTTGAGCTTAAACAATTACCTAATACTCTTAAATATGCTTATCTTGATGAAAAGAAAATATATCATGTTATTATTAGTGGTAACCTTTCAGAGAAAGAGGAAGAGAAATTATTGAAAACTCTAAAGAAGCACTGTGCTGCTATTGGATATACTCTTGATGATCTTAAGGGCATTAGTCCCACTCTATGTCAACACAAAATAAATTTGGAGGAAGACGCCAAACCAGTTATTGATCATCAACGACGGCTGAATCCTAAGATGAAAGAAGTGGTAAGAAAGGAAATATTAAAGCTCCTTGAGGCAGGTATAATTTATCCCGTTGCTGATAGTCAATGGGTAAGTCCTGTCCATTATGTCCCCAAGAAGGGAGGTATTATTGTTGTTCCTAATGATAAAGATGAATTGATTCTGCAAAGAATTATTACAGGTTATAGGATGGTAATTGATTTCCGCAAATTAAATGAGGCAACTAAAAAAGATCATTACCCCTTGCCTTTTATTGATCAAATGCTTGAAAGATTATCCAAACACACACATTTTTGCTTTCTAGATGGTTACTCTGGCTTCTCTCAAATACCTGTGTCAGCTGGTGATCAATCAAAGACCACATTTACTTGCCCTTTCGGTACTTTTTCTTATAGACGTATGCCTTTTGGTTTATGTAATGCACATGCTACCTTTCAAAGATGCATGATGCCTATATTCTCTGACTTCTGTGAAAAGATATGTGAGGTTTTTATGGACGATTTCTCCGTTTATGGATCCTCTTTTGATGATTGCTTAAGAAACCTTGATCAAGTTTTGTAGAGATGTGAAGAAACTAATCTTGTCTTGAATTGGGAGAAATGCCACTTTATGGTTAAATGAAGGTATTGTCTTGGGGAATAAAATTTCTGAAAGAGGTATTGAAGTTGATAAAGCTAAAGTTGATGCTATTTAAAAGATGCCATGTCCCAAGGACATTAATGGTATAAGAAGCTTCCTCGGTCACGCCGGTTTTTATAGGAGGTTCGTTAAGGACTTCTCAAAAATTTCTCGGCCTCTAACTAATCTATTAAAAAAAGATATTCCTTTTGTCTTTGATGATGATTGTGTAGAAGCATTTGAAATACTTAAGAAAGCATTGATTTCTGCACCTATCGTTCAGCCACTTGATTGGAATTTACCCTTTGAAATTATGTGTGATGCTAGTGATTATGCTGTAGGTGCTGTTCTAGGGAAAAGAGTTGATAAGAAATTAAATGTTATTCAATATGCTAGTAAAACTCTAGACAATGCCCAGAGAAATTATGCTACCACTGAAAAAGAATTTTTAGCAGTTGTATTTGCTTGTGATAAGTTCAGACCTTATATTGTTGATTCTAAAGTAACTATTCACACTGATCATGCTGCTATTAAATACTTTATGGAAAAGAAAGATGCTAAACCTAGACTTATTAGATGGGTTCTCTTGTTAGAAGAATTTGATTTGCATATTATTGATAGAAAGGGAGCTGAGAACCCCGTTGCAGACAACTTGTCTAGGTTAGAGAATGTTCCTGATGACCCACTACCTATTGATGATAGCTTTCCTGATGAACAATTAAATGTCATAAATGCTTCTCAAACTGCTCCATGGTATGCTGATTATGCTAATTATATTGTTGCTAAATTTATACCACCTAGTTTCACATACCAGCAAAAGAAAAAGTTCTTCTATGATTTGAGACATTACTTTTGGGATGACCCACATCTTTATAAAGAAGGAGTAGATGGTGTTATTAGACGTTGTGTACCTGAGCATGAACAGGAACAGATCCTACGCAAGTGTCACTCCAAGGCTTACGGAGGACACCATGCTAGAGATAGAACTGCACACAAGGTATTGCAATCCGGTTTTTATTGGCCTACTCTCTTCAAGGATGCCCGTAAGTTTTCTTGTCTTGTGATGAATGTCAAAGAATTGGTAATATTAGTAGACGTCAAGAAATGCCTATGAATTATTCACTTGTTATTGAACCATTTGATGTTTGGGGCTTTGATTATATGGGACCTTTTCCTTCCTCTAATGGGTATACACATATTTTAGTTGCTGTTGATTACGTTACTAAGTGGGTAGAAGCTATTCCAACTAGTAGTGCTGATCATAACACCTCTATTAAGATGCTTAAAGAAGTTATTTTCCCGAGGTTTGGAGTCCCTAGATATTTAATGACTGATGGTGGTTCACATTTTATTCATGGTGCCTTTCGTAAAATGCTTGCTAAGTATGACGTTAATCATAGAATTGCATCTCCATATCACGCATAGTTTACTAGTCAAGTAGAATTGAGTAACAGAGAGCTCAAATTAATTTTGCAAAAGACTGTTAATAGATCTAGAAGGAATTGGTCCAAGAAACTTGATGATGCATTATGGGCCTATAGAACTACATATAAAAATCCTATGGGTATGCTCCGTATAAAATGGTTTATGGTAAAGCATGTCACTTACCTCTTGAACTAGAACATAAGTCATATTGGGCCATTAAAGAGCTCAACTATGATTTCAAACTTGCCGGTGAGAAGAGGTTATTTGACATTAGCTCACTTGATGAATGGAGAACCCAGGCTTATGAAAATGCCAAGCTGTTTAAAGAAAAAGTTAAAAGATGGCATGATAAAAAGATACAAAAGCATGAGTTTAGTGTAGGTGATTATGTATTTCTATATAACTCTCATTTAAGATTTTTTGCTGGCAAACTTCTCTCTAAATGGGAAGGTCCTTACGTTATCGAGGAGGTCTATCATTCCAGTGCCATAAAAATCAACAACTTCGAAGGCACAAATCCGAGGGTGGTGAACGGTCAAAGAATTAAACATTATATCTCAGGTAATCCTATAAATGTTGAAACTAATATTATTGAAATCGTAACCCCGGAGGAATACATAAGGGACACTTTCCGGAACGTTTCAGACTCCGAAAAGGAATAGGTATGTGGTACGGTAAGTAAACCGACTTCAAAATAGTTCCAATGGCAATATTTCTCCGTTTTGGAATATTTAATAAAATAGGAAAATAAGAAGCATACCAGAAAGGACACGGGGCTCGCACGAGGGTGGGAGGCACGCCCTACCCCCCTGGGTGCGCCCCCTACCTCGTGGGCACCGCGTGTGCTCTCCAACTCCGTTTTCTTGCACGATACTTCTTTTGGTCGGTAAAAATTTATTATATAATCTCCCGAAGGTTTTGACCACCGTATCACGCAAATATCTCTTGTCTTTGTCTCAAGCTGTTTTCTGTCAAGGTTATCAAGGCTAAGCATTATGTCGTCTCCCTCCTCCAACAATGGTGACAACGATGCTTGGCTAATGAAGACAGAGCTGAAGAGGGAAGAACCTATGGAGATCAACAAGGATGAAGGGATCAAGAAGGCCACGGAGGACCAAGTCCCGGCAGCAGAAGACATCCTTCAACTTGATCACAATCTTCTTACCCCAACTGAGATCGAAGCTTTCAAGATGATTGAGTTAGCTCGTATACAAAACAAGTATCTCACACGTGAAAATATTTTGTTGAAGGAGCACATCATCACACTCAAGGGCATTATCCGCAAGTTGGAAGACCTCCTACGCTCGATGTGCGACTATCCATCATCACCAACATCCTCTTCACCGACAAAGAAGGAGATATAATCACATTGGTATGGGCACTCCCCTTGGCAACTGCCAAGCTTGGGGGAGTGCCCCGGTATCGAATCACCATCACTTTTATCTTTACCGTTTTTCTTAGTTTGATCCTTTTAGTAATATCTTTATCTAGTAGAATAAAGTTTTAGTATGATCTAGTTGTGAGTTTTGCTTTATGATCCCCCTATGTAATCGAGTCTGTGAGCTATATAATAACGATTAGTGTTGAGTCAAGGGCTTGATTGTTTTGCTATGATCTTGAGGGAATTAAATAAAATAAAAGGGAAGAAATAAAAAGAAATAAATAGGTCATATGGATCTTATGGAGAGTAAAGAGCTCACATATAAAGAGTATGATGAATAAAAGTTGTTGAGAGTTTACAAACATAGTTTTGGTCATCGTTGCAATGAACAGGAAGTAATAAAGAAAGAGAGGTTCACATATAAATATACTATCTTGGACATCTTTTATGATTGTGAGCACTCATTAAAGTATGACATGCTAAGAGTTGACGTAGGACAAGAAAGACAACGTAATGGGTTATGTTTTCTTTCATCTAAGATAAATTATATTGTCATGGATCATTCAACATGCTGAGCTTGCCTCTCCCTCTCATGCTAGCCAATTTCTTTGCACCAAGTAGAGATACTACTTGTGCTTCCAAATATCCCTAAACCCAGTTTTGCCATGAGAGTCCACCATATCTACCTATGGATTGAGTAAGATCCTTCAAGTAAGTTGTCATCGGTGCAAGCAATAAAAATTGCTCTCTAAATATGTATGACTTATTAGTGCGGAGAAAATAAGCTTCATACGATCTTATGATATGGAAGAAATAAAAGCAATGGACTGCATAATAAAGGTCCATATCACAAGTGGCAATATAAAGTGACATTCTTTTGCATTAAGATTTCATGCATCCAACCATAAAAGCGCATGACAACCTCTGCTTCCCTCTGTGAAGGGCCTATCTTTTACTTTTATCTTCTACCTTACATAAGAGTCATGGTGATCTTCACCTTTCCTTTTTGCATTTTATCCTTTGGCAAGCACAATGTGTTGGAAAGATCCTGATATATATAGCTAATTGGATGTGAGTCTCCATGAACTATTATTGTTGACATTACCCTTGAGGTAAAACGTTGGGAGGCAAAACTATAATCCCCTATCTTTCTCCGTGTCCGATTAAAACTTCATACCCATAAATATTGTGTGCGTGTTAGCACTTGTGAAAGACTAAAAGATGGTTGAGTATGTGGACTTGCTAAAAAGCTCTTATATTGACTCTTTCCTATGTTATGATAAATTGCTATTGCCTGAATGACTGAGATTAGAGTTTGTTGGTTCTCAATGAAGTTTATGATTCATACTTGAAATTGTGATTGAATTGTTACTTTAGCATACGAGATCTTATGACAATATGTTGCTGTTCTAAGAATGATCATGATGCCCTCATGTCCGTATTTTATTCTTATTGACAACTCTATCTCTAAACAGTGGACATATTTTTCAATTTCGGCTTTCGCTTGAGGACAAGCGAGGTCTAAGCTTGGGGGAGTTGATACGTCCATTTTGCATCATGCTTTTATATCGATATTTATTGCATTATGGGCTGTAATTACACATTATGTAACAATACTTATGCCTATTATCTCTTATTTTACAAGGTTTACATAAAGAGGGAGAATGCCGACAGCTGGGATTCAGGGCTTGAAAAGGAGCAAATATTACACACCTATTCTGCACAGCTCCAAAAGTCCTGAAACTTCACGGAAGCTATTTCCAGAACATATAAAAATACTCTACGCAAGAAGTTCCAGAGGGGGGCCACACCCTGGCCACGAGGGTGGGGGTGCGCCCTACCCCCTGGGCGCGCCCCCTGCCTCGTGGGCCCCCTGGTGGCCCTCCGATGCCCATCTTCTGCTATATGGAGTCTTTCGTTGAGGAAAAAATCATAAGCAAGCTTTCGGGACGAGACTCCACCGCCACGAGGCGGAACCTTGGCGGAACCAATATAGGGCTCCAGTGGAGCTGTTCTGCTGGGGAAACTTCCCTTCGGGAGGGGGAAATCATCACCATCGTCATCACCAAAGATCCTCTCATCGGGAGGGGGTCAATCTCCATCAACATCTTCACCAGCACCATCTCATCTCAAACCCTAGTTCATCTCTTGTATCCAATCTTTGTATCCATACCTCAGATTGGTACCTGTGGCTTGCTAGTCGTGGTGATTACTCCTTGTAGTTGATGCTAGTTGGTTTACTTGGTGGAAGATCATATGTTCAGATCCATTATGCATATTAATACCCCTCTTATTATGAACATGAATATGCTTTGTGAGTAGTTACGTTTGTTCCTGAGGACATGGGAGGAGTCTTGCTATTAGTAGTCATGTGAATTTGGTATTCGTTCGATATTTTGATGAGATTTATGTTGTCACCCCTCTAGTGGTGTCATGTGAACGTCGACTACATTACACTTCAGCATTGTTTGGTCCTAGAGGGAGGCATTGGGAAGTAATAAGTAGATGATGGGTTGCTAGAATGACAGAGGCTTAAACCCTAGTTTATGCGTTGCTTCGTAAGGGGCTGATTTGGATCCATATGTTTCATGCTATGGTTAGGTTTACCTTAATACTTCTGTTGTTGTTGTGGATGCTTGCAATAGGGGTTAATCATAGGTGGGATGCTTGTCCAAGTAAAGATAGTACCCAAGCACCGGTCCACCCACATATCAGATTATCAAAGTACCGAATGCGAATCATATGATCGTGATGAAAACTAGCTTGAAGATAATTCCCATGTGTCTTCGGGAGCGCTTTACATCATATAAGAGTTTGTCCAGGCTTCTCCTTTGCTACAAAAAGGATTGGGCCATCTTGCTGCACCTTATTTACTTTTATTACTTGCTACTCGTTACCAATTACCTTATCAGAAAACTATCTATTACCGATAATTTCAGTGCTTGCAGAGAATACCTTGCTGAAAACCGCTTATCATTTCCTTCTGCTCCTCGTTGGGTTCGACACTCTTACTTATCGAAAGGACTACGGTAGATCCCCTATACTTGTGGGTCATCAATTGCCGACCAGTTCTCACTTATTATGACAGTCAGTTTTTGGCTTTATCCACTGAGGTACTTAACCAGGTGAGCTAGAAGTACAATCACATCGGTTCTCCCTTTACCTTCTTAGCCGAATAATGCAGAACGTAAGAGGGAAAAGACAGGAGCCAGGCAACCCAACTATTGACCAAAGACATAATTTGGAACTGATTCCTATAATGCCAAATCCGCGACGCCGAGCACATAAAAAATAGTGCCAGACTGATTCTTAAGGAAAGTTTTGCAGTTGAGCCCCCGGTCTATTAGCCGATCGCATCTTTTGAAAAGGCATGTATCGAACTAGTTTGTTTCGGCATGATAAACTGGAAAAAGGTATGCAACATAAATGACTGCAATGAGACCATGGAAAATATGGTATTTATTTCCGATGAACTAGTTACGTCCAACCTTACAATTCAATCTGCCGAAGCAACTGTACATATACTTTAAAAATGTATTTGATAGAGAAAAGGTTTACACAGGGCCTCTATGAGTGGTTTGACGTCCCTACTGCACCCTGTTGCATGTCTGTGCCTTTGCTCTTTGGTAGGGTTCCGTAGACAGGAAGGATAGAGATCAGCGAGCGGGCCCTTGAGAGAGGGTCTTGAGAAGCTGCTGCAATATATCAGATTTACGCTAATCAGGTGCTAGATGCTACCTGTTAATAGTCCAAACACATATTTCGCCGTGGTTCCGTCGAACCAAGTACTTGGGCCTTCAATCGTTTTGCTCCCACAACTGCCCATGGAATTTTAAGTGCAAAATTGTGTACCCGAGGTACGTATTTCGCGGATGAAGAGGTTGTGCTGTGGGGAGCGTATCCCTCTTTAGGGTGAGTGCAGGAAGGCTCTAGAAGCGGTGCTATGGCTCAGGCTCGTTCGTCTGCGTCTAGCGCCTTGATGTGAGCCTGGGTCTTTGACGCCTCTTTGCCGGCCTAGATTTCAGCCGCTAGAGCTAATGTGTGCTCCTCAGTTTGGAGCGAGCGCTCGGTGTTGATGTTAATGGTAATTACACCCTTAAGTCCAAGCATCTTGAGCTTCATATATGCATAGTGGGTAACGACATTGAAGCGAGTGAACATTGTATGGCCGAGGAGTGCATGGTAACCACTGCGAAAAGGGACGATATCGAAGATCAAGTCCTTGCTGCGGAAGTTGTCTGGCGAGCCGAGGACTACCGACAGGGTGACAGTGCTCGAGCAGCATGCCTCGACGCCTGGGATTATCCCTTCAAAGGTGGTGTTGCTAGGTTGGATCCTTGATGGATCGATTCCCATCTTCCACACTGTATCTGAGTAAATCAGGTTGAGGCTACTACCTCCGTCCATAAGGACTCTTGTGAGGTGTTATCCATCTACAATGGGGTCGAGCACTAGAGCCACCATTCCTCCATGACGGATACTGGTCGGGTGGTCTCTTCGGTCGAAGGTGATTAGGCAAGCCGACCATGGGTTGTATTTCAGGGCCATCGACTCTATGGCGTAGACATCCCGAAGTGCCCGCTTCCACTCCTTCTTGGGTATATGTGTGACATAGATCTTGTTCATAGTTTTTACCTCTGGAGGGAATTGTTTCCGGCCGCCATTGTTTGGCCCGTGAGGCTCGTCATCGTCCTCGCTGCGGGGACCCTTGTCTTGTTCCTTGGTTGTAAGCTTGTTGGCCTGTTTGATCACCCAACAATTATGGTTGGTGTGGTTGACGACCTTATCTGAGGTGCCATGGATCTGGCATGGTTTGTCTAGGATCTTATCTAACGCAATCAGGCCATCCCGGTTCCCTTTAGAGGGATTTTTTGCGGTCCTGACTTGGGGTTGCTTAATCTGACAATTACTACCGTATCATCAGCTTCACTGCCGTTGTGCCGTCGCTTGTTCTTGTTGTGCCATGGTTTTCCATTCCCGTCCCGGACTTCTGACGTGTCGGGCTCGTCTATGTGGTAGGTGATGACCCAAAACTATAGGGGATCAATCGTAGTCCTTTTGATAAGTAAGAGTGTCAAACCCAACGAGGAGTAGAAGGAAATGACAAGTGGTTTTCAGCAAGGTATTTTCTGCAAGCACTGAAATGGTCAGGAATAGTTAGTTTGTTAGCAAGATAATTTGTAACGGACAAGTAACAGTAACAGTAAATAAAGTGCAGCAAGGTTGGCCAATCCTTTTGTGGCCAAGGACAGGCCAAAATAGTCTCTTATAATAAGCATAGTGTTCTTGAGGGCACGCGGCAATTTCATCTAGTCACCTTCATCATGTTGGTTTGATTCACATTCTCTACTTTGATAATTTGATATGTGGGTAGACTAGTGCTTGGGTGTTGTTCTTACTTGAAAAAATGCCCCACTTATGATTAACCCCCTCGCAAGTATCCAAAACTACGAGAAAAGTATTAAGATAAAATCTAACCATAGCATTAAACATTTGGATCCAAATCAGTCCCTTACGAAGTAGGGCATAAACTAGGGTTTAAGCTTCTGTTACTCTAGCAACCCATCATCTAATAACTACTCCATAATGCATCCCCTTAGGCCCAAATATGGTGAAGTGCCATGTAGTCGACATTCATATGACACCACTAAGGGAATCGCAACATACATATCATCAAAATATCGAACACATATTAAGTTCACATGATTACTTGCAACATGACTTCTCCCGTGACCTCAAGAACAAAAGTAACTACTGACAAATGATAATCATGCTCAAGATCAGAGGGGTACTAAATAGCATAATGGATCTGAACATATAATCTTCCACCAAATAAACCATATAGTAATCAACTACAAGATGTAATCAACACTACTAGTGACCCACATGTACCAATTCGATGTTCCGGTACAAAGATTGAACATGAGAGATGAACTAGGGTTTGAGAGGAGATGGTGTTGTTGAAGATGTTGATGGAGATTGGCCTCCTAAAGATGAGAGGGTTGTTGGTGATGACGATGGCTTCCATTTTCCCCTTCGGGAGGGAAGTTCCATCAAGGGAATCGCTCTGCTGGAGGGCAAAAGTGCTCCTGCCCAAGTTCCGCCTCGAGATGGCGGCGCTCCATCCAGAAAGTCCTCCCCTTATTTTTTTCTAGGTCAAAATGACCTATATACCAGAAGATGGGCACCGGAGGTGGGCTAGGCTGGCCACAACCTACCAGGGCGCTGCTGGGGAGCCTGGCACTCCCTAGTGTCTTGTGTTCACCGGGTGGGCCCCCTCTGGTGGTTATTTGCTCCGGCATTTTTAATATATTCTAAAATAATTCTTCGTAAATTTCCAGCTGATTTGGAGTTGTATAGAATAGGTAACTCTGACGTAACTTTTTCAGGTCCAGAATTCCACCTACCGACATTCTCCCTCTTTATGTAAACGTTGCATATTATGAGAGAAAAGGCATTAGAATTACTGCATAAAGCATTATTATGCATAAAAACATTATTATGCAAAATGGACGTATCAACTCCCCCAAGCTTAGACCTTGTTTGTCCTCAAGTGAAAACCAAACCAAAAAACATGTCCAATTGCTTAGAGAGAGAGAGAGAGAGGTGTCACGCACAATATGCGATCCTATCCGAGAGGAACTCGAAGGTCCCACCAAGGATAGAGCCGCATATTGAAACTCTTTCGCAAGGTCGATATCATTATGTCGTACCATTACATAATAGCTGGGGATACATACAAAGGCATACAAATGCCTCAAGAATACATCAAACTTCATACATGAGAACAACATCCGACTACGGATAACATACCACCACCAGATGGAACACCACCACCTCCACCACCTCCTCCAACGTTCCTCCACCACCACCAAGCCATGGAACACCATGAACTAGGCTTCCATGGAGGGCCTCCTACATTGGGACTTCTCACCCGGCCTTGCGGTCGCAGATCAGGTGCGTAGACGGTTTGGATCCTCTGTTCATTTCCTCCCCGATGGATCTACCAAGGAATTTTTCTTGGTTGTGTATTTTTCGTCTGCCTCCTTCCCCTTATCTGAAGAATCTGTGGCCATTGCGTTAAAATGTTGCATCGGGGGTTTACCTTCTGGTCTCAATGTGCATCATCTTGAGGGTCGGTCATTTCGATTCTCGGTGGCCTCTAATCGTGTTGGACATTTTATCTATGGTCTCAAATATCGAGTTTGGCCAGACTTTGTTTGCCACTTTCAACTTTATCGCCATGGCCATACTCCTCCAAGATGTTTGGACAATGTTTGGCATTCAGATGTTCACAGTCCTGAGGTCGCTTTACGATCCCTAATTGCTATAAGAACCAATCTCTCATTTCTTGCTGCTGGTCAGAGTTCTGATCTTAGTACATGTGCTGAATTACAAAAGTTTAATCTTATTGAACCGTCGACTATGACGGCCGAGCAAGTATGGTCGCCGGCGAAGGACCTTTCAGCAAATGTGTCAAATTCAAACTCTTTTGGCAAGGCGCCATCCAAGGATCTGGGTTCATCAGCATTAATGGAAAATATTTCTTTTGGAAGTCTCCCTTCTTTTCAGTGTGGCATTGTTATGGCTCATAATACAAGATTTGAAGGTTGTCGGTTTAAAAAGGACAATTGTCAATCTATCCCTAATTTCATTCTATTGCATATTCTGGACTTTCGACGTGTCGGCCACACGGAGCAACATATTGCGAACGTCTGGAAGCTCACAGTGTACCGTCTCAAGATTATATCCACACGAGATTGAATTTGTGCTCATCTTGCACGGCCTCGGGTCATTTGGCTGACTCCTGCCCTGACAAACATTGTACTACCTGTGAGCACTCACCCTGTGTTTGTGGCTCCTTGAATCCAATTACTTCGAATAAGTTGGAGGGCATTTCAACCAGCCCATTGCCTGGCCCATCTTGCTACATTTGGGGTGCTACTACCCACTTCACTTTTGGGTGCCCGGGCGCGCTTTACTGTAGATACTGCACCTTTATGGGCCACACCCCCAACTGTTGTGATGACCACAAGGCGGCTCGCTTCTACTGGAGGCCCAAGCTTGAGCTGGCCCACCAGGATGTTATCTCCGCTGGCTCACATGACAAAAGTGACATATCTCGATAGGTTTCAACTGAGGGGTTGGCAAGTAATCGCATTTTCCGGATTTTCCCTTCTGCTAAGGATCACAAAACCACTTTGGAAACAAATGTGAATCCACACAATTATCGACAAACTGCATTGATCAGGATTTCTACTTTGGGCAAGAATAATTCCCATGCTAATCATAATCAGCCACAGAATTATTCTTCTGATCTACCCCCACCATTAACCGCACCTACCAAACTGGACTGGAAATCGCAGCGGTCGAGTGGGACCCTTCGATGTCACAATTGCGGGCGCGATGGACACGTGGCTTCATCCTGCTTCATCAACACAGGAAAAAAGGGGTGGCGCTGGGTCCCCAAGTCTCTCCCAAGGGTCGCCGCTCCGCATTCTACCTCGACCTTCACACCGTCCTCTGCTTCGTTGCAGAGCACCACCACAACCATGGCTAACTTTCCAATCAATGTCATCCCCTACCTCCCGCCGGGCATGACCGTCGTGCTCGGGCCGCCTGACCGTAGGGTGCGTGACGACATGGTGGTTGGTCCAATCCCTCCGCTGTGCCACGACTTCCTCGCCATTGCTGAAGCAAACAGGGACATCCCCTTTCACCGCAAGGCGGCTCTCCGCCACATCATTGAAGGTTTGCTTCATGAATCCGAGTTTTTTCCGACTGAAGTAGGCGACCACCCTCTTGGTGTTGGTATCTTTGGTTTTCCCAACACGCTCATTAGGGATGCAGTAGTTGGTACCACCTTTGAGCTTGATGAGGAGGAGTTTGATGAGCCGGTAGTGATATCCTTTGTTCCTCATGATGCTGCTCTGAACATGCGTCTGACTTCTTTCGGGCCGGAGATCTGGTTGCTGTACATTGGTTTTCCGTATGATTATCAGACTCAACACTATATGCATAAATCTGTCGATAAGTTTGGTCAGTTGGTTGAATGGCATAACCCGAGAGGGGACCGTCGATTCGTGCTTCTGAAAGTCAGGGTGATACATCTTCGATTCGTTCCTAAGAGTATGGTGTTGCGCCAGCTTGGAGGCGCTCGCCAGAGCTGGACTATGGCCGTCACTATGTTAAGGAGCAGTGACTGGAATGCGCACATCCCAGATGTCCCGCCGGCCACTGAGGATCCTCCTCCCAAAGATGGAATTCCCCACCCACTTCATGGAGAGAACCTCACTGCTGAACAGATTTATCAAATGCAGCTTCACAATTGGATCGCTCAGAATGTGGCCGCCAAGGCCAATGCTCAGCCAGGAAATGACAATGCAGAACAGGTGGTAGATGATGAAGTGCAGTTTCAACCTAATTGGGGAGTCTGGCCCCCATCCCCGCCACATACACCTCCCGCAATGTTCAACTTCCAGGCCTGGCTAGCTGGAGAAGGTTTGCAGGTGCACCATGGCATTCATCCTCTCAATAACCTGCAAGATAGTCCGGCTGCTGCTTGGAACGACTCAATCTCTGTTTTTAGCAGCTCGGACTCCAGTGCTACTCTGTCTGATGGTTTCGCCATCGTCCCTTTAAACATCTTCAACCAACTGCTTTCTGTTAATGGATCGGCCTTGGGTGTTTTGTCTGTTGACACAGCTCAGTCCAGTGATTCTGTCCAGGGCCCGATCGCGGCTCCACCTGAGGTAAACAGTATTGAACTGACCCTGACTATATCCAATGCTGGTATGCAGTTCTCCATGCTTTCAGATCATGACAGCTATGCCTCGCTCCTGCTGAATGAGTGTGTGCCTCTGCTAAGGCTCAACACCTACCTCACTGCTGCTATCCGGCCTATCATTGCTGCTTTTGGCCCTTGGAGTTCAGGTTTTGGTTTTCGGGATAGTTCAGTGCAATTCTCGGTCAATGTTGAGGAGAGAAATGGGCATTTCTCTGTTCGGTCAGCATCTAAAACTGTCAAACACTCTGCTGACTCTGCCTCTCGTACTATCCTCATTCCTGGTCACACCTCATGGGCTCTACACCAGGGAGATGATGCGCATGTGTCTCTTGAGGAATCTGCCATTCTCCCCCGGGCTGCTACTTCCAAGGTTGTCATTACTGAGATTGATGCTGGCCTCGATCAGGATGTGCCGTCAGATGTGACCATTCCTACTAACACTAATGCTCTGAGCCTAACTGCTCCGGATGATGCAGTGCTTCCTCAAACTGAAGCCACCAAGACTTTGATTGCTCCTCATGCGGTGGATCTGGGTGCAGGCACTTCAGTAGTCAGGAAAGGCAAAGCCAAAGCTCCAGCATCTGTGCTGGAGGTGCGTCGCAGCAATAGATCCAACAAATATGATGGGTTTAAGGTACCCTCTGTCTCTGACACTAAGCCAAAACCCTATAAAGTTAAACCCCGAGTTGTACCCTCTGCTACTGATACTCCTATGGAGGTTGTTGATCACATAGTCAATCAGGGGGACTACATCCCGCCGCCTACTCCAATTCAGGTTCTGCAGCACATTGGAATTAGCAAGTGCGCCATCCCGCCAGCCGAGGTCTCTGAAGAAGCTCTCATGGCGGATTCTGCGGATGGCCCGTCCCAGGCTTGAAGTATCTGAAAGTGCCTGCTGAGAGGCTTACCTATTTTGCTTTATCCTTTCATGTCTTCTTTGTTGAATTGGAACATCCTATGCTGGAATGTACGTGGCTTAAACTCTGAACCTAAACTTTTAGCGCTATCTAATGGTATCTCTTCTAGTGGTTGTGCTATCATTTGTCTGCAAGAAACAAAAAAACCCACCATTGATAATATGTTCATTAAATCTTGCTGCCCGAAGAGATTTGACAAATTTGCTTACATACCTTCGAATGGGGCCTCGGGAGGGATCGTCACAATCTGGAATAGTGCCATCTTTACTGGCTCTGTGATTCTGGCAGAAGATTTTGCGTTGGCCATTAAGTTTCGTTCCACACAGTCTTCCCAGGAATGGACGCTGGTGAATATTTATGGCCCATGCCAAGGGGATTCTAGAGTGACTTATACAAATTGGCTCCGACATCTTAATATTCCATCTAATGATGATTGGCTTTTATTGGGAGACTTTAATTACATACGTGGCCCCGACAACAGGAACAAGCCTGGAGGTAATCCAAATGACATGATCACTTTCAACGACATCATTCGATCGAATCAGCTAATTGAACTGCCAATCAAGGGCAGGGCCTACACATGGAGCAATATGCAGATTGATCCACTGCTCGAACAGTTAGACTGGTTCCTCACTTCCAACAATTGGACATCTTCATAC
The DNA here is from genome assembly GCF_018294505.1 of Triticum aestivum. Taxonomy (NCBI): domain Eukaryota; kingdom Viridiplantae; phylum Streptophyta; class Magnoliopsida; order Poales; family Poaceae; genus Triticum; species Triticum aestivum. Next base: position 289,841,295 of record NC_057797.1, on the reverse strand, counting down.
CCAAACGCAATAGTGGTGCCCTTGGGAAAACCAGTTTCTGATCATATCCCGTGTGTGGTGAAAATTGAAACATCCATTCCACGCAGTAAAATTTTTGGTTCGAATCTTATTGGACTGAACATCCTGTTTTCTTTGAGTTAGTCCAATCGGTCTGGTCAAGAACCTTCAAGCATACCTCCAATGCAGCCACTTTGCTAGCCAGAAAATTCAAAGCACTCAGATATGAGTTGAAGCGGTGGAGTAAAAAATTCTCTAAACTAACAATGGCGATCGACAATTCTAATCTTGCATTAGCCAGAGCAGAACTTTAGGACAATCCTGAAAAGGCACCTCCTTCGGTTGTTGGGCTATCAACGACAATACTGGCAAAAAAGATGCACTATCCGTTGGATCAAATTTGGAGACGAAGACCCTAAATTTCTGAAAGCTCTGGCATCGGAGAGATACAGACGAAACACAATACCAACACTCAAACTGTCGGATGGATCGGTCGTAGATGACCACGCGGGTAAAGAGGCAATCATTTATCATACATTTAAAGAGCGGTTGGGGAAATCAGGTGAATTCAAATGAAATTCAACCTCCCTGATATCATCAAAAAAGTTGAGGGACTGGAGACACTTACTGTCCCCTTCACCAAGCAGGAGATAGATGTGATCGTTAACGAAATGCCGACCGACTGAGCTCCAGGACCAGATGGTTTCTCTGGTATCTTTATCAAAAAATGCTGGCATATTATTAAGAACGACTTCTATGATCTATGCAACCAGTTCTATGAGGGGACCCTAAATCTTGAAAGCATCAATGAGGGGTTTATTACACTCATTCCTAAGGTTCGCTCCCCAGAGAATGTCTCTGATTTTAGACCAATCACTTTGTTGGATTGTTGTCTTAAGATTCTCACAAAACTTCTTGCCAACCGACTACAAAAGCTCATTCTTAAAATCGTTCATCGAAACCAATATGGATTCCTAAAAGGCCGATCACTACAAGACTGTCTAGCCTAGGCGTTCGAATATATCCATCAGTGTCAAGCCTCCAAGGAAAAGATCATCCTCCTAAAACTGGATTTCGCAAAGGCCTTTGATACGATCGAACATGATGCTATGCTTATGATTATGCAGCATATGGGATTTGATGACAGATGGCTCAATTGGGTAAAATGCATTTTCTCCTCTGGCAAGTCAGCGGTGCTTCTAAATGGGGTACCGGGTCGTCAATTCAACTGTAAATGTGGTGTTCGACAGGGTGACCCATTCTCTCCCTTGATTTTTGTATTGGCAGCTGACCTCTTACAGGCCGCAATCAATGACGCTTTCAGACATGGCCGAATCCAGCTACCGTTCCCCAGAGAGAACCAACACGACTACCCTGTGATACAATACGCGGACGACACGCTCATTCTTCTTCCTGCATGCCCGGTCCAAGCCCTCACAATCAAAAACATTTTCACTGACTACGCTGACTCCATTGGGCTCAAGATAAACTTCCACAAGTCCACACTGATCCCAATTAACTGTGAGGCTGCCTGCTACAATGAGCTCTCTAATATCTTTGGATGTAATGTTGGTTCCATGCCCTTCACTTACCTAGGGTTACCTCTCGGGACAACCAAGCCCTCAGTTCAAGATTTAATGCCGCTTGTTTGTACAATGGAACGTCGGATGTCAAGCACTCTGGCCTTGAAGTCGTATGGAGCCAGGCTATCTCTACTCAATACCATGATCACTTCACTAGTCATCTTTGCTTTGTGCACTCTCAGACTGCCACCAAAGATAATTGAACTGCTTAATAAACTGCGAAGGAAGTGTCTATGGACAAAGAAGACAGAACATGGGGACAAATGCAATTCCCTTGCGGCCTGGAGTATGGTGTGTAGACCAAAACAGTGTGGAGGCCTTGGTATAATCAACCTACGCGTACAAAGCGATGCCCTCCTTCTCAAATATCTGCATAAATTCTACAACAAGCACGATGTACCTTGGGTGGAGCTTGTGTGGTCCACATACTATACAAACAAAATCCCCCATGCCATGGAACCATGCGGATCATTCTGGTGGGGAGATGTTCTCAAGCTCACCCCGATTTACAGAGGGATTTCTAAAGCCATTGTGCATGATGGAGCTACAGTGCTCATGTGGAAAGACCTGTGGCTCGACGCCACTCTCGATGAAAAGTACCAGCGCGCCTTCTCCTTTGCAAAAAATGAAGATATTTCGGTCAAGGATTTCCTGGGATCCACATCTTTGCATGAAACATTTCACCTCCCACTATCAGCCCAAGCAATGCAAGAAATCCGTGATCTTCAGCAAGAGGTGAGGCATGTTGGCAACGCTACTGATCCGACCCCACACGATAACTGGACTTACCGTTGGGGCTCAGTGGATTTTAAGGCCATCAAATACTACAAATTCTATTTTCGAGAGGTGCATGCACATCAATCATACAAGTGGCTCTGGGAGGCCAGGTCAACACTCAAAATTAAGGTCTTTGGGTGGCTTCTTCTCTCTGACCGCTTAAACACACGTAACATGCTAAAGAGGAGACACTACAATATTGGGGACGATTACAACTGCCTTCTTTGTGATCAGCAAATTGAAGAGACTGTCGAACACATGATCTTCTAGTGCCCCTTTAGCCAACGATGTTGGTCCATTCTAGGAATAACTTGGCAGCAAACTGGTTCAAGGCTTCGGTGGATCAGCATGGAAGCTCATGATTGGAGCAGTCCCATGTTCATGGATGTTTTCCTTCAAGCGGCTTGGAGCATTTGGAAAGAGAGGAATAACAAACATTTCAGAAGCATCCCACCAACTATTCTATCATGGCTCCAACGTTTCAAACATGACTTTGCCCTGCTCCAACATAGAACCAGAGAAGATGTGAGAGACTTTATTCTCTCCTTTGTAATTAGCTTAGAACCCCCTTGATTGCCACCACCATATAAAGTAGTAGTAGCCCTAGCCTCCACAGGTGGAGGTAAGGCGCCAGGTAAAAACGCCATGTACATTGTACCCTGTTTTTGAGTAATACAAACACAGTGGGAGCCTCTCCCACTGTCCAATTCCTCAAAAAAAACATCCGACTACGGATGCAACACAAACAGGAACTCAAACGACATCCACCCTGCTAGCCTAGGCTACCAACTAGGAACCTATCCCAAGATCGAAGAAGAAGAACTCCAAAACAAGTAAACATCGCTCTCACGTCATGATCATCGCACTACCTGCACCTGCAACTGTGGTTGTAGTAATGTGTGAGCGATGAGGACTCAGCTATCCCATTACCATGGGTATCAAGACTAGCAAAGCTTAACTATTATGGAAAGGATAAGTGCTGAGGTTGCAGCAAGTGACTAAGCATTAAATGGTGGCTAACTTACGAGTACCAGAATAAGATGAGAAACTACACAAACGGTCACAAACTAGTAATGATCAAGAAGTGATCTTGAACTACATACTTTCAAACATAACCCCACTCTGTTCTCTTCTCGACTCACTCGAAAGGAGACAGTCACGGTTACGCACGCGGTTGTTGTATTTTAATTGAGTTTAGTTCAACTCCAGTACAATCGGATATTAAAAAATTACCATCTACCACATAACCGTGGGCACGGCTCTCAAAAATTTAAACCCTGTAGGGGTGTCCCAACTTAGCCCATGACAAGCTCACGATTCGCGGAGACAATCCTCCATCTCGGGACCCTTTGATCAGACTCAGAATCCTGATGCACAAGACATTTTGATAATGGTAAAACAAATCCAGCAAGACCTCCCAGCGTGCCGACACCCTGATAGTAGTCGCTCGTATCTCGTCTTAGGCCACGATCGGATGAGCACAATGTACAACAACTAAGACCCTAGTTTCCCCGGGGGAAGCCACACACGACTCTAGTTTGGGACCAACACCATCGACACTGGCCCCTTGTATTATGTTAAATTACTCCTCGGGTAGCGCTAACTCCCTATGTGTCAAATTTAATATTAGGTTTAGTTATTATGTTGAGCAAATGGTAAAACCAATGTTGGGCCTTGCTGGAAGAGTTTTACTGAAAGTGAACTATCAAGAGGGGCCCATAAACCCTCACCATGTCAGGGACGCAAAATCAAGGAACATAACACTGGTATGAGGGAAACTAGGGAGGCAAACCAAAACACCAGGCAAAAGGCCAAGCCTTCCACCCTTTACCAAGTTTATAGATGCATTAATTAAATAAGAGATATTGTGATATCCCACGATATCCATGTCCCAACATGGAACGAACTGCAACTGCACTTGCAACTAGCAACACTATAAGAGGGGCTGAGCAAAGCGGTAATATAGCCAAACAACAGTTTGCTGGGATGGTGGAAAAAGGTTAGGTAGGTAGCACGACATAGCGATAGGATCGAGACGACTAGCATAGCAAATATAATAGTGAGATCAAAGGTGACGGTCTTCTTTCCTGAAATCCCGCTAGGAAGAAGATTGAGTCCACAAAGAAGACGAACCCACATAGTCGAACAAATCCTCACAATCACAATGTTACTAGAACTATCAAGAAGAAGCAACAACGGAAAGAAGCAAACAACACGGTGAACACACCATCACATAAACATGGCATGATGCACAACCATGTATGGTGCATGTCTAGTTTAATGAGTCATGGCATGGAAAAGTGCAACAAACTATTCTACAAATTAAGTGGAGCTCGCATATTGACGGAACACCGCATTCAAGTTATTTAGTTTGCTCTCGTCTAGGAACAAGACACGATTAAATGTTGGTTAACATGTAAAGAGGTGAAGCATAATTAAACTACTTATCTAGGCAAGTTTAAATGAGGCTGGAAATAACAAACAACAATTCCGAAAAATCCCCACATGCATATTTCAAAGTTGGCATCGTTCTGACTAAAACACCATTTTAATGTTGTTAAATAGGGAAATAAAGTGCACCAAGTTAATATATGCATTTTTTCTAGACAAGTTACATATATAGTTTATTTAATTCAGAGCTATGGTTATTTAGTTATGAAATAAACCATTTTAGCATATCATTTAAGCAAATTAATACAAACAACAAGTTTAAACATTTTAACATGGATGAAAGTTGCAGAATATGGAAGTACAGGAAAATCTGAGCATGATGCATATATGACAAGTTTTATTTGGAAGCATGGTTATTTAGTTATTGACAATTCAAAATGATGGCATTTCTGTAATTATGCATGCACTGAAAATAGAGAAAAACTCTGAGATGAAAAAAAATGTGGGCCAGATTGCAGCAACCGGCAGCGGCCTAGGAGGAATTGGCCCGAGTGAGCGCTGAGTGTGTGTGCGTGCAACAGTAAACGAAAAACAGAGCAAAAAATTGGGGTTCCTGGGACTCAAACCTGAGACCCCTCGCATGGATAGTGGCTGCGCTAGCCACTGGGCTAGCTATGTGATCGTGATGCAAGGGGAGATCGATAGAAGATAAGGCATATGCACATTGTGACCAGGACCAAAACTGAAGCGTGCGCACGGGGATCGCCAACGACGGAAGCCAGCAGCAACCCCTGCTATGGTTGCAGACGACCAGCGGGGGTGCGGAAACGTGCCAGGGTGCATGTGTTCGTGCAGAGAGCTGCGGAAGGAGGCATGTGTGGATGCATAGGTGGGGTGGGTAGGCGTGCGTTGAGGCCTAGCCTTGCTGGACATGGGTCACATGGCTACGGCCATGGCTGCGGACTGGAACGAAGACGACATGCATGGATGCATGCAGTGCGGGGCGAGCGTGGAGGCTGTGTGAGTGGAATCAACGAGCAGAAGCAGCGACATGAGCACGAGCTCAAACTCGAGATCGCCCATGGCGGACGAACTGAGGGCACGAGTATTGGCGACTAAGACGACGAAATCAAAGCGAAAGAGGGGCTGGGAGGAGCGGCTGCTCACGAGGGGCTCGAGGGATACGACGAGGAGGCCGAGAGATGAAGAAGTGGGCAACGATGAGCTGCTGGTTGGGGTGACGTCCTTAGGTCCGAGAAGCAGAGGAAGCAGGGGAAGAAGGCGTCGATGGACTTGGCATCTCCGGCCTTAGATTGCAACGGGAACGGGGTTGTGGGGGTGTCATGGTGCGCGTAGAGGAAGAAGGGGCCGGTGTTGGAGCTCCTTCGCAGGAGGAGAGCCGCGGCACGCCTCGACCATGGCGATGGCTTCTAGAAGCAGCAGGGGTAGGGTGCGAGAGGGGATTTGTGGAGAGGTGGCGGCGCAAAGGGAAGAGGGAGGAAGTAGAGAAACCCTACGGCGAGCCCCGGGGTGGCTTTATAGAGGGGCGCACGGGCTCGGGCTCAGCTACAGTGGCCATGGCGAGCGTGTAAAGCATAGGAAGAGAGGCAGGAGAAAGGTGGTGAGCACTACAGTCTCGCCCACTGACCCATGGTTTCCGTGTTGCCACGTTGGATGAGTGAAAGATAGGGTTGGCTGGGTTTTGCGTGAGAATAGGAACCGGAGGGCTAAGCGGGCTGCTGCTGGGCTACTGCAACTACTGCTGGGCTCTCTCTCTCTCTCTTGCTACATTTATTTTCCTTCCTTTTTTTCTTCAGACAGAAAACTTGGAAGAAAAGAAAGGCAAGGGAAGATATGGAATTTGGCAGGGATGAAGATATTTATGGAGTCCTAGAAATATGCATAATTTGGATAAACTGGTTTGAACATTTTTAAGGATATTAAAATTATTAAAGTTTGAATTTAATTCAAACTTGAGCCATTTTTGAACGCAACCAAAACAAGTCCAAAGGACCTGAAATTTGGCAGAGAGGCTGTAGGGAATGTGCAAGATTTATAGGGAAAGAATGAACATTTAACCGGGACAGGAAAATGCCACTTGCAATAAATGGGTGAGAATTGAAAGGAAGAAGCTTGTGATGGGGTGTTGCACTTGATGATATTTTAGATGGAAAGGGCAAGATGAAACAACAAAGAAGATGCGGAGAAGGAGTTCACAAAGATAACAAGCACACAACAAAACTTCAAGATGCAAACCAAGGCATGATGCTCATGATGCAAATGCAACAAAAATGACATTGGCAATAGCACATCATGAAGCATAGAACAAAGCAAGTGAGACGACCATGGCAAGCAAGCAAGGATGGCACAATTCAATATAATATAAGATGAACATGATGCAAGAAGCAAAATATGTCAATGGCACTCATCAAGATCATGGCAACAAACAATTGAAACACACAACGACGACGAAATAAATGGAAGGTAACTAGAGCATCGGTCTCGGGGTGTCACAACACTCTCCCACTAACAAGAGATCTTGTCTCGAGATCTTAGGAACGAGACAGAAGAGGAATAGATAAATGAATGAAACCAAAGAACCTTGAGATGTTGAAAATACTTGGAAGAAAGGGTACAACGGAGATGAAAGAGATTGAGGCTCTCCGGTAAAATGAGGAAAACAAGGAAATACGACGAGAACCAAGAGTTTGAGTGACAAGAGAGACATTGAAACCACTCCTGTTAAGCGAGATAGACAAGGAATAATAAAAAGAAAATTTAGAGAGCACTCTGGTTCAACATGGATGGAATAGAACCTGAACTCGACAAGATGGAACGATACTTGACGAGAGCAACAACACAATGCCTCTGGAACAATTGAAAGAGTGTAATGAAAAGAACAGAGGAGAAAACAACATCTTCTATCGCAAATGAATTTGAAAAGCATCCTTATAACTAAGGATTGAACGGAGTTGTTGGAAAATCAGCAACAAAAAGCATAAGCTTGTGTGGGCTTATGGAGAACATCTCAGAACTTGAGGTGAATTTCTGCCACTACGAAATGATTGAATAGCTGAGAAGAACGAAGAAATGCAAAACTCCAGTTCAAAATAATGCAGAGAATTAATTGCACCTCGAGACGCAAGAAGAAAAGATACTTGAGCTCCTCCAACAAGAATCTTGGTGAACACTTGAAGAATGAATTAAATTCTTAATGAACCACCATGAAGAACTCCAGTAACAAAAGGATTATAGAAAAGAATTGAAAGATGAAAAGAACAAGATTTGAAGACTGCAATGATTTTAGATGGAGCTTTCCAATGATATAACCGAGAAAACTTGGAATTCCGGAAAGGAAAAGATGAAACACTTGAACCGAGAATTTTTGCCATGATGAACTCCGAAAGAAGGAATTAATCACTTGGAAGAAACAAGAATATGAATTATGTTATGCATATCCTTCACCAATTAGAATTGATGAAAAGCAACGGATTTGGCATACTACTTATTCTTCTTTGAAAGGATTAAAGAGAGAGATATAGCGCAAACTTAAATAAGGTCTTTAGCGAACCACCAGTAGGATTTTGGAAAGAACGAATGAATTGATATGGTAACACAGGAAAAGGAATCTTGAACAAACCACCATAAGAATTTGAAAAATAATAAGGAAAGGAGAACAAAACATCATGAAGAATTAGATACAAACAAAGATACTTGAGGGGATTTAGATACAAGAGAATGAAGAGATCACAAGCTTATTAAAGAATACTCGAATGAGGCACCGGTAAGAATGGGAAAACGAGAGCAGAAAGCCGAGAATGAGTAATATTCCGAAATGATGCCCTTAGGGTGATCAAGAAAGGAAAGAAACTCCTGAAAAGCTTCGGATGGGCATGAAAGAATTCTGACAAACGAAATAATTCGAGAGGATAGAATGAAGCTAGAACCACGAATCTTCAAGAGAATAGACAAGATTTGGAGGAAAACTCTTCTTCAGTCTTCAATTGTTGAGAATGATAATGAGGAACACCACCAAAATTGTTGAGATACTCCGGAAGAATGAAAAGAGGAAATGTTGAACCAAAGATGAAAAGAATTTGGAAATGATCTTGGAGAAGGCATGTGACCGATGGAATCCATTTTTACGTCATACTTGAAAAGAATATGAGAATAACTCTGGGAAAATTAGAAGAGTCAGGTAAGATCCTTGGAAAAGACATGGGGGTTAGGGCCCACTGGAAAGAAACACCATTGGAAAGGATTGTTAGAATGAGAAATGATGCACCGGAACCATTGATAGACTCGAACGAGGTGATAACCTCGAATTAATTTGAACACAAACACGAATGTTATGAGATGTGTTGAGCACTCCGGAAGAATAAACTGGCAAGAGGTGAATGAGCAAGGGGAAACACTTCGGTCAATGAAAAGAATGTGATCAACCCGAAAATTGGAATTGAATCCATCGGAAAAGAAAACAAGAAGAACCATGATGAAGTTGACGAGAATTCACCGGTTGAGACAATTGAGGGAAGACTGATGAGGCTCTACACGAATGAAATTGATGCTCGAATAGAGGCTCAAACTCCGGGAAGAAAAGTGGTGGGAGGGCAGGAAAAACAAAGGAAACTTGGAACTGGGAACCGACGAATAACTTGAAGAGAAAAGCATTGGTTGAAATAATCGAGGAAAGAATGCAAAGGCTTCGCACAAGTAGGATGGATACTCGATTAAGGACTCCGGCTCCGAGAATAAAAGGGTGGGCGGGTGGGAGAAAGAAAGACAACTCCAGACGCCATTGTTTATCTTCGGATGGGGAAACAACGTCGTTGAGAAAGAACTAAGGACTGATATTGCAAAAGATAGAGAGGGCCGAATTAACTCGAGGAGAAGTGCGGCAGATGAAAAGAGGATTGAAAATACAACGATCAAAAGAAGCCTACGTGATCCTAAAAAAATTGAAGGGGAAGAGGAGTAAGTCAAAATACCTACGTCAAGATTCCTTACCAGAGCAACGAAGGGGCTGAGGAGTAAAAGTAATTCCTACTCCCCGATATTACTAGACTCCAAAAAAGGTTTTCTTCTAGACTCGACAACGACCAACTACGAACAATCAAGGGGGCTCCTATGGTCGGCCGAGGCTCTGATACCAACTTGTCATGCCCAATATGCGATCCTATCCAAGAGGAACTCGAAGGTCCCACCAAGGATAGAGCCGCATATTGAAATGCTTTTGCAAGGTGGATATCATTGCATCGTACCATTACATAATAACTGGGGATACATACAAAGGCATACAAATGCCTCAAGAATACATCAATCTTCATACATGAGAACAACATCGGACTACGGATGCAAGATAAACAAAAATTCAAATGACATCCACCTTGCTAGCCCAGGCTACCGACCAGGAACCTATCCCAAGATCGAAGAAGAAGAACTCCAAAACAAGTAAACATCGCTCTCACATCACGCTCATCACATTACCTGCACCTGCAACTATTGTTGTAGTAATCTGTGAGCCATGAGGACTCAGCAATCCCATTACCATGGGTATCGAGACTAGTAAAGCATAATGGTTATGGAAGGGATAAGTGGTGAGGTTGCAGCAAGCAACTAAGCATTGAATGGTGGCTAACTTACGAGTACCAGAATAAGATGGGAAACTACGCAAATGGTTGCAAACTAGTAATGATCAAGAAGTGATCTTGAACTACTTACGTTCAAACATAACCCCACCATGTTCTCTTCTCGACTCACTAGAAAGGAGATAGTCACGGTTATGCACGCGGTTGGTGTATTTTAATGGAGTTTAGTTCAAGTCCACCACAACCGGATATTAAAAATTCCCATCTGCCACATAACCACATGCACGACTCTCGAAAGTTTAAACCCTACAGGGGTGTCCCAACTTAGCCCATGACAAACGCACGATCTGTAGAGACAATCCTCCATCTCGGGACCCACCGATGAGACTTCGAATCCTGGTGCGCAAGACATTTCAACAATGGTAAAACAAATCCAACAAGACCTCCCGGCGTGCTGACACCCTGATAGTAGCCGCTCGTATCTCGTCTTAGGCCACGACTGGATGAGCACAATGTACAACAACTAAGACCCTAGTTTCCCCGGGGGAAGCCGCACACGACTCTAGTTTGGGACCAACACCATCGGCACTGGCCCCCTGTATTATGTTAAATTACTCCTCGGGTAGCGCTAACTCCCTATGCGTCAAATTTAATATCAGGTTTATTTATTATGTTGAGCAAATGGTAAAACCAATGTTGGGCCTTGCTAGAAGAGTTTTATTCAAAGAGAACTGTCAAGAGGGGCCCACAAACCCTCATCGTGTTAGGGACGCAAAATCAAGGAACATAACACTGGTATAACGGAAACTAGGGCGGCACGAGTGGAACAAAACACCAGGCAAAAGGCCAAGCCTTCCACCCTTTGCCAAGTATATAGATGCATTAATTAAATAAGAGATATTGTGATATCCCATGATATCCATGTCCCAACATGGAACAAACTTCAATTGCACCTGCAACTAGCAACGCTATAAGAGGGGCTGACCAAAGCGGTAACATAGCCAAACGACGGTTTACTGGGATGGTGGAAAAAGGTTAGAGGCTTACCATGGCAATTTGGAAGGCTTGATAAACAAGTGGTAGCTAGCGCAACATAGCGATAGCATCGAGATGACTAGCATAGCAAAGATAGTAATGATATCCAAGGCGACAGTCATCTTGCCTGAAATCCCGCTAGGAAGAAGATCGAGTCCATGAAGAAGACGAACCCACGTAGTCGAACAAATCCTCACAGTCGCAACGTTACCGGAACTATCAAGAAGAAGCAACACTGGAAAGAAGAAAATAACACGGTAAATACACCATCACATAAACATGCCATGATGCACAACCAAGTATGATGCATGTCCGGTTTAATGAGTCATGGCATGGCAAAGTGCAACAAACAAATCTACAAATTAAGTGGAGCTCAATATGCAATGAGGTGCATATTGATGAAACACCACATTTAAGTTATTTAGTTTGCTCTCGTTTAGGAACAAGACAATATTAAATGTTGGTTAACATGGCAAGAGGTGAAGCATAATTAAACTACCTATCTAGGCAAGTTTAAATGAGGCCGGAAATAACAAACAACAATTCCGGAAAATCCCCATATGCATATTTCAAAGTTGGTACTGTTCTGACTAAAACACAATTTTAATGTTGTTAAACATTGAAATAAAGTGCACTAATTTAATCAATGCATTTTTCTAGATAAGTTACATATATAGTTTATTGAATTCGGAGCTACAGTTATTTAGTTATGAAATGAACAATTTTAGCATATCATTTAAGCAAATTAATACAAACAGCAAGTTTAAACATTTTAACATGGATGAAAGTTGCAGAATATGAAAGTACAAGAAAATTTGAGCATGATGCATATATGATAGGTTTTATTTGGAAGCATGGTTATTTAGTTATTGACAATTCAAAATGATGGTATTTCTATAATTATGCATGCACTAAAAATAGAGAAAAACTCTGAGATGAAAAAACCAAACGCGGGCCAGATTTTGATAACCCAAAAGTATAGGGGATTACAACAGTTTTCGAGGGTAGAGTATTCAACCCAAATTTATAGATTCGACACAAGGAGAGCCAAAGAATATTTGAAGGTATTAGCAGCTGAGTTTTTTTTGTCCGTGAACAGTAGGAAAGGATCCTACTGTATTAATATATTAAAATAATGGGCAGACTGTACAATGGGTATTTATATGGGGGGAAGAGGCAGGGTACATCTTGACAACTTTGTGACAAGTCAACTAAATGAAACAGAGAGCAACAACTATAGAGAGTGTACAAAGTTCACTACAAAGGGCCTACACTCCTCTTTGACTCTGCGTTGAAGAAGCCCGAAGTCTTTCTTGAATCTGTCCAGCCAGGAGTTGAAGGATGGTATTATTGCTCTAAAGTGTTTGTTATTTATCTCCTTCCAAATGCTCCAGGATGCACAATGAATTTCTCCAAGAACACAGGAGCAGGATGACTATTTTTTGAGCCTCAACAGCTTGCAAGCAACCATGGAAAGGTTTCCAATTAAACCCAAGCTTATCCCAGCATAGCTTACTGAAAGAACAGTTGAAGATCATGTGTTCCACCGTTTCCTCGATATTCATTCCACATAAGAGGCCATTGTGGTCATCTCCTATGTTATAGTGCCTTCTTTTCAGCATCTTCCTCGTATTGAGCCTATCATGGAAGAGCAGCCAGGCAAAAACATTCAACTTCATCGTGCATTTTGATTTCCAGACCCAGCAGAACACCTGGTGAACCTGGACGTCTTTGAAGAAAAATCTATAGTAATCAGTTGATTTATAGATGGTCTTACCCCACGTGTAGTGCCAAATGTCCGAGGCCGTCATGGAGGGTTGTAGTTCAGCCGCAATTGTTTGCATGTCTCTGACCTTGCAAAGGCTTTAGGGGTCAAGGGTAGGTGAAATGTTTCCCCCAGTGACATGATCCCCAAGAAGTCTTTGACAGAAACATCTTCGTCCAATGAGTGGAAGAAAGCATGAGGATGGGACTCTTGAATAAGTTGCCCCGCCCACAAATCTTTCCAAAACAGAGTCGTGGTGCCACACACAATATTAACTTGAGAAATACCTCTAAACTTAGGAGTGAGCTTGAGTACGTCCTTCCACCAGAACGAGCCAACCGGCTCACAAGCGTGTGGAATTTTTTGGGCATAGTACGAATCCCATGTGAGTTGCACCCAAGGGATATCCATCTTGTTGTAGAATTTATGCAGGAATTTCAAAAGCAATGCTTCATTATGTATTCGAAGATTGACAACTCCAAGTCCTCCCTTATTTTTTTGGTTTACAAACCATGTCCCAGGCAGCCAGAGAGTTGCATTTATCTCCTTGTTCAGTCTTCTTGATCCATAAGCATCTGCGCCTAATCTTGTCCAGAAGTTCAATGAGCTTGGGTGGTTAATGTAACATGCACATTGCATAGATAAGAAGCGAGGTAACCGTGGAGTTGAGGAGAGTCAGATTGCCAGCATGGGACATAAGGGACAGTGTTGAGGACAAACTTCTTTCAACCGTGCTGACTAGGGGCATAAAGTCATGAATGGTAGGCCAAGACGTGCCCAGAGGCAGGCCAAGATAGGTAAATGGCATGGTACCAATTGTACACTCGAAGATAGCAGCAAGTTGTACAACCAGATCCGTGTCCAAGTTTATGGGAATTAGTGTTGACTTGTGGAAATTGATCTTAAGGCCTATGGACTGTGCATATTTGGTGAGGATGCCTTTAATAATCAAGGCTGGATGAGGGCAAGCCGGCATGAGCAGAATCATATCATCGGCGTATTGGACAATAGGGTAGTCCATTTGTCCGTTAGACGGGAAGGGAAGCTGGATTTTACCCTCCCTATAGGCTTCATTAATGGCAGATTGAAGGAGGTCGGCTGCCAGTACAAAAATGAGCGGAGACAGCGGATCGCCCTGTCTGACACCACGCCTACAGTGGAATTGTCTGCCCGGAACACCGTTTAGGAGGATTGAGGATCTGCCCGAACAGAATATTGAATTTATCCAGGACAACCACTTTTCATTAAAACCCATATGGCTCATAATGTTGATCATGGGGTCATGCTCGATGGTGTCGGAGGCTTTGGCGAAATCTAGCTTTAGCAGAACGATCGGGCATTTGGAAGCTTGGCATTGGTGGATGTATTGGAATGTCCATGCAAGGCAATCTTGTATAGATCTTCAACGTATGAATCCATATTGGTTACGATGAATAATTTTCAGAATGACCTTCTGCAGACGGTTGGCCAAGAGCTTAGTAATGAGTTTAAGGCAGCAATTTAGTAGTGTGATTGGCCTGTAATCATTGACTGTGGATGGAGACACATTCTTCGGGATCAGAGTAATCAATCCATCATTAATGCTCTGGAGATTAAGTGTTCCTGCATGGAATTGATCACACAATGAGTAGAAGTCTGCCTTGATGATTGGCCAACACGCTTTAAGGAAAAGACCACTAAAACCATCCGGGCCAGGGGCCCTATCACCTGGCATTTCTTTAATGACCAAGTAAATTTCCTCATGCGTGAAGGGAAGAGTGACATGATCAAGGTTTGCATTAGGCATGATTAAAGAAGGAAGATCAAATTGCATTTGAGTGGGGCTAGAGGTGCCTAATCTGTCCGAATAAGCATGGAAGAGGAGGGCCTCTTTGCCGTTGTAATCTTCCACCACTAGGCCATGAGGAGTTTTGTAACACCCTAGTTGTAAAACTTCCATAATTGGAGATGTACCCAGCCTTGTCATGTTCAATACTAAGTGTTTTCCTCCTTGTGGTTTTCATTTTGGGTTTTCCTTGTTCGCTTTCTTGCCTTGTCTTGTCTTTACTTGCCATCTTGTTGCATCATTGGCCTCATCTTAGTGTTGCATTTGTGCTTCTTGTCATGATGCATTTCATCATCCCCTTCATGTGCATTGTGTGTTTCATGCATGTTATATTATTGCTTGATCCATGTCTGATCCGTACATGACCACCTCTATGCATCATCACCTCTCCTCCTTTTTCTTCCTTCTTCCTTTTTGGAAGTGCCGTCTTGCCCTCCTCCATAAATGTTCATCTTCTCCATATAAATCTTGCTACATGTCCAGAACCCCCCTGCCAAATTTTCACCTCTTTTATAATTGTTTTGGTTGGGTTCAAAAATGCATCAAGTTTGAATTTTATTCAAACTTGCTTTATTTTTCTACCTCTAAAATTGTCCATACCAATTTATTTAAATAGAGCATATTTCCAGGAGCTCGGGGATATTTTTATTTTTGCCAAATACATCTCCTACCTCCCTGACCTTTTCCTTTCTTCAGCTGTGATTTTAAATGTTTAGGATTTTAGAGGAGAAGGAGAGGACCTTCCCAGCACAGCCACTTGGGCCTTTTCTCACACCCGGCCCAGCCATCCACCCTCACCGCAGCCCAATCAGCCCATGTGTACAGGAGCTTCGTCCTCCTGTACGGTAGGCCATCCAGAGCAGCCACGTCGGCACGCCAGATGATTTGACGGCCGGAGCTTGTCCCTAGACCATATAAAAGACGTCCCCGGTGCCCTAGGGTCTCCCCTCGACCGATCCCCCTCCTCTTCTTCCCTCTCCGCCGCCTAGGTTAGTGCCACGCGCCTCGCCGTCGCCCTGCCCACCATGACCCGAGCGAGCAAGAGCTCAAGCTCGGGGGAGCCGTCCACGTCACGCCTCCGACCCGCCTGTTTCCATCGAGAGGACCATCAAGTACCTCTCCGCCCTCTTCTTCACGCACGCACCTCTACGGCCCTGGATCGACTACCACGATGACATCTTCAACCTCTGCTTCGCGGACAGCAGCCCCACCAAGTTCAGTGCTCCCTCGCGTCATCTCCGGCTCGTCTCCGTCGACCCCATCGTGTCCTAGGGTGAGCTGGGTAATGCACCAACCTCTCCCTTTTGTTTCCATGGCATATAGGACCCCGTGAGGCTCGATCGATCCGTGTCTTTGCTGTGCTCACGGTGCTCCGGCGAGGTCTGCAGTTTTGTTGTGTGTACTTGCTGCAGCGCGCCCGCGCGTCCCCGTGCTCCGGTTCCCACCTAGCTGCGTTCTCCTCGCCATGCTTGCCCGTGTGCACGCTCACAGCCCGCTCGCCTCGCCTCGCCTCGCCAGCTTCAGAGGTCACTCGCTCAGCCTCTGCACCGACGGTACCAAGCCAAGCTCGCCGTGAGCTAGTGCTCGAGTTGAACCCAACGCCCGCACTCTCGCAGCAGCTCCGCATGCACGCGCTAAACCCCCCTCTGTGTCCGCACCCCCGCTGGGACACCAGCTCCCCGGATACGGCCGCCTCGCTCGCTGGCATCGTCGTCGTTTTCTTTTCTGTACGCGTAGAGGAGACTAGCCAGACCTCATGCTAGTACATAAGGTATCCGGTCTTGTTTATGCCAACTATGAGCGCCTGGCCCAGTGGAAAAGGCCACGCTCTAACTCCAGGGAGACCTGGGTTCGATCCTCCCATGGTGCGGTTTAACCCCCCCCCCTCCCTTTTTGCATTATGCGTGAGTATGACAGCAAGGCCCTACCTGCCATACTAACACTCCTCAGGGCACCACATGTCATCCTCACCCCCTCCTCTTATTTCTTTTTTTTATTATTCCAGTGCTTTCCATTTCGGGAAAGATACCTTATTCCAGTTCAGGCAAGTCCATTTCTGAATGTTTCCAAATAAGGAAAATGTCATTTCTGTCAGCTACCTTTTTAGGCAGTGTTTGACTTATTGCATTTGTGGTGATTTTTCTACAGCAACCCCAACATATTATATATGTTTTTGGGGTAGAAAAATCCCACCAACCCAGTGGTGGCATTAGTTTCTGCATTTGAGCAAGTTCATAAGCATGTCATTTTATATCATGATGTTGTTTTGGCATTTTTGTGTGATTTTTTTCAAACATGCTATGAGGTGGTTTGGCACATGGTTAGCTTCATTTTCATGTATACTTCATGCTAGAACTTGTCCCATGCCATGACATGCCTTGTAGTGAGTTAATCAAGCTTGTAAAGATGCCATGTTGAATCTGTTTTTGTCATGCCCTGGAATTTCACTAAGTCTGAGATCTGTTTATGTTTTTGCCATGTTCACATGCCTACAATGATATTTTCTGATCCCTTTTGGCTCAAGGTCACTAAGGGACTTTTGTTAAGTGCTTTGAGTAGCATCATGCCATGCCTTGCTTTGCCATGTTAAATTCCCGTAGCATGTAGTTTTCATGCTCTAAAGTGTGCTTCCTGATGTTAAATTCCAAACTTGTGTTAATTTCACAAAGTCTGAAACCTGTTATCATTTGCATTTTTGCCATGTTTGTTTGAACCTGTTAATGGATGAATTAGCCATAGCTCAGTGTTCATCTTTTGTCAAGCATAATGAGTGGATCCCTGCCATGTATTTTTCTGTTATGTTTGAGCGCTGTAGCATATTTATCTTGATGCATTTAGTTGGTCACTTGCTGATTATCGCAGACCGGTGCCATATTTGTTTTGCTTGCCATTTCCAAACCATGCATCCGATTCCGGTGATCTTTATATCAATTTCAACTGAAATCACCTCACCTTTCCAGTGGCACTCTTGGATTTCCATGTTGAGGCCAGGTTCAATCATTCCTTGTCAAATCTTGCATATGCATCACATACCGCATCTCGCATAGCATACCATGTTTGCATCATGTTGTTTGAGCATTGCACGTGGTTGATTGTGTTCCGTTTAGTTGTTGTTCTTGTTTGGGTAGAGCCGGGAGACGAGTTCGTGAACGAGGAGCCCGTTGAGTTCGCTTACGAGGATCAAGTCAACTCTGACAACTTTGCAGGCAAGATGATCATACCCTCAAAATCACTTCTATCTTTGCTTGCTAGATTGCTCGCTCTTTTGCTATGCCTATGCTACGATACCTACCACTTTCTTATCATGCCTCCCAAATTGCCATGTCAAACCTCTAACCCACCATGTCCTAGCAAACCGTTGATTGGCTATGTTACCGCTTTGCTCAACCCCTTTTATAGCGTTGCTAGTTGCAGGTGAAGATTGGAGATCGTTCCGTGTTGGAACATTGTTTATTGTTGGGATATCACCATATTATCTTGTTTATCTTAATGCATCTATATACTTGGTAAAGGGTGGAAGGCTCGGTCTTTTGCCTAGTGTTTTGTTCCACTCGTGACGCCCTAGTTTCTGTCATATCGATGTTATGTTCCCGGATTTTGCGTTCCTTACGCGGTTGGGTTATAATGGGAACCCCTTGATAGTTCGCTTTGAATAAAACTCCTCCAGCAATGCCCAACCTTGGTTTTACCATTTGCCACCTAGCCTCTTTTTCCCTCGGGTTTCCGGAGCCCAAGGGTCATCTTTATTTAAACCCCCCTGGGCCAATGCTCCTCTGAGTGTTGGTCCGACTGAGCTGCCTGCGGGGCCACCTCGGGGAAACTTGAGGGTTGGTTTTACTCGTAGCTAGTCTCATCTGAGTGTGCCCTGAGAACGAGATATGTGCAGCTCCTATCGGGATTTGTCGGCACATTCGGGCGGTGTTGTTGGACTTGTTTTTACCATTGTCGTGGATGTCTTGTAAAACCGAGATGCCGAGTCTGATCGGAATGTCTCGGGAGAAGGAATATCCTTCGTTGACCGTGAGAGCTTGTGATGGGCTAAGTTGGGACTCCCCTGCAGGGATTTGAACTTTCGAAAGCCGTGCCCGCGGTTATGGGCAGATGGGAATTTGTTAATGTCTGGTTGTAGATAACTTGAAACTTAACTTAATTAAAATGAATCAACCGCGTGTGTAACCGTGATGGTCTCTTCTCGGCGGAGTCCGGGAAGTGAACAAGGTGTTGGAGTAATGCTTGACGTAGGTTGTTCTAGGATCACTTCTTGATCATAGTTTCTTCGTCCGTGCTTTGCTTTCTCTTCTCTCCCTCTTTTGCGAACAGGTTAGCCACCATATATGCTAGTCGCTTGCTGCAGCTCCACATTATACCTTGCCTTCCCTATAAGCTTAAATAGTCTTGATCGCGAGGGTGCGAGATTGCTGAGTCCCCGTGACTCACAGTTTACTTCTAAAACCAGATGCAGGGACCGATGATACCGTTCCAGACGATGCGCTTGAGCTCAAGTGGGAGTTCGATGAAGACTCTCGTCATTACTATGTGTCTTTCCCAGATGATCAGTAGTGGTGCCCAGTTGGGGCGATCGGGGACCGTGTCGCATGTGGGGGTTGATCTTTATTTTGGTACCGTAGTCGGACCATGAGTGTATTGGATGATTGTAATGTTATTCATGTATTTGTGTGACGTGGCGAGTGTAAGCCAACTATGTACCTTTTCTCCTTTTATCTATTTACATGGGTTGTTGTGAAGATTACCTTACTTGCGACATTTCTTTCAATGCGGTTATGCCTCTAAGTCGTGCTTCGACACGTAGGAGATATAGCCGCATCGAGGCGTTACAAGTTGGTATCAGAGCCTTCCCCGACCTTAGGAGCCCCTCTGCTTGATCGAATCGTTGGCGTTGTTGAGTCTAGAAAAATGTTTTGAGTCATCTACGATTATATATATCGGAGAGTTTAGGGATTCTTTTTACTCCCCAGTCCCTTCATCGCTCTGGTGAGGCATCCTGATGTAGAGTTTTGACTCTTCTCTTCTCAAATTTCACTAAATTTCTTTAGGATCACGCGGGTATCTTGGAATCGTTCCGATCGATTTGTGACGAGAACATTTTTCTTGGTGCCTCCTGTCATTTAGGGGTTGTGGCAGTGTCCCGGGGAGTTGAGCTCCGAGGTGTTGTTGTCACAATTTTATCGTTGAGATTCTGGAATACCTAAGTTTCGCCGACATCGAAAATCTCTTTTATGCAGTTGTTGGTGAGATAACCTCGACGCCACCCAGTACTGGGGTGGTAGTTTGGGAGTATTGCCATAACTCGTATAATAGATGCTTTTCGAAGGTTGAGGTAAATGATTTCCGAAGTTTTTCTCGGTTATGTGTTGAAGGATGGATACAGCTGGATGTAGGATTTGCTAGATTTGGGTGAGATATTATGCTTCCCCTGTATCCCCAACACCTGATTGCATAACCGGAAAGGTTCGGGAGTTTCATAGGTGGGAATTCTTATATCTCTAGTTCTTCTTCCGCGGATATTTTGGTTTGGGATTGGGTAATCCTCACCAAGTATTCGTTCTTGCCCGTACCTTGTTGGTTTTATTCTTCTACCTAAATTCTAAGTGGCTTCTCTATTTATGGATATGTGACCATTTCAATTGGAATGCATTCGTTCATTTTGTTCGGATGTGAAGACTTTATGTTGCAATTTCAACCCGTTTGATTCAGCTTCAATATTTGTCTGTCAGTGTGCTAATGGATGTCAACCTCTTCAGGATGGCTCCTCCAACACACACGACTCTGAATCCTGATCCGCCACCACCACCTCCACCTCCAGAGGCATGGCAAGCTGTGATGGCCGCTACCAATGCAAACACGCAGCTGATCATGCAACTTCTTCAAGAGCTCAACCAAGGGAACCAAGGTCATGGCAACAATCAGAATCAGTTTGCTACACTCAACCAGTTCCTTGCTAACCAGCCAAAGACCTTCAGCAATTGTGTTGAGGCAACATACACTGATGATTGGCTCGTGGACATATGCAAGCATTTCGAGTGCAGTAACATCAGGCCTGAGGACTTTGTCCAGTTCACTTCCTTCCAACTCAAAGACCAAGCTGCAGAATGGTTTCAGCAGTACAAAGATTCTAGAGGAGGCTGTGTGATTACCTGGGATGAATTCCGTCAAGACTTCAAAGCTCATCATATTACTCAGAGCGTGGATGAAAGCAAGCGTGAGGAATTCCGCAACCTGAAGCAAGGCTCTATGTCTGTTTACGAGTACAACAAAATGTTTCAGAAGCTCGCCCGTTTTGCTAAGCAAGACGTCCCGAACGAGAAGATCATGATATACCAGTTCAGGGGTGGTCTCAGAGAGAAATCCAGCTAGCTCTCGTCCTCTTTGAGCCCAAGAGGTACAATGAGTTTTACAACATGGCAATGAAGCAAGAGACTGCTCAACTGAAGTGTGATGCTTCCAAGAAGCGAGTCAGAGATGCTACTCCTTCTTCCTCAACTCAAGTGGCTAAGCAACAGAAGTATTGGCTTCCTCCTCCTCCGTTCTGTCAGCCTTATCAGTAGAAGAGCAAAGGTGGCAGTGGATCTTCCCACCCACCCAACCCTGGCTTTCAGAACAAGACTTCGTCTCAAGCTCCAAGATCGAGTGCTCCGTATCACCGTCCGCTTTCAGAGGTCACGTGCAAAAAGTGCCAACAGAAGGGTCACTATGCCAACGAATGCTTCAATTAGAGGCGCCTCCCTCCTCCTCCTCCTGTGAGATCGGCAAGTACAGTTGTGGTCAAGCATAACTCCAAGCACGCCAAGGTCAACTTGATGAATGCAGCTCAGGCAGAGGACTCGTCAGATGTCATCATGGGTAACCTTCCTATTAACGATGTTCCTCCAAAAGTACTTTTTGACTCTGATGCATCGCATTCTTTCATGTCATTCCCATTTGCATCAGAGAACAATTTTGGTACTAAGGCATTACCTAGAGCATTGCAAGTTGTTTCTCCGGCTAAGCGTCTGAGTTCTAGCATGATGGTTCCAGATATTTCTATCATGATGGGTGATTTCAAGTTTCTGGCTTCTCCAATGGTCCTTGGTAACTCGGGTATTGATCTTATTCTCGGAATGGACTGGCTTTCTAAGCACAAGGCTCAGCTTGATTGTGCAGCCAGGCAGATTCAATTGACTCATTCGTCTGAGGATGTTATTGTCTTTGCCGCTCGGGATAATACCATCCGTCTGTTTTCTCTCAATGAGAAGGGTGAACTGGATGCCATCTTGCAAATTCCAGTCGTTTGTGAATATCAAGACGTCTTTCCAGAAGAGCTTCCAGGAATGCCTCTGCACCGGCCAGTTGAATTCGTCATCTATCTTGAGCCTGGCACGGAACCTGTTTGCAAACGTCCTTACAAGCTTGGACCTGAAGAGTTGAAGGAGCTGAAGAAGCAACTCGATATTCAAGAGCGAATGGGTCTCATCCGACCTAGTTCTTCTCCATGGGGTTGTGGAGTTCTTTTTGTGAAGAAGAAGGATGGAACGGACCGACTTTGTGTTGACTACCGTCCGTTGAACAAGAAGACTATAAAGAACAAGTACCCACTTCCCAACATCAACGAGCTATTTGAACAACTCAAAGGTGCTCAAGTATTCTCCAAGCTTGATCTCCGTATGGGCTATCACCAGATTCGAATCCGTGAGCAAGATATCCCCAAGACGGCTTTCAGAACAAGCTATGGTTCATATGAATACATTGTCATGTCTTTTGGCCTCGTCAACGCTCCTCCGACTTTCTCTCGCATGATGAACTTCATCTTCAATGCCTACACAAATGACTTCGTCTTGGTCTACCTCAATGACATTTTGGTCTTTTCCAAGAACAAGGAAGATCATGCCAAGCACTTGCGTTTGGTGCTGGATAAGCTCAGAGAACATCAGTTCTACACCAAGTTTTCAAAGTGCGAGTTTTGGCTCGATGAGGTTCTCTACCTTGGGCATATCATCTCTGCCAAGGGCATAGCGGTGAATCCTGAGAAGGTGTCTGCAATTGTGAATTGGGAACCACCTCAGAACGTGAAGCAACTCCGCAGCTTCCTTGGTCTCGCAAGCTACTGTCAAAGGTTTGTTGAGAACTTTTCAAAGATCGCGAAGCCTCTTTCAAACCTTCTCCAGAAACACGTGAAGTATGATTGGTCTCCGGAATGTGACATCGCTTTCAACACCTTGAAAGAGAAATTAGTCAGTGCTCCAGTTCTGACTCCTCCTGATGAATCCAAACCGTTCGAGGTCTTCTGTGATGCCTCTTTTCAAGGTCTTGGTGCAGTGTTGATGCAAGAGAAGAAAGTTGGGGCTTATACCTCTCGCCAGTTGAAGCCCAACGAGAAGAACTACCCCACTCATGACCTAGAGTTGGCGGCAGTTGTGCATGCTCTTTTGACTTGGAGACATCTCTTATTGGGAAGAAAAGTGGACATCTTCACTTATCACAAGAGTCTCAAGTACATCTTCACTCAGCCTAATCTCAACCTCAGGCAGACTCATTGGGTCAAAATGATTCAAGAGTATAATCCGAGCATCGAATATACTCCAGGCAAGGCCAATGTAATTGCTGACGCATTGAGCAGGAAGGCTTACTGCAACAGTCTGATTCTCAAGCCTTACCAACCCGAGCTTTGTGAAGCTTTCCGCAAACTCAATTTGCAAGTTGTTCCTCAAGGTTTCCTCGCCAACCTCCAAGTCTCTCCTACTTTGGAAGATCAAATTTGCGAGGCTCAACTTCTTGATGCTATGGTGAAGAAGGTGAAGATTGGGATTGCCAAGAGTCAATCCAAGTACAAGTGATATTGCCTTGATGACAAGGATACTCTCTTCTTCGAGGATCACATTGTTGTGCCTAAAGGTGACCATCGTAAAGTCATTATGAACGAGGCTCACAATTCTCTCCTCTCTATCCACCCTGGAAGTACAAAGATGTACCAGGACCTCAAGTTCGTGAACGAGGATCCCGTTGAGTTCGCTTACGAGGATCAAGTCAACTCTGACAACTTTGCAGGCAAGATGATCATACCCTCGAAATCACTTCTATCTTTGCTTGCTAGATTGCTCGCTCTTTTGCTATGCCTATGCTACGATACCTACCACTTTCTTATCATGCCTCCCAAATTGCCATGTCAAACCACTAACCCACCATGTCCTAGCAAACCGTTGATTGGCTATGTTACCGCTTTGCTCAACCCCTTTTATAGCGTTGCTAGTTGCAGGTGAAGATTGGAGATCGTTCCGTGTTGGAACATTGTTTATTGTTGGGATATCACCATATTATCTTGTTTATCTTAATGCATCTATATACTTGGTAAAGGGTGGAAGGCTCGGCCTTTTGCCTAGTGTTTTGTTCCACTCGTGACGCCCTAGTTTCTGTCATATCGATGTTATGTTCCCGGATTTTGCGTTCCTTACGCGGTTGGGTTATAATGGGAACCCCTTGATAGTTCGCTTTGAATAAAACTCCTCCAGCAATGCCCAACCTTGGTTTTACCATTTGCCACCTAGCCTCTTTTTCCCTCGGGTTTCCGGAGCCCAAGGGTCATCTTTATTTAAACCCCCCTGGGCCAATGCTCCTCTGAGTGTTGGTCCGACTGAGCTGCCTGCGGGGCCACCTCGGGGAAACTTGAGGGTTGGTTTTACTCGTAGCTAGTCTCATCTGAGTGTGCCCTGAGAACGAGATATGTGCAGCTCCTATCGGGATTTGTCGGCACATTCGGGCGGTGTTGTTGGACTTGTTTTTACCATTGTCGTGGATGTCTTGTAAAACCGAGATGCCGAGTCTGATCGGAATGTCTCGGGAGAAGGAATATCCTTCGTTGACCATGAGAGCTTGTGATGGTCTAAGTTGGGACTCCCCTGCAGGGATTTGAACTTTCGAAAGCCGTGCCCGCGGTTATGGGCAGATGGGAATTTGTTAATGTCTGGTTGTAGATAACTTGAAACTTAACTTAATTAAAATGAATCAACCGCGTGTGTAACCGTGATGGTCTCTTCTCGGCGGAGTCCGGGAAGTGAACAAGGTGTTGGAGTAATGCTTGACGTAGGTTGTTCTAGGATCACTTCTTGATCATAGTTTCTTCGTCCGTGCTTTGCCTTCTCTTCTCGCCCTCTTTTACGAACAGGTTAGCCACCATATATGCTAGTCGCTTGCTACAGCTCCACATTATACCTTGCCTTACCTATAAGCTTAAATAGTCTTGATCGCGAGGGTGCGAGATTGCTGAGTCCCCGTGACTCACAGTTTACTTCCAAAACCAGATGCAGGGACCGATGATACCGTTCCAGACGATGCGCTTGAGCTCACGTGGGAGTTCGATGAAGACTCTCGTCGTTACTATGTGTCTTTCCCAGATGATCAGTAGTGGTGCCCAGTTGGGGCGATCGGGGACCGTGTCGCATGTGGGAGTTGATCTTTATTTTGGTACCGTAGTCGGACCATGAGTGTATTGGATGATTGTAATGTTATTCATGTATTTGTGTGATGTGGCGAGTGTAAGCCAACTATGTACCTTTTCCCCTTTTATCTATTTACATGGGTTGCTGTGAAGATTACCTTATTTGCGACATTGCTTTCAATGCGGTTATGCCTCTAAGTCGTGCTTTGACACGTAGGAGATATAGCCGCATCGAGGGCGTTACAAGTTTGCAAGTTGGCTATGTTGTTTTTGCGATATCTTTTGGTGGCCACAACTTGAAAAAACTTTGTGTTTTTGTCGCCAAACTTAACCCATCGAATGGTGCAACATTTCTTCCAATACTGTTTCTGATAGTCCAATAACCGAAGGAGATGATTTTTGATAATCTTGCGGAAGTTGTTCTCGGGGAGTGTGAGAGCCCCCTGATTTTCTAGCTCATCCAAGTCTATGAGGGTTTTATTTGTGTTCTTAATGGCCACCGAGAGCTGTGGAATGCTTTTACTCCAAGATTTGAGCTCATGTCGGAGATTCTTGAATTTATGACAGACAACGGTAGCCGCATTGTTCACAGCAATAGGTTTATCCCAAACTCTTTTAACCACCTCCATGAAGCCAGGGTGCAGAAGCCAATATGATTCAAACCTGAAGAGCTTGGCACGAGGGATTTTTGTCTCAATGGTTACAACACAGGGTGTGTGATCCGAGGTGGGCTTGCAAAGAGGTTTGGCCATTGTATTGGGGTAAACACTTGTCCAATGAGTAGAGGTAAAAAACCAATCTAGTTGCTCCAGAAGTGGATCTTGTTGCATGTTACTCCACGTGTATAATCTTCCTTTAATAGGTAATTCCACTAGATTGTGTTTGCGGATAATGTCATTAAAGGTGGACTTATCGTTGACATCACCCCCTGGCTTGTTGCGATTTTCTGGCCCTCTAATATAATTAAAATCCCCAAGGAATAAACAAACTTCATTTGCCTGTATATTTCTGTCATAAAACCATTGAGTAAAAGTGTCCCGACCTGGAGATTAATTATCTCCAACAAAGTGATCAGTAGCAAAGTAGTATGATAGTTTTGATAATAGTAGTAGCAGTAATGGTGATAGTGATAGCAATAATTTTGTAGCAAGTGTAACAGTGATGATAGCAGTAGTAACTTAGCAAGAACAATATAATATAAATTCGTAGGCATTGGATCGGTGACTTGTTGGATGATATTCATCAGGAGACAGTTATAACCTAGGGCGATACGATACTAACTCCAGTTCATCGATATAATATAGGCATGCATTCCATAAATAGTGATACATGCTTATGGAGAGAACTTGCTTGACATCTTTTGTCCTACCCTCCCGCGGCAGCGGGGTCCATATTGGAAACTAAGGGATATTAAGGCCTCCTTTTAATGGACAACCTGTAACATCCCGAGACCGATGTGCCAGGTGTCGTCCAGTTATTCGCTGTTGTTGCATTGTCATTGCTTGCGTGTCATGCATTGCATATCATGTCATCATGTGCATTTCATTTGCATACGTGTTCGTCTCATGCATCCGAGCATTTTCCCCGTTGTCCGTTTTGCATTCCGGCGCTTCGTTCTCCTCCGGTGGTCATTTCTACCTTTCTTTCGTGTGTGGGGGTTAAACATTTCCAGATTGGACCGAGACTTGCCAAGCGGCCTTGGTTTACTACCGGTAGACTGCCTGTCAAGTTTCATACCATTTGGACTTCGTTTGATGCTCCAACGGTTAACCGAGGGTCCGAAAAGGCCTCGTGTGTGTTGCATCCCAACACCCCTCCATGTTGGCCCAAAACCCACCAAAACCCTCTCCATCATCTAGAGCGTTCGATCACGATCGCGTGGCCGAAAACCGCACCTCATTTGGACTATCCTACCTCCCTCTACCTATAAATATGTGCATCCCGTTCATTTTCACGGACGAAACCCTAGCCTCTTCTCCACCGCGCCGCCGGACATGTCCGGGTGGAGCCGGACATGTCCACCGCCGCACTGCCACGTCGCCCGACCAATAGGAGTGCGCCACGTCATCACCGCCGCCTCCCTCCTCCACTCGCGCGCCGCCATGTGGCGCTGCCTCCCTCATCCACCGCGCGGCCCGAGGAAGCCCATCGCGGGCCCGCCCGGGCCCGGATTCCGCCGCCGCCCCGCGTCCGTTCGCCGCCGCGCGCCCGAGTCGCCCCGCCGCTGCCGCCAGGTGTTCCGCC
The DNA here is from genome assembly GCF_018294505.1 of Triticum aestivum. Classification (NCBI taxonomy): domain Eukaryota; kingdom Viridiplantae; phylum Streptophyta; class Magnoliopsida; order Poales; family Poaceae; genus Triticum; species Triticum aestivum. The sequence continues at coordinate 289,813,661 of NC_057797.1, read as the reverse complement.
GCGCCGCCCTCGCCAGCGTGGCCCGCCGCCACCGCACCCCGCCGGCCCTGCCCCGATGGATCTGCGCCACCGCTCCGGCTCGTCGCCGACGCCACCATACTCGTCGCCGGGCCGATCACCTTCCGCCGCCACCCACGGGACTCCTCGCCGGCGTCGTCCAACGGCGCCACCCCGCGCCGTGCTCGCCGGAGTTCCACCGCCCTCCGCCGTCTTTCGTCGCCAGAGATCCGCTCTGGCCAGATCCGGGGGAGTGGGATGAGATCCACCACTCCCCTGAACCAAACGTTGTGCTCCCTCTCGGATCCGCGCCGTCCCGCACCACATCATCCCACATTGACTTTTCCCACGGGGTAAAATTCCACCAAGTCCTCGAGATTTCCATGTTTCATATGCCCATATTCATCATGTCGTAACTCCACATCCGTAACTCCGATTTGAGCATATAGCATACCAAAATGTTCGTCTCAGAGAGCACATCATTTCATCTCATTGCATCATTTTCATTTGAGTTCATCTTGATGCCCGAAATGCTGTTAGAAGAGTGCTACTTGAGATATTTGTCAGATCTGCTGCTCCATTTAGATATTTGTCATTTTTGCCATGATTATTGTGTGCATGATATGCCCATGAGCTCTACATATGTTTTGTTAAGGGTTTTGCCATCTTTCCAGAGGTGCAACCCATGTATTTTTGTGATGTGTGTGGTGACTAGCACAAGCCTACAAAGTGAGGCACTTGGTAATGCTGATTTCAGGGACTTAGCATTTCCACTAAGTCCTTGATCTGTTTATCTCATATTGCCATATGTTCATGTTGTTTTCCTAGTGATCCGTGCCTCTTTTGAGGATGATCAGTAAGGATGTTTTGTTAATATTGTAGTGCTCTATCCATCCATGCTTTTTTTGCAATTATGAAGCACCCTAGCTCGAGTCAATCGAGCTCTACTTTTGCTATTTCATGTATCTGGGCAGATTGTCTACTTGTTAGCGATTTTGCCGGGGATGTTGTAGTTGATTCGTGCATGCTATGTTATTGTTCTTGCCATGTCTAGCTTGTATAATGTGTATTCTTGATGGGTGTATGCTTGGATTGTCATGACTTGCTCTGTAGTGAGTGCATCGAGCTCGTAAACATGCCTACTTGATATCTGTTTCAGCATGTTCCAGTTTTCACTAAGTCTGAGAACTGATTATGTTTTTGCCATGTTCACATGCTTGCAATTGTATTTTCTGATCCCTTTTGGCTCAAGGTCACTAAGGGACTTTTGTTAAGATCTTTGAGTAGCTCCATGCCATGCTTTAATTTGCCATGTTCAGGTCCTGTAGCATATAGTTCTCATGCTCCAAAGTGTGCTATCTGATCTGAAATTCCTGACAAGTGTTAATTTCACTAAGTCTGAAATCTGTTTACCAAATGCATTTTTGCCATGCTTGTTTGAACCTGTTAATGGATGAATTGGCCGTAGCTCAGTGATAGACTTTTGTTAAGCATCATGAATGGATCCCTTCCATGTATTTTGATGCCATGTTTGGGTGTTGTAGCATGTTCATCTTGTTGCATTTAGATGGCTACTTGCTTTAAATCGCAGACCGGTGCCATATTTGAATCGCTTGCCATTTCCAAACCGTAACTCCGATTCCGGTGATCTTTATATCGTTTTCAAGCGATTTCATCTCACCTTTCCAGTGGCACACTTGCTTTTCCAAGTTGAGGCCAGGTTCATTCATTCCTTTGCAAATCATGCATATGCATCGCCTACCGCATCCCGCATATCATACCATGATCATGTGTTGCTTGTTTACTATGTTGTGTGCTTCTTTCCGGTGTTTGCTTCTTCGGGTTGGTTCTGGTAACGTCGCGTTTGTGAGGACCCGTTCATCTACGTCCGTTTCTCTTCTTCATGGACTCGTTCTTCTTCCTTGCGGGATTTCAGGCAAGATGATCATACCCTCGAAATCACTTCTATCTTTGCTTGCTAGTTGCTCGCTCTTTTGCTATGCCTATGCTGCGATACCTACCACTTGCTTATCATGCCTCCCATATTGTTGAACCAAGCCTCTAACCCACCTTGTCCTAGTAAACCGTTGATTGGCTATGTTACTGCTTTGCTCAGCCCCTCTTATAGCGTTGTTAGTTGCAGGTGAAGATTGAAGTTTGTTCCTTGTTGGAACATGGAGCTGTTGTTCCTTGTTGGGAACATGTTTACTTGTTCGGATATCACTATATATCTTATTTAATTAATGCATTTATATACTTGGTAAAGGGTGGAAGCTGGGCCTTATGCCTAGTGTTTTGTTCCACTCTTTCCGCCCTAGTTTCCGTCATATCGGTATTATGTTCCTGGATTTCGCGTTCCTTACGCGGTTGGGTTATAATGGGAACCCCTTGATAGTTCGCTTTGAATAAAACTCCTCCATGCAAGGCCCAACCTTGGTTTTACCATTCGCCACCTAGCCTTTTTCCCTTGGGAGTCGTGCATCCCGAGGGTCATCTTTATTTTAACCCTCTCGGGCCAGTGCTTGTCTAAGTGTTGGTCCGAACTAGAGTCCTTTGTAGCACCACCTCGGGGAAACTTGAGGGCTGGTTTTAGTTGTACGGAGCGCTCATCCGGTGTTGCCCTAAGAACGAGATATGTGTAGCTCCTATCAGGATGTCGGCGCATCGGGCGGTCTTGCTGGACTTGTTTTACCATTGTCGAGGATGTCTTGAAGAACCGGGATACCGAGTCTGATCGGAATGTCTCGGGAGGAGGTCTATTCCTTCGTTGACCGTGAGAGCTTGTCATGGGCTAAGTTGGGACACCCCTGCAGGGATTTGAACTTTCGAAAGTCGTCCCCGTGGTTATGGGCAGATGGGAATTTGTTAATGTCCGGTTGTAGAAAACCTGAAGTTGACCTTAATTAAAATGAATCAACTGCGTGTGTAACCGTGATGGTTTCTTTCCGGCGGAGTCCGGGAAGTGAACACGGTGTTGGAGTTATGTTTGACGTAGGTTTGTTTTAGGATCACTGCTTGATCATACTTTTATGACCGTGCTTTGCCTTCTCTTCTCGCTCTCATTTGCGTATGTTAGCCACCATATTTGCTAGTCGCTTGCTGCAGCTCCACCTCATACCTTTTACCTTACCCATAAGCTTAAATAGTCTTGATCGCGAGGGTGTGAGATTGCTGAGTCCCCGTGACTCACAGATACTTCCAAAACCAGTTTGCAGGTGCCAATGAGTCCGTGCAGATGAGGCAACCAAGCTCAGGAGGATCTCGATGAAGATCTTGTCCTTTGTGTTGTTTCATTCTAGTTGATCAGTAGTGGAGCCCAGTTGGGGTCGATCGGGGACCTTGTCGCATTTGGGGTTCTTCTTTTATTTTGGTTCCGTAGTCGGACCTTGTGTGTATTTGGATGATGTAATGCTTTATTCATGTATTTGTGTGAAGTGGCGATTGTAAGCCAACTATGTATCGTTTCCCTTATGTATTACATGGGTTGTGTGAAGATTACCTCACTTGCGACATTGCTTTCAATGCGGTTATGCCTCTAAGTCGTGCTTCGACACGTGGGAGATATAGCCGCATCGAGGGCGTTACAAGTTGGTATTAGAGCCTTCCCCGACCTTAGGAGCCCCACTACTTGATCGTTTTTAGCAGCCGTTGTTGAGTCTAGAAAAAAATGTTTTGAGTCATTTAGGAATTATGTATCGGAGAGTTTAGGAATTATTTTACTCCCCAGTCCCTTCATCGCTCTGGTAAGGCATCCTGACATAGAGTTTTCACTCTTCTCTTCTCAAATTTCACTAAAACTTTTTTAGGATCACGCGGGTATCTTGGATCGTTTCGATGGTTTTGTGACGAGAACATTGTCTTGGTGCCTCCTGTCAGGGGTTTTGTGGAAGTGTCCCGGGGAGTTGAGCTCCGAGGTGTTGTCGTCACAATTTTATCGTTGCAATTCTGGAATACCTGAGATTAGTTTCGCCGACATCGAAAATCTCTTTTATGTAGTTCATTGGTGAGATAACCTCGACGCCACCCAGTACTGGGGCGGGAGTTCGGGAGTATTGCCATAACTTGTATAACGGATGCTTTTCGAAGGTTGAGGTAGATGATTTCCGAAGGTTTCTTGGTTATGTGTTGAAGGATGGATACAGCTGGATATAGGATTTGCCAGTTTTGGGTGAGATATTATGCTTCCCCTGTATCCCCAACACTTGATTGCATAACTGGGAAAATTTCGGGAGTTTATAAGTGGGAATTCAAGTAGCTCTTAGGATATCTTTTTGACAGATGTATGATATGAAATTGGGGTTCGACGTCTAGTGGTCCGCCTATCCACGGTTGATTTTACAGTGGTCTCGTTGTGTCTTAAAGAGTCCTTGGCTATGCCGACTCGGGGATGCTTCGTATGTCATGTGCACTGCCTTGTACATGATGGTGCTGTACGATCGAGCCCGTGTAGGCCCCACCACGAAAACTTCGGACGAAATCTCTATCATATGTTTGTTCTGGCTTATTCTGCAAGCCAATCCTTGTTTTGTTTTGAGTTGTGGTATTCGAGTTGCTTCAATGTCAAGTGTTGATTCCATACCTTTCCTAAATGGTGTTCTCATATTCCTATGTGAATACCAAACCCCTTCATATTAATTGAGATTGTCATGCCAATCCTTTTCAACCGGTGTGTCTCTCTTCAAGTGGATCCGATCACTTCAATATTCGCAAGATCAATTATCAGTTCTTCTCAACGGTGTTTGTTTCATCCGTCTCCAAGTTACCTTTGTTTTTCCCGCCCACCCACCCTTTTCCTCAAGGACTGAAAATCTTAATCAAGTATCCATCTTTTGGTTATGAAGTCTCTCCATTCTTTTCCATCTATATTCTTATCCGGTGATTCTCATGACGATTCTAACGGAGATTCAAGTTCATCAGTCTTCGTGCTTTTCCTTCTCCGGTGGATTCAATTCGAGTTTTCAGTGTTGATCATATTCTTTTCTTTGTTTCTAATGCTATTCACATGTCGGTGCACCTCATAATTATTCCCCGCTTGCTATTCAATTGTTCCGAAGTGCTCAAGATATCTCGAAGATACGTGTTTCCACTCTGCATTCATTCAAGCTCTTTCGAGATTGGTATCTCATTCAAGCCATTTTAATTCAACCGGTGCATTCTCTCTTTTAAATCATTTCAACGGTGTTTCTCTTGAGTGGGCCCTAACCCACAGGTCTTTTCCAGGATCTTACCTGACTCTTCTATTTTCCTGGAGCTATCCTAAATTCTTTTGAAATTGGACGTAAGAATGATTTATCATCAGTCAGATGCCCTTGTCCAAGATCTTTCTAATTCTTTTCATCGTTGGCTCAACTTTTCCATTCTTCATTCCGGTGTGCCTCAATAATTCTTGGTGGTGTACTCGTCGTCATTCTCGGATGTTGAAGACCGAAGAAGAGTTTCTCTTTAATCTTGCTCTTTTCTCTTCAAGAATCGTGATTCTAGCTTGTTGCCATCCTCTCGTAATTGTCTTGATCGTGAGAATTCTTTTCACCTATCCGGAGCAATTCAAGATTCTGCTAAGTTTGATTATCCGGAGGCCATCATTTCGGGATTATTCATTCTCAGCTTTCAGCTATCATTCTCCAATTTTACCGGTGTTTCACTCAAGTGATCTTTAATTGGCTCGTGATCTCTTCGTTCTCTTTTATGTAAATTCCCCTCAAGTATCTTCATTTTCTCTCTAATTCTTCCCGGTGCTTCTTTATTTTTCTTCTTCGTTCATTTTCAATTCTTACGGTGGTTCGCTCAAGATTCTTCTTACCTTGTTATCATATCAATTCATTTGTTGTTTTCAATGCTACCGGTGGATTCATCGAAGACATTCTCAAGTTTATGTCATATCGCTCTTAATCCTTGGCACGAGAATAAGTAGTGTGCCAAATCCGTTGCTTGGCATCAATTTAATTGATGAAGGATAAGCATAATGTAATTCTTATTCTTGTTTCATCCAAATGATTAATTCTTATTCCGGAGGCCCTTCAAACTCTCGGTTTCATTTGTCTCATCTTCTCTTTTTGCCCGGAGTTCCAACCTCTTTCAATTATATTATCACAGAGTTCTCTATCTAAACCATTGCGAGGCTTAAATCTTATTCTTTTCATCATTCAATTATTTTGGATCATTCTTTTATTACCGGAGTTCTTCATGAAGGTTCTACATGATGGATTCATCAAGGATTTAATCCCTTCTCGAAGTTTTCATCGAGATTCTTTTCTAAGGAGCTCAAGCATTCTCATCTTGCAATCCGGAGTGCAATTCTTTCTTCCGTATCATTGGAGATGGTATTATGTCATTCTTGATAATTTGAATTCATGTTTCTTGATTCACATGTTGTCATGAATGAGATATTTCAAATCCATCAATCTCGTCATTGGAGTTCTCTTGGGTTATATTTCACCTGAAGCCTTCCCTAAGGATGGTTGTTATTATGGTGCTTATAAATGATCCAAGTTCTTCATTTATCCTTTCCGATGCGATATACTTTCTCGTCCCCTCGTTCTTATCAACCCAATTCTTTTTCCCATTAGTGGCAGAATTTCACCTCAGTTTTGAGATGTTTTCCATAAGACCATATCAAGTTTATTCTTTTCATTGTGGATTGTTCCAACAACACCGTGTAACCCTTCTCTTTAAGATGCTTTTCAAGCTCATTGGAAGTAGAAGATGTTGTTTTCTTCTCCGTTCTTTTTTTCCGTCGATACAACTTCTATTCTTTCATTCCAGAGGCATCGTGTTGTTGTTCTCTTCAACCCATCTTCTTGTTTTGTCAAGATCATGTTCTTTTCATGATTGTCCATTTAACCGGAGTGTCGTGCCCTCTTTTCAAGTTATATCACCTTATCAAGTTCTTATTCAATTCCTCTCTTTTCAACCGGAGTGCTGCCTGAATTTGGTCTTCCTTGATCCCCTTCCTTAACCGGAGTGTTTTCTATATAAATCTTCCCTTCAACCTCAAGGTTTTCGCAATGTTCTTTGTCCCTCTTTTCTAATGGAGTGTTTTCAACTTCGTTCATCTCCGTTGTATTGTTTTCCCCCGGGACAATGCTTGTCTAAGTGTTGGTCCGAACTAGAGTCCTTTGTAGCGCCACCTCGGGGAAACTTGAGGGTTGGTTTTAGTTGTATGGAGCGCTCATCCGGCGTTGCCCTGAGAACGAGATATGTGCAGCTCCTATCAGGATGTCGGCGCATCGGGCGGTCTTGCTGGACTTGTTTTACCATTGTTGAGGATGTCTTGAAGAACCGGGATACCGAGTCTGATCGGAATGTCTCGGGAGGAGGTCTATTCCTTCGTTGACCGTGAGAGCTTGTCATGGGCTAAGTTGGGACACCCCTGTAGGGATTTGAACTTTCGAAAGCCATGCCCGCGGTTATGGGCAGATGGGAATTTGTTAATGTCTGGTTGTAGAAAACCTGAAGTTGACCTTAATTAAAATGAATCAACTGCGTGTGTAACCGTGATGGTCTCTTTCTGGCGGAGTCCGGGAAGTGAACACGGTGTTGGAGTTATGCTTGACGTAGGTTTGTTTTAGGATCACTTCTTGATCATACTTTTATCGACCGTGCTTTGCCTTCTCTTCTCGCTCTCATTTGCGTATGTTAGCCACCATATTTGCTAGTCGCTTGCTGCAGCTCCACCTCATACCTTTTACCTTACCCATAAGCTTAAATAGTCTTGATCGCGAGGGTGTGAGATTGCTGAGTCCCCGTGACTCACAGATACTTCCAAAACCAGTTTGCAGGTGCCAATGAGTCCATGCAGATGACGCAACCAAGCTCAGGAGGAGCTCGATGAAGATCTTGTCCTTTGTGTTGTTTCGTTCTAGTTGATCAGTAGTGGAGCCCAGTTGGGGTCGATCGCGGACCTTGTCGCATTTGGGGTTCTTCTTTTATTTTGGTTCCGTAGTCGGACCTTGTGTGTGTTTGGATGATGTAATGCTTTATTCATGCATTTGTGTGAAGTGGCGATTGTAAGCCAACTATGTATCGTTTCCCTTATGTATTACATGGGTTGTGTGAAGATTACCTCACTTGCGACATTGCTTTCAATGCGGTTATGCCTCTAGGTCGTGCTTCGACACGTGGGAGATATAGCCGCATCGAGGGCATTACACAACCCGAACAAAGAATTAACACATAGTGAATACATGAACTCCTCAAACTACAGTCACCATCGACAATGGTCCCGACTACTGTCACTCCGGGGTTGCCGGATCATAACATGTAGTAGGTGACTATAACTTGCAAGATCGGATCTAGAACATGGATATAATGATGATAACATACATGGTTCAGATCTGAAATCATGGCACATGTGCCCAAAGTGACAAGCATTAAGCATGGCAAAGTCATAGCAACATCAATCTAAGAACATAGTGGATACTGGGGATCAATCACTAACAAAACTAACTCGATTACATGATGAATCTCATCCAACTCCTCACCGACCAGCGAGCCTATGAAGGAATTACTCACTCCCGGTGGGGAGCATCATGGAATTGGTGATGGAGAAGGGTTGGTGATGACGAAGAACGAAGATCCCCCACTCTGAAGCCCCAAACGGACTCAAGATCCGGCCTCCCGAGGAAGAACAGGAGGTGGCGGCGGCTCCGTCTCGTGGATCGCAGTAATTCTTTCTCCCTGATTTTTCTGGAAAAGTAGGATTTTAGAGCATCAATTTCGGGGTTTGCAGGGACACCAGGTGGGCACAACCCACCTGGGCACGCCTGGAGAGGGGGGCGCGCCCTGGTGGGTTGTGCTCACCCAGGTGCCCCCTCTGGTGGGTCTTGGCTCCAGAAATTCTTATTATTGATATAAAAAATCCTCGCAAAGTTTTGTTCCATTTCTAGAACTTTTATTTCTGCACAAAAACAACACCATGGTTGTTCTGCTGAAAACATTGTCAGTCCCGGGTTAGTTTCATTCAAATCATGCAAATTAGAGTCCAAAACAAGAGGAAAAGCGTTAGGAAAAGTAGATACGTTCGAGACGTATCAACTCCCCCAAGCTTAAACCTTTTCTTGTCCTCATGCAATTCTTCATCATCATTCTTTTTATTTGACTTAGGTGGAAAAGGCATAGGTTTTTGAACCCACGGTTCTCTTTCTTTACTGTGTTTTCTAGCAACAAAGTCTCTTTTATCATACCTTTTATTCTTAGGTTGTGGGTTATCAAGATCAACAGGTGGTTCTATCTCAACATCATTGTCTGGTTTTTTATTATTTGGTTGAGAGTCTTCATGAACATCAACATAATATTTTTCATTATCACTTGGTGAATGTTCATTACCAGACTGGGTTTCAGCATCAGAGATAGAAACTTCATTATCATTATCAGGAGGTTTCTCTATTTCAGGTTCACTAGGAGCATGCTAACTCCTATCATTTTTCCTTTTCTTTTTCTTTCTAGAATAACTAGGTGCACTAGTGTTAGCTCTTTGTGAATCTTGTTCAATTCTTTTTGGGTGTCCCTCAGGATAAAGTGGCTCCTGAGTCATTTTACCTCCTCTAGTTGCAACTCTAATAGCAAAGTCATGCATATATTTATTCATTTCATCAAGCAATTCTCTTTGAGATTTAGCAACTTGTTATAACTCAGTTTGAACCATAGAAGCATGATTTCCAACACCTCTAACATCATTTGATATTCTAAATAACAAGTCACTCAAGCGAGCAATCATATCAGAGTTGTATTTCAATTGTTTCATAACATTTGCATTGAAGTGATCTTGGTTTCTAATATAATTTTCAAACTCATAAAGGCATTGACTAGGATGCATATTGTGAGGATTGTCATCGTCATTGAACTTCATAAGAGAATTTACCTCTACCATCTTAGGCAGTGGTGGTGTATTAAGCCCATGCATTTCTTCAATAGGAGGTAAATTTTTAACATCCTCAGCTTTAATACCTTTTTCTTTCATAGATTTCTTTGCCTCTTGCATATCTTCAGGACTGAGATATAATATACCCCTATTCTTCAGAGTGGGTTTAGCCAGTGATTCAGGAAGAGTCCAATCATCATAATTTTTCAATATGTTATTCAATAATTGCTCAGCTTGTCCAACAGTTTGTTCCCTGAAAACACAACCAGAACAACTATCTAGGAAGTCCCTAGAAGCATCAATTAGTCCATTATAGAAGATATCAAGTATTTTATTTTTCTTAAGAGGATGATCAGGCAAAGCATTAAGTAATTGGCAAAGCCTCCCCCAAGCTTGTGGTATACTTTCTTCTTTAATTTGAACAAAGTTAAATATTTCCTGTAAGGGAGCTTCTTTCTTATGAGCAGGAAAATATTCTTCAGACAAGTAATAAATCATGTACTGGGGACTATGCACAGAACCAGGAGCAAGATTATTGTACCAAGATTTTGCATCACCCTTTAATGAGAAAGGAAATAATTTGAGAATATAGTAATAGAGAGTTTTCTCATCATGAGTAAAAAGGGTGGCTATGTCATTCAACTTAGTAAGATGTGCCCCAACAGTTTCAGTTTCATAACCATGGAAAGGATTAGATTCAACCAAAGTAATTAACTCTGGGTCGACAGAGAATTCATAATCCTTATCATCAATAAATATAGGTGATGTAGCAAAATTAGGATCACATTTCATTCTAGCATTCAGAGATTTTTCTTTATACTTGCATAATAATTATTTTAGATCATCTCTATCTCTGCAAGCAAGAATATATCTAGTTGTTTCTTCACTCATAACATAACCTTCCGGTACCTTAGGAAATTCATATCTACGAGGGCTAGTTCTAGTAGGTGTTTCAGGAGTTTCAGTCTCAAGCTCATCATCAGATTCAACAACATCATGTTGTATAAGTCTAGCAATTTGTTTATCAAGAAAATCACCAAGTGGCACATCATCATTAAGCAAGGTACTAGCATCATCATAAACATTATCCATAGCAGAAGTAGCATCATCATAAACATTATCCATAGCAGAAGTAGCATCATCAATAACTTGCGACATATCAAAATTAATAGCATGTGGTGGTGTTGCAAGTTTACTTATAACAGAAGGTGAATCTAAAGCAGAACTGGATGGCAGTTCCTTACCTCCCCTCATCTTTGAGGGAAATATCTTAGTCTTAGCATCCTTCAGATTCTTCATAGTGATAATATGATAATAATCCCAAGTGACTCAACAAATATAGCTATGCTCCCTGGCAAGGGCGCCAGAAAAAGGTCTTGATAACCCACAAGTATAGGGGATCGCAACCGTTTTTAGGGTAGAGTATTCAACCCAAATTTATAGATTCGACACAAGGGGAGCCAAAGAATATTTGAAGGTATTAGCAGCTGAGTTGTCAATTCAACCACACCTGGAGATTAATTATCTCCAGCAAAGTGATCAGTAGCAAAGTAGTATGATAGTTTAGTAGCAACAATAACGGTAACGGTAACAGTGATAGCAATAGTGATGATAGCAGTACTAACTTAGCAAGAACAATATAAGATAATTCGTAGGCATTGGATCGGTAACTTGTTGGATGATATTCATCATGAGATAGTTATAACCTAGGGTGATACAGCACTAGCCCAAGTTCATCGACATAATGTAGGCATGTATTCTGTAAATAGTCAGTGCTTATGGAAAGAACTTGCATTACATCTTTTGTCCTACCCTCCCATGGCAGCGGGGTCCATATTGGAAACTAAGGGATATTAAGGCCTCCTTAATAGAGAACCGGAATAAAGCATTAACACATAGTGAATACATGAACTCCTCAAACAACGGTCATCACCGGGAGTGGTCCCGACAATTGTCACTCTGGGGTTGCCGGATCATAACATGTAGTAGGTGACTATAACTTGCAGGATCGGATCTAGAACATGGATATAATGATGATAACACAAACAGTTCAGATCTGAAATCATGGTACCCGGGCCCAAAGTGACAAGCATTAAGCATGACAATGTCATAGCAACATCAATCTAAGAACATAGTGGATACTGGGGATCAAGCCCTAGCAAAACTAACTCGATTACATGATGAATCTCATCCAACTCCTCACCGACCAGCGAGCCTACGAAGGAATTACTCACTCCTGGTGGGGAGCATCATGGAATTGGCAATGGAGAAGGGTTGCTGATGATGAAGAACGAAGATCCCCCTCTCTAGAGCCCCAAACGGACTCCAGATCTGGCCTCCCGAGGAAGAACAGGAGGTGGCGGCGGCTCCGTCTCATGGATCGCGATAATTCTTTCTCCTTGATATTTTTCTGGAAAAATAGGATTTTATAGCATCGGTTTCAGGGTCTGCGGGGCCACCAGGTGGGGACAACCCACCTGGGCACGCCAGGAGAGGGGGTCGCGCACTGGTGGGTTGTGCTCACCCAGGGCCCCCCTCTGTTGGGTCTTGGCTCCAGAAATTCTTATTATTTATATAAAAAATCCTCGCAAAGTTTCGTTCCATTCCGAGAACTTTTATTTCTGCACAAAAACAGCACCATGGTAGTTCTGCTGAAAACAGCGTCAGTCCAGGGTTAGTTTCATTCAAATCATGCAAATTAGAGTCCAAAACAAGAGGAAAAGTGTTAGGAAAATTAGATACGTTGGAGACTTATTAGATTGCAGCAACCTGTAGCGGCCCAGGAGGACTTGGCCCGAGTGAGCGCTGAGTGTGTGTGTGCGTGCAATAGTAAAGGAAAAAACAGAGCAAAAATTGGGGCCCCTGGGACTCGAACCCTAGACACCTCGCATGGATAGTGTCTGCGCTAGCCACTGGGCTAGCTATGTGACTGTGATGCAAAGGGAGATCAACAGAAGATTACGCATATGCACATCTCGACCAGGACCAAAACTGAAGCATGCACACGGGGACTTGCCGGCGACGGGAGCCAGCAGCAACCCCTGCCGTGGTTGCAGAGGACCGGCGGGGGTGTGGAAATGTGCCAGGGTGCGCGTGTTTGTGCGGGCAGCTGCGGAAGGAGGCATGTATGGATGCATAGGTGGGGTGGCTGGGCGTGCGTTGAGGCTAATCCTCGATGTACATGGGTCACATGGCTACATCAATTGCTGCCGACTGGAACGGAGATGACATGCATGGATGCGTGCAGCGCGGGGCGAGCATGGAGGCTGTGTGAGTGGGATCAGCGAGCAGAAGCAGCGACATGAGCACGAGCTCAAACTCGAGATCACCCATGGCAGACGAACTCCGGGCGCGAGGATCGGCTACTACAATGACGGAATCAAAGCGGAAGAGGGGCTGGGAGGAGCGGCTGCTCACCAGGGGCTTGAGGGATACGACGAGGAGGCCGGGAGATGAAGGAGAGGGTGACGATGGCTACTGGTCAGGGTGACGTCCTTGGGTCCGAGAAGCAGAGGAAGCAGGGGAAGAAGGCGTCGATGGACATGTCATCTCCGGCCTTGGATCGCAGCGGGAACGGGGTCGTGGAGGTGTCGTTGTCCGCATAGAAGAAGAAGGGGCCGGTGAGGGAGTCCTGGATTAGGGGGTGTACAGATGGCCGGACTATACCTTCAGCCGGACTCCTGGACTATGAAGATACAAGATTGAAGACTTCGTCCCATGTCCGGAAAGGACTTTCCTTGGCGTGGAAGACAAGCTTGGCGATACGGATATATAGATCTCCTACCATTGTAACCGACTTTGTGTAACCCTAACCCTCTCCGGTGTCTATATAAACCGGAGGGTTTTAGTCCGTAGGACAACATACAGAACAACAATCATACCATAGGCTAGCTTCTAGGGTTTAGCCTCTCCGATCTCGTGGTAGATCTACTCCTGTACTACCCATATCATCAATATTAATCAAGCAGGACGTAGGGTTTTACCTCCATCAAGAGGGCCGGAACCTGGGTAAAACTTCGTGTCCCTTGCCTCCTGTTACCATCCGGCCTAGACGCACAGTTCGGGACCCCCTACCCGAGATCCGCCGGTTTTGACATCGACATTGGTGCTTTCATTGAGAGTTCCTCTGTGTTGTCGCCGTTAGGCTTGATGGCTCCTACGATCATCAATAGCGATGCAGTCCAGGGAGAGACCTTCCTCCCCGAACAGATCTTCGTCTTCGGCGGCTTCGCACTGCGGGCCAATTCACTTGGCCATCTGGAGCAGATCGAAAGCTATGCCCCTGGCCGTCAGGTCAGATTTGGAAGTTTAAACTACACGGCTGACATCCGCAGGGACTTGATCTTTGACGGATTCGAGCCACTGCCGAGCGCGCCGCACTGTCATGACGAGCATGATCTAGCTCTGCCGCTGAACAATGTCCTGAGGCCGCACCCGCATCAGCTTCGACCCTTAATTCAGGGCCAACTGCGCCGATCGAGGATGGGTGGTTGGACGCCGCCTCGGGGGCTGCGATCCCAACGGCGATCGAGCCGAACACCAGCCCTGCACTCCGCGAGACTCGTGACTCCAAGGAGCCGGACTCCTCTCCGGACTCCGAACCCTCCGCGCCCCTGCCGATCGAATCCGATTGGGCGCCAATCATGGAGTTTACTGCTGTGGACATCTTTCAGCACTCGCCTTTCGGCGATATTCTGAAGACACTGAAGTCTCTCTCTTTATCAGGAGAGCCCTGGCCGGACTACGGTCAGCAAGGTTGGGATACGGACGATGAAGAAATTCAAAGCCCACCCACCACCCACTTTGTAGCCACTTTCGACGATTCAACCAACATGCTCGACTTCGACTCCGAAGACATCGACGGTATGGACACCGATGAAGGAGACGATGAAGAACCAGCGCCTATTGGGCCCTGGAAAGCCACCTCGTCATATGACGTATACATGGTGGAACGCACCAAAAGATGACGACGAGGAGCGGAAGGACGCACCAAAGGCTTGTTCCCTCGAGAAGCAGTCAAAGCGGCGACGCAAGCGATGCCCCAAATCCCGCCTCGACAGAAATAACGATCACACAGACCCAGCGCTGGAGCAGGGCGAACCGCTGCCGGACAACGGCAATCCGGATAATCAAACCGAACAAACAAATTCTATCAAGGATAATGGTCCGGACGACATAACGCCGGACAGGCACCCGGAGCAGCAGAATGCCCGTAAAAGGCTTGTTGCCACCGCGAGGAGTCTTAAAAAGCAGAAGCAAAGGCTCAAGGCTGCGCAAGACACACTCCAAATCAGATGGAGTAAAATACTCAACACAGCAGCGAGGTACGGCGACAATCGCCCCTCCAAGAGCTACCCAAAGCGGAAGCTGCTACCTGAATTCGATGAGGAGGCCTCAGACCCCCCACAACCAAATATCAAAGCAGCCACCTGGCCGGATAGACGACCCCTCTACCAACACAGAGCGGCATACAACGCCACTCACAATACAACACGCGACCCATGCGAGGGCTCGCACCCAAAGGACGGCGCAACAAGATCCATCTATGGACCACGCAAGCGCGCCCCAGCATACAATGCAACACAACAAACATCCGAACAACGCGGTACACCCAGCTACAGGGGTGCCGCACACCCCCTATGTTTCACCGATGAGGTGCTGGACCATGAATTTCCAGAGGGATTCAAACCCGTAAACATAGAGACATACGACGGAACAACAGACCCTGGGGTCTGGATTGAGGACTACATCCTTCATATCCATATGGCTCGAGGAGATGATCTCCACGCCATCAAGTACTTACCCCTCAAGCTCAAAGGGCCAGCTCGTCACTGGCTTAAAGGCCTCCCCGAAAGCTCCATTGGAAGTTGGGAAGAGCTCGAAGACGCCTTTCGGGCAAATTTTCAAGGGACTTATGTCCGACCTCCGGATGCGGACGATTTGAGTCATATAACTCAACAGCCTGGAGAGTCAGCCCGAAAGCTTTGGAACAGGTTTCTTACTAAAAAGAACCAGATTGTCGACTGTCCGGACGCCGAAGCCTTGGCAGCTTTTAAGCATAGCGTCCGTGATGAATGGCTCGCCAGACACCTCGGCCAAAATAAGCCGAGAACGATGGCCGCATTAACAAGCCTCATGACCCGCTTTTGCGCGGGTGAGGACAGCTGGCTAGCCAGATGCAGCACCAGCGACCCCAGTACATCTG
Source organism: Triticum aestivum (assembly GCF_018294505.1). Classification (NCBI taxonomy): domain Eukaryota; kingdom Viridiplantae; phylum Streptophyta; class Magnoliopsida; order Poales; family Poaceae; genus Triticum; species Triticum aestivum. The sequence goes on along the minus strand of NC_057797.1, from coordinate 289,797,600 downwards.
AAGTTAGAGATGGAAACGGGAAATCACGGCGCAACAGCAATAACAAATGCCGAAATAAAGAAGACAACACGAAGGGCACGGCAGTAAATGCCGGATTCAAAAGCTCTCGGCCAGGTCAGCAAAAGCCGCCCTCTAAAGGCACCAGGGATGAACTGTCCAGCCTCAACAAAATTCTGGACCAAGTATGTCAGATCCATAGTACCCCTGGTAAACCTGCTAATCATACCCACAGAGAATGTTGGGTCTTCAAGCAGTCCGGCAAGCTCAACGCCGTACACAAGGGGGAGGATACACCAAGTGAAGACGAGGACGAGCCTCCCAAGCAAGACACTGGGGAACAAAAGAAATTTCCACCAGAAGTCAAAACAGTAAACGTGTTACACGTGATCAAGGGAAAAAACAACGCGGCACTCCCAGGAAAATATACCCAAGTGCCTGTCACCGCGAAGTCCTGCCACTGGTCGTCTCAACCGATCACTTTCGACCATCGCGATTACTCAGCAAGTATCCGACGCGCAGGATGGGCTGCCCTGGTATTAGACCCAGTAATTGGCGGATATCACTTCACACGAGTCTTGATGGACGGTGGCAGCAATCTAAACCTAATATATCAGGATACAATCCGCGGGATGGGGTTAGACCCAACAAAAATTCGCCATAGCAATACTACCTTTAAAGGAGTAACGCCAGGCCCAGGGGCTCGTTGTACGGGCTCCCTCCTACTACAAGTTATATTCGGCTCCCCCGATAACTTCCGTCGCGAGCATTTAACCTTCCACATCGCTCCGTTCCAAAGTGGCTATCAAGCACTGCTCGGACGCGAAGCTTTCGCTCGCTTTAATGCAATACCACACTACGCCTCCCTCACACTCAAGATGCCCGGTCCACGTGGCATCATTTCAGTGAACGGAAATATCAAGCGATCTCTGCGCGCCGAAGAGAGTGCGGCTGCCTTGGCAGCCGCACACTAAAGGCGCCCGGACCAGCGAAAGCATCCAATAGGTCGTCAAGACCTCAGACACAACTAATCAAGTCCGGCGCCGCTATTTATACCGAATAAATGGTCACACCCCTATTTGTCAATACAAGGGGCTCAACGCGCGCAGACAAGTGGCAATTTCTTCTCATCTTGAATTATACATGGTTTCTTTAAAAACTATCTTTTTGCACGACAACTTTTTCACCTAAATTCCTCTCTTTTACAGACGATCATCGTGCTACACCCGTCCAGGATACGGCACAACGGAGACACAGGCGCAGACGTGCAGCAGGGACCCGCTCCAAGGATTCTTTTTAGATTAAGACCCTGCGTAAACCTTTTTTACTGTCTCTTGTTGATACATATCCACCGTTGAGAAGGATGCTGACGTCTTGGCATGTGGCCACGCCAGAACAATGCACGTACCTGGACACAAGGGGCTTCTTACAAAGGCCATTATTTAGGCCCGGTTTATACCACAAAGACCGAATACCTTAGGGAGTGTTCGGCGTCGCGAGTTTGGCCCTATATGCATCAGCTCCGAATCATTGTCTTTGGTCAAATGTTGGGTTTGCCCGGCTCCTGTGTTTTGGTGCCTTACGTTCCGCTTTACCGGCTAAGGTAGCACCAGGAGAACTACTGCGATTGTGCCCTGGTTCATCCGGACGAGCACCTCAGTAGAGAAAGCCGAAAACTGACTGTCATGATATAGCGTGAGACTGGTCAACCACTCGATGACCTGTTGGAATGTTAGAATTCCTCCGCCTTAACGAAGGGCCGTTTTCCGGCCAGGCATGTACGCACCCCGGGATCGGGAGAGTGCGGAGCCACCAGGGGCTATCTAGTAGCCCCACTGTCAAACTCCTATGGCTAAGTGAAAGTGCTAAAGCATTATAGTCCGGTTGCCTCGCTCGCTCCGCTATCACCTCCTTAATAGGACCAAGACGTTGGGTTAAGTGTGAACGCGTGTTTTTTGCGAGCACCTCCGCATTATATGCGTGGGGGTTGAAGCCGACGGCTGCAATCTTTCAGGTTATACACATGTATACATAAACGGCCGCCCAGGAGGCATCATATTACTTTCAGGCAAAAGTATAAAAATAGCCTTATAAAAATTTATAAAAGCATTTCGCTTACAATGAGATTACATATCACTCAAACATAATATTTTTTGAGCACTGGGTCTCTATCAAACGAGCACCCTCAAGAACTTCTTCAAAGTAGTGCTCAGCAGCCATTCGACCTATGGCCGAATCCCGCGCTGCAACAGTGGTAGCATCCATCTCCGCCCAGTATGCTTTAACACGGGCAAAGGCCATCCGTGAGCCCTCTATGCACGCCGACCTCTTCATCGCATTAATGCGCGGCACCACGTCAAGGAACTGCTGCACCAAGCTGAAATAGCTGTTCGGTTTTGGCCTTTCCGGCCATAGCTGATCCACAACAGACCTCATGGCGAGTCCGGACAACCTATTCAGTTCGGCCCATTCGGCTAATTGGTCAGTCAATGAAAGCGGACGCTCGGGAGAATGGAATTGTGTCCAAAACAGCTGGTCCACTTCACGGTCCGTCTGACCCTGGAAGTACTTGGCCGCATCGGCAGCGCTCGCCGCCAAATCCATATACACATCCTCCGAACTCCACAGCCGATCCAGAGAGGCATACCGTGGATCTCCGAACTTCCTCCGCAACATAAAGGATTTCCCAGCTACAATATCCCCGGCTTCCCGCAGCTCCTCCTTCTTCGCCCTCATAGCAGAGCGGATGTCTTTTCTCGTCGCAGCAGCCTTCTCAAGGTCCGATGCCTTCGCTAGGTTTTCCTTTTCAAGAACCCGGCAACGGTCGGCGGCGGCTTTTAATTCTATGGCCATCTTGGCCATCTTATCTCGGCTCTCGCCATGCGCGGCCTTCTCGGCTTTCAACTCTTCGGCCGCCTTCAAAGCAGCCGCATTACCAAACCTCGCTTGTTCCTTGGCTCGGGCAAGTTCTGCCCGCAAGGCTTCAACAGTGGCAGCTCCATCTGCAGTCACAACATATTAAAGATACTGGCATCATGCTGCTCTTACTATGTGGCGTTTACCAGATAATGACACTTACCCTGTGCCTCGTCAAGCCTTTTGTTAACAAGCTCGATGTCGGCGTCTGCCGCATCCAACTGCCGTTTTAAATGGGCAAACTCGCTAGTCCGGCTAGCCACCGGAGCTTCCATCACCTGCACATAGAGGCAGTATGGTTATTACCTGGGAATATGATCCTCTGTTCGTCGTCGTTTCCGACGACAACCAGAGTCTCAGGGGCTACTATCTACACAGGGCACACCTAGCATGTGCAGGACTATCATACATTATTTTACGTACCTCAAAGCCTGTCAGTAGACTCATAAAAGCTTCATGCAATCCGCTTTCGGCGGACGAGATTCTCTCCATCACCGTATTCATCAGCATACGGTGTTCATCTGAGATGGCCGCTCGCCCCACCAACTCCCTCAGAACATCCGATCGCACACCAGACGGTGCCGGAATCTTTTGTCTGCTCTCTTCGGGAGCCGGACACTGGGAGCTTCGGGGGTCAATGGGATTATCTTCTGGCCTCACCGGACTCGGAGAGGCCCTCCACGACGACACTTCGGGGTCGCCCGCTTCCGGAGCGGAGGAGTCCGGAGGAGGCGTTTCGCTCTCCATCATCTCTGGAAGAAGATCCCCCGAAGACGAGCTCATTTGAGAGGGGCTAAGGCCCGAACTGCAAAGATATATGCGGTGGTTATTTTCTCAGAAGAAAAAGATGGCATACCTGTACTATTAAAGTATTTCGGGTCACTTACGACTCGCTGGAGAATTGATCCCCCCGCGGACTTTGTGCGGCAAAAGCACCCCCCAAGGTAGGACCCTCTGTGGGAGACTTCTTCTCCCGTTTGGAAGCTTCGGCTTCCGAATCCCTGGGCGCAGTCCTTTTCCTCCTCCGGTCGTCTTCCTTCATGGAGACGCTCGCTCCCTCGGTTAGAATGGGCAGCGTTGGGGGCCCGCGTCCGCCCGTATTATCCTCCCCAGTATCTTCCTTCAAGGGCTCCGGGCAAGGTGCGACCTGGAGCATCTTTTCCAATACCGGATTGTCCAAACCCTCAGGGAGGGGGGCCGAACACCGAATCAACTTCGCCTTTGTTAGCCAGTCCTGGTCAAAAAGCAAACTCTCAGAAATAACTTCGTAACAAATGAGAGATAGTATGTTCGGCCGGAAGATTCCTTACCTGTTCGGCGGCGCGGTTACTGCTCAGGCCCACGTCCTCGGTGATTTCCGGACACTCTACCTGAGGTCCGAAGAATGACTTGTACATCTCCTCGTGCGTCAGGCCGAGGAAATTTTGAATGACACGCGGTCCCTCGGGATTGAACTCCCACAAGCGAAGGGGCCGGCGTTTGCAAGGCTGGACTTGACGAACCAGCATAACTTGTATTACCGCAACCAAACTAAAATCTCCATTGAAGAGATCTCGAATGCGGCTTTGCAGTATAGGCACGTCCTTGGCTGGACCCCAGCTCAGACCTCTGCTGATCCATGACATCAGTTGTGGTGGAGGGCCCGAGCGGAAAACAGGGGCGGCCGCCCACTTGGCACTTCTAGGAGCCGTGATGTAGAACCACTCCTGTTGCCACAATTCAGACACCTCTGGAATGGAACCTTTGGGCCATGGAGCTCCCGTCATCTTGCATATTGAGGCACCTCCACACGCTGCATGTTGCCCCTCGATCATCTTCGGCTTTACTTCAAAGGTCTTGAGCCACAGGCCAAAGTGAGGGGTAACCCGGAGGAAGGCCTCACACACGACAATAAATGTCGTGATATGAAGAAAGGAGTCCGGAGCTAGATCATGGAAATCTAGCCCGTAATAAAACATCAAACCCCTGACGAAAGGATCCAGAGCAAGGCCTAGACCTCGGAGGAAGTGGGAGACGAACACGACGTTCTCGTTGGGTTCGGGGGAGGGGACGGCCTGCCCTCGGGCAGGCAGCCGATGCAAAACCTCGGCGGTCAGATATCTGGCCTCCCTCAACTTTTTGATGTCTTCTTCCGTGACGGAGGAAGGCACCCATCGGCCTTGAAGGCTAGATCCGGACATGATTGAAGGTTCGGAGCACCTGACCTGAACTTTGGGTGTTTGAGCTTGAGGTGGGGTAGGATTCGGTTGAGCACGGGAGGGAAAAACAAAAGCCTTGTCCCTTTATAAAGAGGGTGAATATCAAGCGTCCTCTCCGTGGCCGTTTGGACTTGCCTATAGTCTAGAAGTCCTAGAAGCGGTTGGGTTACCCACGCCCGTATTGATGAGAATCCCGGAATAAGGGGACACGATCTCTGCTTCGACAAGACGTGCCAAGGAAACCGCCTCGCATGACATGCTGAGGTGGGACAATAAAACGGTTCGAATGAAGGCTTGGCCGTGGTGCGATGTCACACTACGGAATACGTCAGCAGATTAGATTTGTGTAAATATTATTCTCTCTATGGCAATATGTGGAAACTTATTTTGCAGAGCCGGACACTATCTTTGTGTTCAAAATCTTCTATGAAGTACTTGGAGGAGGAACCCGCCTTGCAATGCCGAAGACAATCTGCGCGCCGGACTCGTCGTCATTGAAGCCTGGTTCAGGGGCTACTGAGGGAGTCCTGGATTAGGGGGTGTCCGGATGGCCGGACTATACCTTCAGCCGGACTCCTGGACTATGAAGATAGAAGATTGAAGACTTCGTCCCGTGTCCGGAAGGGACTTTCCTTGGCGTGGAAGGCAAGCTTGGTGATACGGATATGCAGATCTCCTACCATTGTAACCGACTTTGTGTAACCCTAACCCTCTCCGGTGTCTATATAAACCGGACGGTTTTAGTCCATAGGACAACATACAAAACAACAATCATACCATAGGCTAGCTTCTAGGGTTTAGCCTCTTCGATCTCGTGGTAGATCTACTCTTGTACTACCCATATTATCAATATTAATCAAGTAGGACATAGGGTTTTACCTCCATCAAGAGGGCCAGAACCTGGGTAAAACTTCGTGTCCCTTGCCTCCTGTTACCATCCGGCCTAGACGCACAATTCGGGACCCCCTACCCGAGATCCGCCGGTTTTGACACCGACAGCCGGCGTTACAGCTCCTTCGCAGGAGGAGAGCTCCGGCTCACCTCGTCCATGGAAATGGCTTCTAGAAGCAGAAGGGGCAGGGTGCGAGAGGGGATTTGTGGAGAGGTGGCGGCACGGAGGGAAGAGCGAGGAAGTAGAGAAACCCTAGGGCGAGGACCGGGGCGGCTTTATAGAGGGGGGCGCGGGCGAGGGCTTGGCCACGGTGGCCATGGTGAGCGTCTAAAGTAGACGAATAGAGGTAGGAGAAAGGTGGTGAGCGCGACAGTCTCGCCCATTGGCCCATGGGTTCCGCATTGCCATGTCGGACGAGTGAAAGGGATGGTTGGCTGGGTTTTGCATGAGAATAGGAACCGAAGTGTCGGATTTCGGATTCCGACAAAACCCTCAAGGTTCGAACTCTGGGGTGCGCAGGAAGATCTCTCCCTCCCCCTTGCTCACTCACTCACCAGGATCTCAAGGCTCAACTGGTCGAACCTGAAAAACAAGGGACGCAAGAGTTTATACTGGTTCGGGCCACCGATGTGGTGTAATACCCTACTCCTGTGTGGTGTGGTGGATTTCCTTGTAGGCTGAGGATGAACAAGTACAAGGGAAGAATTGCCTCCTGAGGGGAGGTGTTCTTGAGCTTGGTGAGCTGGTGCATATGAGGGTGGAATGGATCTGATCCCCTTCCTATGGGGATGGCTAGTCCTATTTATAGAGGACATGGTCCTCTTCCAAATATTAGGCGGGAAGGGATCTCACAACGGACAATTTGAAGGGGAGAACTAGTACAAGCCAACCTGACAAAAGGTGGTCTTCACCTGCCAAAGGCTCTGGGGTGACGCCTCCGTGGGCTCCGCGATGACCTCTCTCCTACCGTCCTGCTAGTCTTGGTCTTGTTGCACCGATATGGAAACCTTTGCCTGATGCCTCGGGACTCCTCGCATGCGCCTGCTCCTTTAGCACCAAAGAGGTAACTGGTGCTCTGCGCCCGCTAACGCCCGCTTGGCACCCGCCTGGCCTTGGTCGTCATGGCTCATGTCATGGGAACCTGACGAGCCTCGCGAGGGTCTTGAGTGCTTGCTGGTGAAGATGGGCCATACCAGACCGCTAGAGGAGCCAAGCCGTGGGCACAAGGCGCGCTCGGACTTGGCTTCGAGGTGAAGCCAAGGGGAAAGTGTGGTGTACCACGGGGCCCAATAGCCTGTGTAAGTGCATCTAGTGCCACCCCTAGTTGGTTTTGGAGTATTGATGACAAACCTGGTTGAGGGACTAATGTGTTTGTGAGAATTGCAGGATAACATAGGCAGAAGTCCCTCATTGATTCGGTTTTCCTACCGGAGATGACCCCTAAAAATGTATGAAGACATTGAAGTCAAAGGTGGGATGTGAAGACATTCACATTGAAGACTATGACAAGAGAAGACAACGTGTGAAGACTATGGAGCGCGAAGACTTAGTTGTTTCATTGTTCTTTTTCTTCTTTGTTGAGTCATAGGAACCACTGTACTGTTAAGTGGGGTCCAAGAGAACCAGTCAGAATGACTGAAGTGATGCTTAACCAAAATCCTATGTATTCGAGCAAAGACAATGAGAGCAAATCTTATCCAGAGCTGGGTAAGTCAGCTTTGCTTGTAGCTCAAGTAAAGTTGTCGTGTGTGTTTGAAATCTGACCGTTGGAACACGTGTCAGTTCCTTAGTGACCCAGGGTCATTTAGGACAAATCAGGTCGGGTTGCCTAGTGGCTATAAATAGCCCACCCCCTACAACCATAAACGGTTGGCTGCTCAGAGTTAGTGCACGGCTTTTGTCGTTTGAGAGAAACCCACCTCGAAGCTTTTGAGAGAGAATTCCTTGCGAGGACAAAGCCCTAAACACCCAGAGCCAAAGAGTGTTAGGCATCACTGAAGTCTTCCTGTCTGTGTGATCTGAAGACTTATTACACTTGATGACTGTGAATCCTCCAGCCGGTTAGGCGTCGCGTTCTGAGCATCCAAGAGTCATTGTGGATCGCCGGTGAACGAAGTTTGTAAAGGTTTGGAAGTCTACCTTGAAGACTTACCAGAGTGATTGGGCGAGGACTGGGTGTCCTTAGCTCAAGGGGAATAAGGTGAAGACGTGGTCTTCTGAGTTGAATCTCAGCCTCCCTAACCAGACGTACAGTTTTCACAACAACTGGAACTGGTCCAACAAATCATTGTCTTCAACGAGTCACTGGTTTCATCCTTCCCATTCCTTTACTTACTATTGGCTCTAGTGAAGTCATTGTATGATTGCATTATCTTTTGTCTTCACTGAGTAACCACCTGTTCTGATTGGCTTCACACTATCTTCCTACTTGATCTATACTGCCTAGCTGCTATTAGTCGTTGTACTTTCACTTCACTGAATACTTGACTATGGCTTGCTTAATGTAGTCTACCTTCCACTGCATGATAATAGGTTTATTTCTATCGTTTGTCTTCGAAACTTCCATGTTTTGAAGACTTTCATAAAAATTGCCTATTCACCCCCCCTCTAGTCGATCACTAGCACTTTCAATTGGTATCAGAGCAAGGTACTCACTTGTTCTGTGTGATTCAGTTTAACCACCTGGAGTTTTAGCTATGTCGACTGCAGGGATAATCAAAGTCTCCGTTACGTGCCCAGTCTTCGATGGAACTGAATATCCCTACAGGAAGAATAAGATGCGCATGCATCTTGAAGCCATTGATGTCGACCTATGGTATGTCGTCAAGAATGGTGTTCCCAAGACTGGTGAAGGTGTCACCGCTGCTGATGTCAAGAAGTTCGTTCAACTGGACTCCACTGCGAAGAACATCATCTCTGGTCATCTGACCAATGGACAGTATGGCCATGTGAGTGCTTTGGAAACATCTAAGCTAGTCTGGGACTGGCTCTCCAAGGTCAATGAAGGCGTCTCAACCCAGAGAGATCAGAGAATCAGTGTCCTTCGCAACCTCTTCAACCGCTTCAAGAGAAATGACAATGAGAATGTCCAGCTCACGTTTGATCGACTCACTGACATCACAAATGAGCTTCAAGCCCTCGGCGCTACTGAGATCACCAAGCATGAAGTCTTCAAGACACTCCTGAGATCACTTGACAACTCGTTTGACACCCTAGCCCTGATGATTCAAGAACGTCCTGACTTCAAGACACTCGATCCGTCTGATGTACTTCAGAGGTTCAACACACATGCGTTTCAGCTTTCTGAGAAAAGAGACATCTATGGTCCCAACTATGGGTGAACTCGTGCCTTGAAGGCAAAAGCTGTCTCCTCATCTAAAGAAGAATCTGATAGCAGTTCTGATGATCCTGAAGACATTGGAAAGGAGCTTGCTATGCTTGTGAAGAAGTTCCAAAAATTCACCAAGAAGAAAGGCTTCAGAAAGTCTTCACGATCAAGCTCAAGGAATGATGAAGCTTCTGCTCATGACTACAAGAAGAGAACATGCCACAAGTGCAAGAAACCTGGCCACTACATCTCTGAGTGTCCGCAGTTGGCAATGAGAACAAGAAGAAAAAGAAGAGCAAGGAGTATGATTCTGACGACAAGAAGAAGATGAAATACTCAAAGTCTTCTTCCAAGTCTTCCTCAAAGTCTTCATCACACAAGAAGAGCTCATCTGGCAAGGCTCGTGCGTTTGTTGGCAAGGAAATGGATTCAGAGGAGGAGTCCGCTTCTAAGGAGGTGGAGGTGGAGTCTAAGGAGGAGTCCGATTCTAGCGTTGCGAGTCTGGCTACAGCATACGTTGCCAAGTCCATCTTCAACACTGAATATAATGACTTCATCACCGACACCGATGCAAATGACAAGGACTACCCCGCTCCCACCTACTGCTTCATGGCACGCGGTGCCAAGGTAAATGCACGCACTACTCACTATCAAACATCCAGTGAAGATGACTCTGATTGTGGTTCCAAACCCAGCTACAAAACACTTGCTAAAATTGCAACTGAACAACAGAAAGCTATGGAACATATTCAAAAACTATTAAACAAAAGCGATGACTTGTTAGACACTGAAATGACTTGATCTCAGTCCTTAATTGAAGACATAAAAAATCTTCATGTTAAGTATGAGGAACTTGAAAGTCGTCATGAATCGCTCTCAACAACTCATGAAAAGCTTTCCTATGATTATCTTCAAAGGAAGCAAGATCTTGAGAAATTGAGAGCGGCCCATGAAGATCTTCAAAAGGAAAATGAGCCACTTCGCGCCAAACAGATCAGTCCCACTCAGGAAGGATTTGAACCACCATGTCTTAAATGCATTGAGCGTGACAACGCTACTTCTGTTCCTGAATGTTCTACTGCTGCTACTATTGCAATATCTTAAACAGTTGATGTGGTAACTAACCCCTCTGCTGAGGATACCACTGCAATTGCTGATGAAAATGCTAGGTTGAAGACATTACTTGAAACAGGGATGTACAAAAGTCTCAAAGGGCATCAGACACTATGTGATGTCCACAAAAGGAAGACCTTGAACCGAAACCCTAGAAAGGAGGGTCTTGAGTTCGAAAGGAAAATGAATGCTAATGGCTCTTACTGGAAACCTGAGCAGTACCCCAAAACCACATGGGTTGCTGCAAAGGAACCCTTAGTGGATCCATCCACTCTGTGAGGCTTCAACTGTGCTAATCCCATTGTTATTGATGAATCCTTTGATGCAAACTATAAACTGTTTAAGAATCAGAATGGTGAAGTGTTTGCCAGGTATATTGGTACTAACTGCAGGAATGGGCCACATATGAAGAAAGTCTGGGTGCCGAAAAGGTTGTTGGAGAATCTTCCTGTGAATGTCTTCATGACACCACAAGTGAAGAAGACAAACCCCAGACCACAGGCTTCATATGGTCCAAAGGCTTCATACAGACAAAGGACTCACCTGAGTCGCACTAATGCAAATCTTTTGCAGGGAAGCCATACTCAAGCCTATGAATATGAGCGCGTTTCATCAAACCACCATGTTCATAAGACCAAGAACTACTCTGCTTATTCTTATGAGTACTATTGTCCACCTGCAAGACTTTTTGCTAGGGCTCCAAAGCCAAAATTCTCAGATGCTGCACTTAGACTCATTGCTTCGAAGCCACCCTTGAAGATGTGGGTGGCTAAGAAAGCTTAACTCTCTTTTGAAGGGAAAGGTCTCCAGCCGACAATCAAATTCGTCTGAAGCTATTGCTGGGGACCTTAAACATCTTGTAGGGCGCAAGATCAAATGCCCAAATGGTCTTATTATGTATTTTGTTCCTGAGTCGCTTGCTACTTGCCCTATTAGTCCTAACCTCGATCTAAGGTTTCATAATCCGCTTGCTCGTCAAATGTTTATGCTTCACAATTCTCTTCGTGAAGCCTATCCCCCTAACTGCACTGTAGGGTACGACACCAGCTGCTTTAGAGTGGATTATTGATAGTGGGTGTACTAATCACATGACTGGCAAGCAAAGTCTTCTCATGGACTCAACCTTATGTCCATCTGACAAAAGTCACATCACATTTGCTGACACTGGTAAAAGCAAGGTATTGGGTCTAGGTAGAGTTGCAATCTCAAGGGATCAACACATGGATAAAGTCATGCTTGTTGAATCCCTTGGTTTCAACTTAATGTCTGTCTCAATGCTTTGCGATTTGAAAATGATTGTGATGTTTGGAAAATATCATTGCCCTGTTCTAATGGAATCTGACAAGTCTCTAGTCTTTGAAGGGTATCGGAAAGATGATTTGTACGTGGTAGATTTCTTAGCAGGACCACAACTTGCCGTATGTCTTCTAGCAAAAGCTTCTGAATGTTGGCTCTGGCATCGAAGGCTAGGGCTTGCTGGCATGAGGAACCTGCACACCCTTGCAAAGAAGAAGCATGTCATAGGCATCGAGGGCGTAAAGTTCAAGAAGGATCACTTATGCGGTGCCTGTGAAGCAGGAAAGATGACGAGGGCCAAGCATCCCTCGAAGACAATCATGACAACAACTCAACCCTTCGAACTGCTCCACATGGAGTTTCGGTCCCACTCATTACTCAACTCTTACTACTATTGTTTTACATTATGGCTTTGTCATTGTTGATGATTTTTCAAGATATACTTGGGTGCATATAGTCCTCTACAAGACTGAAGTGCAGGATGTCTTTAGACGCTTCGCCAATCGAGCCATGAACAACTATGGCGTCAAGATCAAGCACATCAGAAGTAACAATGGCATTGAATTCAAGAACACTGGCCTAGATACTTATCTTTATACTTTGGGCATCACACATGAATTCTCAGCTCCGTACACGCCGCAGCAGAATGACGTCGTGGAACACAAGAACAGAACACTTATTGAGATGGCCCGGACGATGCTTGATGAATACAAGACTCCAAGAAAGTTCTGGCCTGAAGCCATTGATACTGCATGCCATATCATCAACTGTGTTTATCTTCACAAGCTTCTGAACAAGACATCCTATGAGCGCCTTACTGACAAGAAGCCAAATGTCAGTTACTTCAGAGTATTTGGCGCGAGGTGCTGTATCAAGGATCCACATCACACTTCAAAATTTGCACCAAAAGCACATGAAGGTTTTATGCTTGGGTATGGAAATGATTCAAACTCCTACAGAGTCTTCAACCTCTTTCACTATAAAGTGGTTGAAACTGTGGATGTGCGGTTTGATGAGACTAACGACTCGCAAAGAGAGCACCTGCCAAATGTGCTAGATGAAGTTCCATCCAGTGAATCAATCAAACTTATGGGAACTGGAGAAATCATACCATCTGCAGCTTAGACTGAAGAGGAACTAATCATCTCTGCATCTGATCAACCTGAAGACAATGCTAAGCCTGAAGACAATCCTTCTGACGATGATAATGATCAGCAAGAGCAAAATCTTCGTCATGTCCATCCTCGTGTTGCAAATGAAGTATAATTGAAAGGATAATTGATAGCATCAATGCACCAGGTCCACTCACTCGTTCAAGAGCAACACAGCTAGCTAACTTCTGTGGGCACTTCGCATTCGTCTCAATATCTGAACCCAAGAAAGTTGATGAAGCCTTCATGGAACCTGAGTGGATTCAAGCCATGCAAGAAGAGCTCCAGCAGTTTGAGCTGAATAATGTTTGGGAACTGGTTAAGCGTCCTGATCCTCGTAAGCACAATATAATAGGCACTAAATGGATATATTGCAACAAGCAAGATGAGCATGGTCAAGTTGTCAGAAACAAATCTCGTCTCATTGTTCAAGGATATACTCAAGTTGAAGGGATTGACTTCGATGAAACATTTGCTCCCGTGGCTAGGCTTGAGACTATACACATAATGATGGCCTATGCAAATCATCATAACATTCTTCTGTATCAAATGGATGTGAAGAGCGTTTTTCTCAATGGCAAGATTGAAGAAGAAGTGTATGTTGCACAACCACCTGGCTTTGAAGATCCAAAACATCCTAACGTGGTGTACAAGCTCAACAAGGCACTGTATGGCCTCAAACAAGCCCCTCAGGCTTGGTATGACACACTCAAAGACTTCCTGAAGAGCAAAGGCTTCAAACCTGGTTCTCTCGATCCCACTCTCTTCACAAAGACATATGATGGGTGAACTGAAGTTCTTCCTTGGTCTTCAAATACGACAGCAACGCAACGACATCTTCATATCTCAAGAGAAATACCTCAAAGATTGCCTGAAGAAGTTTGGAATGCAGGACTGCAAAGGCTACACGATGGCAATGCCAGCCAAACACCATCTGGGTCCCGAGGACAATGGTAAAGAGTTCGATCAAAAGGTATACCACTCCATGATTGGTTCCCTGCTTTATTTATTTGCATCTAGGCCAGATATCATGCTTAGTGTTTGCATGTGTGCCCGGTTCCAAGCGGCACCAAAGGAATCGCATCACTTAGCTGTGAAGCGAATTCCTAGATATTTGGCTCACACCCCAACGCTAGGATTATGGTATCCAAAGGGCTCAGAGTTTGATCTAGTTGGATTCTCGGATGCTGATTATGCTGGTGACAAGGCGGATCACAAGTCTACATCAGGCACATGTCATTTTCTGGGACGATCACTTGTATGTTGGTCTTCAAAGAAGCAGAACTGTGTATCTCTCTCCACTGTTGAATCTGAATACATTGCTGATGGATCTTGCTGCGCTCAGCTTCTATGGATGAAGCGAACACTCAAAGACTGTCATTCATCTGAAGCAAGTGCCACTCTACTACGACAAGGAAAGCGCCATCAAGATTGCCAACAACCCAGTTCGGCACTCGAAGACAAAGCACATTGAAATTCATCATCACTTTCTCAGAGATCATGTTATGAAGGAAGATATTGATATCATTCACGTCAACACTGAAGAGCAATTGGCAGATATCTTCACCAAGCCCTTGGATGAGAAGAGGTTTTGCAAGTTACGGTGTGAGCTAAATATCTTGGAATCCTCAAATGTCCTGTGATCAGGCACACATCCTAACACTTAAACATGTTGATGACTTAGATGTGCAACACACGAAGTAAAGTATATCTTCAAACAATGAAGAATTACATTCTGAGTGTGAATATATTAACGTGGAATTTGACTTCGGAGCGCCACGATAATTGTGCGCCGTGTCTGGGTCTAATATTTCCTATACGGTGGGTAACACCACCACCAAATTTTTTCCCTTTGAAGTGTTTTTCTCATGGTGTTACATTTGCAAAGTCTTCGCATTCTGTTTGTCTTCAATGATTAAAAGTTCTCATGTTTATCTTCAACATACTGATTTGGTTTCCATCCTCTACAGCATTCACTTATAGCTATGGCGTCTTACTGAATCTTTTGAACTAAGTGAATGTGACCGGACCCTAACCCCTCTATGCTTCTTCCCTAAGTCTATCTATCCAAATCATATGCATTCTATTGACACTGTCAAAATGTCTTCTCTGCATCCTTGTGAGCAGAAGACACAGAGGCAAACATTAATCCGTTTTCAATGCTAAATCCTTTCACCTGAAACCCGGAGAAGTGGGAACGACCACCCGACAATCCAGGCATGCGTGGGAATGTGGAACAACCTCCGATGTGTTGCATGATAGCCACGTGTCCTTCAGATGTGAATCGCCAAGGGCACCTGTGTAATAACACTGTGCTGTCCCTATCCCTATAAATACACGCCTCACCATAGTCATTATCCATTCTTCCACTCTTGCACAAACCCTAGCGCCACCGCTAGCCCTCGACGACGCCGGCGACGAAGCGCTTCACTGCCGTGACCTCACCGACGCCGTCTTCATTCCGACCGCGGACATCGTCTTCCCCGCCGTCGCCGTAGGTGTCCTCCGTCGCCAAGTTAGGGCACGGAAGATTCGAAATACTCGGCCTCCTCTTCCACTCCATCTAGCAGTTCTTCGTGTGGTAAATAAAACCTCCTTTTTATGGCCCCTTTGATCCTATAGATTCATCATTTTCTACCACAAGCAGTTTCGATTCACACAAGTTGAATCTATTTCGTACTGCATCTCATAATATGCCTAGTATGTTCACTTATGCTTCACAAAGTAGTTAGATTTCTCACTTGTACTTATTCGTGGATTCGTACAAATCTGGAACCAACTCTCTATCTCTGAGTGAATGTCTTCGCACTATGAGGTCAAAGTCTTCTAAACTGATTTATCTTCAAAATCTTCTGAGAATGCATATGACCTCTTCCCCATCCCTCGCACCTTAATGCTGTCACAGGTACATGTCCGTGGGAGAATCCCTTGGTTCTCATAGTCTGCATTCATTTGCAGAATTCTTACAGCATCATATAAACTGTCCTAAAGCCAGTTCTTGTCTGACCAGTAGACGGAAGCCTTTCACAGCTTTGAAGCCTTTCAGTTTAAACTTCATGGAACCAGAGAAATCTGCAAGGAAGGGTGGCAGAGAGCGTCGTGGCAACACCTCAAGAGATTTGCCTCTTGATCTCTATGAGCTGTACAAGACAGATCCAGAGGAGGACTACAATCAGCGAAAAACTCGAATCCAATGGATTCGAAGATATTGGGCAGAACAGTGGTTCAAGTACAGGTTCGTGACCCAGGAGTATGCTGAAAAGAATGCCATCAAACGACCATAGGGAGACATTATATACAGAAATCTTCAACCCAGGTCGAGAGCTAAAGCCATTGAACAAGGCTTCTATCCTTGCATGGTCCATGGACCACAGCCTACCGATGCAGACCCATCTTCATTATTGTGGTGCCGCGACAATAATCTGTTCAAGCACAACTTCCAATTTGCCAAGAATTGGGCCAAAGAAAACAAGAAGTCATGGGGATTAGACTTCAATCCAGGCCCCTCTGCTCCTCGTGCTGATGGCACACGCAAAGCTGAACCCAATCTTGTTGGGCCCTTCTACAACCTAGAAGGTCTCATCACTCATATCATGGTTCAAGGGACAACCGTGGATGAGCCTGCAGACGATGCTGAATTTGACGAAGCACCTGCACCACCGAAGCCAAAGAAGCTTCGAAGCCTTTTCCAGCAACAAAGGCCTCACGAGCGAAGCCTCTGGCCACTGCACCTCCTGAACATAGTGTGCAGTCTGAAGATTTGTCATGCATCTTCTCCAAGCCCTCCAAAATGAAGATTCCCTTGCAACCCACTAGCCAAGCACTGACCGCTGCTGCTATTCTGTGAAATGACGCCATTGATCTGTCCAGCGATGATGCTCTTGAGCAGCTGATCAAGAGCAAGCAAGAGGCAGAAATCTTCAATGACTTTCCTCTCTTTGATGTTGAAATCATCAACACATTCATTGATGAGTGGGTTGATAGCCCAAATGTCAGCTTTGATGATCTTCAGCTTCCGATTGGCCTAAGCGCCGCCTTCCACGGAGCTATTGCTGCTGAGCTGGCTCTAGCTCAGAAGATTGTTGAACTGAAGCATAAGATCGATTATGAAAAGGCTCAGTTCAAGAAGCACATGGCCAAGCTCAATGTTGAAGACATTTAGAACTTCGAGACCATGATGCATGAGCTTAAGGAAGCTTTCCGAACCAAACGCGAAGAAGCCAAGGGTTCTCATGAGCGCATGAAGAATCTTGCCGCTAAATGTGTCCAAGGATACAATGAGGCTGAAAAGCGCAAGGCCTTGGGGCGACCAGGGATCGACCCCCGAATGGCGGCCAAGAAGAAGAAGAAACCAGCCGTGGCAGAACCTGAAGCACCAAGGCAGGAAGTACATCCAATTGTCTTCCTAGCTAGTATGACAGGCTCGAAGCCTAAGGTCCCCATGGTGGCTTCTGAACTGAAGAAAACAAGGGCTGCTGAAGCTAAAGCCAGAAAACGCAAAACCAAGGGCACTACTGATGATGCTCCTCCAACCAAGAAATGCAAAACCAAGAAGAGAAATCGGGATGCTCCCACAGAGCCCCTTGAGGTCGAGCCAATCTCAGTGGCTCATCCTGCGTCTGAAAATCAAGAACGCCAAGTGGTAATTCATGAGCCTGCTTCTACAGAGGCTCCTGAAGCTGAAGACAATCCAGCTCTTGACCCCACTACAGCTGAAGACATTGGTCCTCACGACAATGTTGAAGATGATGAAGTCCTTCCTCAGATCGAGCACCAATTGGTATCATCGCCTATGCTCACGCACAACGAACTCATCAGCATTGGTCGTCCTCTGACGCCAACTACTCAGGATGCATCATGGGCTGATCATCCACAACGACAAGACACTCCAAGCTCTCCCCAACCGCAAGCTACGCCACCAATGCAAGAAGACGATGACTTTGAGGCCCAGCGCACTCCATCTCCACAAGCATCGCCAGCATTACGCAGGCTTTGCAAAGGACCAAGGCCCCAAGTCAGTCCCACGATGCACGTGTCTGAGTCCAAAGCCAAAATGGCTGAAGATATTCTGGCTGCATCAGCCGATGAAGAAGAAGCACCAAGAGTTAAAAGAGTTGCTACACCCCCCGTCCCACCAAGATGTTGTTCTCGAGGGGAACGTGTCCGACCCTCCAGCTCCTGAAGTGGAGGTTAACAACCCTGAGGCGGCCACCAACATCACCGCTGAAGCCAATGACGTCGTCATGGCTGAAGCTAATACGGTGCTTGAAGCTACTACGGTGCCAGAAGTCCAAGCATCTGAAGCCACTGCTGGACCCGAAGTCAATGCTGAAGCACCTGAGGGACAAGCACCTGAACCCAATGTGGCCCCTGAAGCCCATGAAAACAATGCCAATGCTCCTGTCCCCTCTCCAAGACCTCATACAATTGAGCTGGCATTTGATCATGGTCAGCCCGTTATGGTCCGCTGGCCTGTTCTGGTTCCTCCACCTGCTGCCGGTCCACAATTTGAATATCATGTCGAGCACAGACCTCAAGTCCAAAAGCCCAAGCCAAGACTTCCACGATTCCCAGGCACTGCCACTTCTCCTAGGGTCTTCAATGTGAATGGCTTTCGTGGCACATAACTCCTTCTTCAACAGCTCCAAGAACCCTTATACCAGACCTCACATTTCATCAGATTGGTTCTGGAGCTATCAGTAGCGCAACTACTATTCCTGCGTCCTATACAATCAAGAGTGCACATTTCCACATATGCGCCTCGACTCTGAAGCTATAGCTGGCCTGCCCTACCTTGCAGAAGCGTTGGATTGCTTTGGAGATGCTGGACTGTTGCAGTTTATCACAGCTAAGGAACACTGGAATGAAGAGCTTCTGCTACAGTTCTATGCAACTCTTCACATTCGAGGCTACAACAGGGATGCAAAGACTTGGGTCCTTGAGTGGATGACATGCAATGTCCATCATGAAGCTAAAGCTCTTGATATCATTGAGCTCATAGGCGTGCCCACTCCTGGTTGTCAACAACACCAAAATGCCTTGGAAAGCATCTTTCAGAAGCCAGAACCCAACATGAGTCAAATGCTGAGCATGATGAAGCCTCTGCCTCATGACGCTGAATACCCATCTGAGTTCTTTGTTGAAGACCTAGAGTACCTGCCTCGCACCATTTACCATATCATCAGGAAGACTCTATGGCCTGTCAAAGGACATTCATCTACAGCGAAGCTTGAAGGAGCAATGAAGACTTTGGTTTTCTATATCTTCAATGGCATCAGCTTCAATGATCAAGACTTCTTCATCAGGCAGTTGGCTGCATCTGGCTCCGACATCTTTGGGTTGAAATTCTATGCTCCATGGGTCATGCGTCTTATCAAGCGTCACTCCGCCTTCAACTATCAGCCGTCTGCGCGCAATCATCTCATATTCTTGCTAGAGGTTGATCTATCAGTTGAAGCTATTTACCTAGAGCCGGCTAAGGATCCCCTTTATCTTCACAATCTTGATCACCAAAGCTTCACCCAGCCTATTGAAGGAGTTCCAGCAGTTTCTCGTGTTTATCCTCTTGCTGGTAACACACGTGCCCCTCGCACTCAGACTGACGCCACTGGTAGCACCATTGCGCAAAGGCCTCGAAGACGATCTCGGGTCCTAAATGACTAAGAGCTTCTCGTCGCGCTGCATTAGAAACATGACAAACATCACGACTGGCTTAAGCGTCAGATGCAAAGCCTCTTGGTGGACGTCAACCACATTCGCAATCTTTCCACCAAGAATACCTTTGTCACTCATGAAACCTGTTAGAGGTCGTGGAAGAGTTTGACCTTACTTAGTGCTGAAGCTGATCTGCAAGACGATGGCTTCACCGAACGGTTCAAGTTTGACTCAACTCCTCCCAGAAATGCTCACTTGCGTCGGACTCCCTCACTTGAAGACTCTGACTACTCGTCCTCAGCTGCGACAATGAATGCCAGAGTCATCGATGACCAATATGATGCAACTTCACCTCCTCCAACTTCAGCGCGTGTCGACACTGCACCAAGTTCTTCTGCACCGCTGGACCTCAACGACGACCCTGTTGCCTCGCCCGCACCTCATGGGAACGAGTAGGCGCTCTATGTCTTCAAACCTTTTTGGTCCTTACTGACAAAAGGGGGAGAATCATATGAGTTGATAGTCTTCAAGAGGGTCCATATGGGTGGTTGCTTTACTTTTTGCTACTTTTTCCAAGTGCTTACAACTCTGTTTTCGATACATTTGGTTCTTTGAGTTGTAACACTTAAACTCGATGGTCGTCTACTACTTATTTGCTATTCTGTGATGCGATGATAAATTCCGCATGTGCGATGATAAATTCTGCACTTAGATCATTTTGCAGACGTCCATTTTTCATTATGCATGTCATTATATTCGTTACATCATATCATGCATGATGAATTGTCATCATAGGTTGAAGAGGATCTCCACAAGTACAACCTGCCATGTGCATTTGCAATTCAAGATCAAATTACTTATATGCACATCTTCAGGGGGAGCCTTTGCAACTTATGAAGACAATACCCTATCCTTTACAATTTCACATATTTTATTCCCCGTTGAAAACTTCAACCAGTTTGTCATCAATCACCAAAAAGGGGGAGATTGTAAGTGCATCTAGTGCCACCCCTAGTTGGTTTTGGAGTATTGACGACAAACCTGGTTGAGGGACTAATGTGTTTGTGTGAATTGTAGGATAACACAGGTAGAAGTCCCTCATTGATTCGTTTTTCCTACCGGAGATGACCCCTAAAAATGTATGAAGACATTGAAGTCAAAGGTGGGATGTGAAGACACTCACATTGAAGACTATGACAAGAGAAGACAACGTGTGAAGACTATGGAGCGCGAAGACTTAGTTGTTTCGTCGTTCTTTTTCTTCTTTGTTTAGTCATAGGAACCACTTTACTATTAAGTGGGGTCCAAGAGAACCAGTCAGAATGACTGAAGTGATGCTTAACCAAAATCCTATGTCTTCGAGCGAAGACAATGAGAGCAAATCTTATTCAGAGCTGGGTAAGTCAGCTTTGCTTGTAGCTCAAGTAAAGGTGCCGTGTGTGTTTGAAATCTGACCGTTGGAACACGTGTCAGTTCCTTAGTAACCCAGGGTCATTTCGGACAAATCAGGTCGGGTTGCCTAGTGGCTATAAATAGCCCACCCCCTACAACCATAAACAGTTGGCTGCTCAGAGTTAGTGCACGGCTTTTGTCGTTTGAGAGCAACCCACCTCGAAGCTTTTGAGAGAGAATTCCTTGCAAGGACAAAGCCCTAAACACCCTGAGGGAGTCCTGGATTAGGGGGTGTTCGGATAGCCGGACTATACCTTCAGCCGGACTCCAGGACTATGAAGATACAAGATTGAAGACTTTGTCCCGTGTCCGGATGGGACTTTCCTTGGCGTGGAAGGCAAGCTTGGCGATGCGGATATTCAAGATCTCCTACCATTGTAACCGACTCTGTGTAACCCTAACCCTATCCGGTGTCTATATAAACCGGAGGGTTCTAGTCTGTAGGACAACTTCATCATACAACAATCATACCATAGGCTAGCTTCTAGAGTTTAGCCTCCTTGATCTCGTGTTAGATCTACTCTTGTACTACATATATCATCAATATTAATCAAGCAGGAGTAGGGTTTTACCTCCATCGAGAGGGCCCGAACCTGGGTAAAAACATCGTGTCCCTTGTCTCCTGTTACCATCCGCCTAGACGCACAGTTCAGGACCCCCTACCCGAGATCCGCCGGTTTTGACACCGACATTGGTGCTTTCATTGAGAGTTCCTCTGTGTCGTCGCAATCAGGAAGGATGCCTCTTCCCGTCTTTAAAGACGGCACAGTTGCTAAGGGAGCTTTGGCTGTCGGCCAAACTCTCCGGCTCGACGGTTTTCTTATGACCGACTGTTCGGCTGTTGCGCCGACGATGACCTCTCGGGTCATCAAAAGCAATCTTCACGTCAGCTCGGAACTCGCCGAGCAGTTAGATCCAATGGAGCTCTCTTCCGTAAACGAGCTCTTGGATCGCATCGCCGCCCTGGGGGTCACTACGGATTACGACCAGGTTGGGCTTAAACCCGATCTAAGAGAAATTAACTCTCCCCAGGCCACCCACCACGTCGCCATGGTAGAGGTGCAGTGCGGCGACCCTTCATATATTCTAAGGACTAGTTACGTCCGAATTCCTGACCCCTCCAAGCCGGATACCCGCGGAGGGGAGGATGTAACTCGAGACCTGAGCTTAAAATCAGGCAACGGGCTAGACTCATTGGACAACATCCAAGAATCCGGACCTCAGAGTTCGGAAGCTCTTCGGCCTCTGAATCTTAGATTGGGCGAGGTTTCAGAATCAACGCCACCCGCCCACCCGAACATAAGCGATCTTTCCCAAATCAGGCAAAAGCCCGAGGAAACAGTACATCATTACTGGGCCAGATTCCTCCTGGTTATGAACAGGATAAAGGATTGCCGTGAGGGAGACGCAATATCAATCTTCTGCAGTAATTGCACGGACGAGGGAATCCTTAACGCCATAAGTCGTCGTGATATTACACGCTTCGCTGACTTGGCGTCCATAGTACAAAAGTACTGTGCGATGGAAAGTGCCTGGAAAACCGAAATAAAATTTTGGGATAATCCGGCCTTGAATAGCAATCCCGTCCGAACTAAGAGGGTGCATCATCATAAGACACCCGGGTTAAACACCAAAAAACCAAAACCCTCTACAGAGCATGGAACCGTACTGGAAAGATGGCTTGATGGACCCTGTAAAATTCACAGTACAGAGGACGCCACACCAACTCACAGCCTTAGAGCATGTTGGATACTCCGGCAGGTGGCCAAAATTGGGGAGGACCTCTTAATTTCGGAGGCCACAGAAAACCACCCCGGAGACACCAGTACCGTTCTCACAGTCTTCGAGACCTTCGCATCAAATAATACGCGAAAAAGAACACTCCGCAGCCTTGCCGAAGTCTATCAAGTAGCAACAATAAACCCATGGAGCGACACGGCTATTACCTTCAACGCAAGTGATGAACCTAAATTCCGAACAGCCCGAGCACCAGCCGCATTGGTCCTCAGTCCGATAGTGGACGGCTTTCGCCTCACCAAGGTACTCATGGATGGAGGCAGCTGATTGAACCTCATTTATGAGGAAACTCTTCAAAAAATGGGACTAGACTGGAGCCGCGTTGAGCGAAGCAGCACAACCTTTAGAGGAATAATCCCCAGTCGGGAAGCGCGCTGCACAGGAAAAATCACACTAGATGTGGTGTTCGGCACGCCGGATAATTACAGATCCGAAGAGGTCACATTTCAGGTGGCCCCGTTCAGCAGCGGATATCACGCCCTACTAGGGCGGGAAGCATTTACAATTTTCCAAGCAATACCCCATTACGGGTACATGAAGCTCAAGATGCCCGGGCCGAACAGTATTATCACTCTCGCTAGTGATCCAGACATAGCACTCCGCGCCGAAAACAAGACAGCCGCATTAGCCCTGGAGGCACTATCCGAAGCCTTAGCAGCTGAGGAACTGACTGCGCTGCGCTCCACAGTTAACAGGGATGATGTGATACTCGACAAGAGTTCCAAGTCCACATCCTTTAAGCCAGCAGACGAAATAGTCAAGTTCCAGGTCCATCCAATGGACCCCAATAAAACAACATCCATCGGGGCACGATTAAACCCTGATATGGACGCCGCACTGCGAGAATTTCTACGTGAAAATTGGGACATCTTCGCCTGGCACCCTTCAGACATGCCAGGAATCCCACGCAGGCTGGCCGAACACAGCTTAAATATCCTAAAAGGATTCAAACCTGTCAAACAAGCCCTTCGGCGTTTTTCCGAACCCAAGAGACAGGCTATGGGAGAGGAGCTAGCCAAGCTATTGGAGGCCGGATTCATTAGAGACATAAAACACCCGGACTGGCTAGCAAACTTGGTGATGGTACCAAAGAAGGACAAATCCTGGCGCCTGTGTGTCGATTTTAAAGACCTTAACAAGGCTTGCCCAAAGGATCCCTTCCCCCTCCCCCGTATCGATCAAATTATCGATGCCACCGCAGGACACGATTCGTTGTGTTTCCTTGACGCATACTCCGATTACCATCAAATTAAGATGGCAGAATCAGACCAAGCCGCAACAGCATTCATCACACCATACGGCCCATTCTGCTTAAACACAATGCCCTTCGGGTTGAAAAACGCCGGCGCAACATATCAGCGCATGATTCAGACATGCCTGGCAATCCAGATCGGCAAGACAGTGGAGGCGTACGTGGATGATGTGGTCGTCAAAACAAGACATGTTGAATCTCTAGTAGACGACTTGAGGCTAACATTCGACAACCTCCGAAAATACGACATCAAGCTCAACCCGGAAAAATGCGTCTTCGGCGTTCCAGCCGGAAAGCTTTTGGGCTTCATTATATCCGGTAGAAGAATTGAAGCAAATCCGGCCAAGATCCGAGCTTTGTCGCAACTGGATATCCCAAAGGACCTCAAACAAATACAAAAATTAACCGGATGCGTGGCGGCTCTAAGCCGCTTTATCTCTCGCTTGGGAGAAAAGGCACTGCCCCTTTATCGCCTCCTTCGGCGCACCGAACACTTCGAGTGGACGGATGCTGCCACGGCCGGACTTGATGAAATAAAAGCCATATTGGCAACAAACCCAGTCCTGGCCGCGCCAAACACCGGCGAACCAATGCTATTGTACATTGCAGCAACCCATCAAGTTGTCAGCGCAGTACTCGTCGTCGAGCGGGAAACGGACGGACACAAACTCCCCCTTCAAAGGCCGGTCTACTACGTGTCCACTGTCCTCACTCCATGCAAATCACGGTACCCGCATTATCAAAAGATTGCATACGCGGTATTCATGGCATCCCGGAAGCTACGACATTACTTTCAAGAGTGTTCCATAACAGTAGCCTCGGAAGTACCACTCAACGATATTATCAACAACCGCGACGCAACGGGCCGGATCGCAAAATGGGCCATCGAGCTCCTCCCGTTCGATATAACCTATAAGCCACGGCGAGCTATTAAATCGCAAGTTTTGGCCGACTTCGTCGCAGAATGGACGGAGGCCGAGCTCCCTAAAGAGTACGGCACATATTCAAACTGGATCATGCATTTCGACGGCTCCAAAATGTTGGCCGGACTAGGGGCTGGCGTCGTCTTGACGTCCCCCACAGGAGACACAGTTCAATATGTGCTCCAGATCATGTACACGGACTCCAACAATGCAGCCGAATATGAGGCCCTCCTACATGGTCTCCGGATGGCAGTATCCATGGGCATTCAACGCCTAGAGGTACGCGGGGACTCAAACCTCGCGATATCCCAAATAAACGGAGACTTCGACGCCAAGGATCCAAAAATGGCAGCTTACCGCAACGCCGTCCTAAAAATGTCAGCTCGGTTCGAAGGGTTGGAGTTTCATCATATAGCCCGAGAAAACAATCAGGCAGCGGACGTCCTGGCACGCATTGGAGCAAAACGCGATGCAGTCCCCCCCAACATCTTTTTAGAAAGACTGTTCAAGCCATCCGTAGCATGGGAGGGGGAACCCGCAGATAACAGCCCGGACCTAACCGCACCACTCGACGCCGAACAATCTGACATAATTGGAGGCCCTGCCACCGAAATTACACCTTCAGCCCACGTAATAATGGCGGTCATCGCCCCGTGGACAGAACCGTTCCTAGCCTACCTTACTAGGCAGGAACTCCCAGAGGACCAAAACGAGGCACGCTGCATAGTGCGGCGATCTAAAGCCTATAAAGTCCACGAGGGAGAGCTTTATAAGACAAGCACTACCGGAGTCCTTCAAAGGTGCATCTCCGAAGAGGAAGGGCGGAACTTGCTGGCTGAAATTCATGCCGGACTCGGTGGCCACCACGCTGCAGCTCGGTCCCTTGTAAGCAAGGCTTTCCGTACGGGCTTTTACTGGCCGACGGCCCGAGCAGACGCTCAGGACTTGGTCCAACGATGCGTCGGCTGCCAGCTTTTTGCAAACCAAAGCCATATGCCACCCACCGCCCTCCGAACTATCCCCATCACTTGGCCCTTCGCGGTCTGGGGGCTTGACATGGTTGGACCCCTTAAAGGCGGAACCCACAAGAAAAAATACTTACTGGTCATGGTGGATAAGTTCACCAAATGGATAGAAGCTAAGCCTGTTAAGACGGCCGAATCCGGACCTGTGATAGACTTCATATCCGGGGTTGTACACCGTTACGGCGTCCCCCACAGCATCATCACTGATAACGGCACAAACTTCACCTCCGACGAGGTAAAACTTTGGTGCAAAAACATGGGCATCAAGCTCGACTATGCTTCCGTCTATCACCCACAAACTAACGGCCAGGTCGAACGTGCAAATGGTCTTATCATGAGCGGCATTAAACCCAGACTAGTGCGGTCCCTCAAGGAATCTAACACGCACTGGGTAGAGGAGCTCGACTCCGTACTCTGGGGACTGCGGACCACGCCGAATCGCACCACCGGATACACACCATTCTTTATGGTGTACGGCGCAGAGGCAGTTCTGCCCTGCGACATAATTCATGACTCACCTCGAGTGCGCATGTACGAAGAAAGAGAAGCCGAGCTCGATCGGCAGGACAACTTGGACGCCTTGGAGGAGGAGCGTGACGTGGCAAAAGCCCGTTCCGCATTTTATCAACAGCAGGCTCGAAGATATCAAAGCAGAGAAGTACGGGCCAAAAATTACAATGTTGGCGAACTAGTTCTACGCCTGCCGTATAATAAAAAGGACAAACTCAAGCCCAAGTGGGAAGGTCCATTCATAATCGACCAAGTCCTGATTGGTGGAGCGTACCGCCTGCGAGATGCGTCGGATAACCGACTCGAGCCGAACCCATGGAACGCCGCCCGTCTCCGAAGATTCTATGCCTAGCACCGGACTCTGTGTTTGTCTCCTTCCTCTGTCCATTTTTTACATTTTTCGTCTTACATTTCTCTCCTTCCCCTCTTTTATCTTATAGCCCTTAAAGGCTCATTAAGTGACGCGCTACCCGCGCTCATTAAACCTGGGGGCTTCTTTAACAGAAGCTTATTTGTATGGGCTTCACGCCCAACACACGCGTCAAACTTCCGCATGTACCTTTTCTTCACCATTATATGCATTGATATGACTTAAGTTTTGGCCAAGCTGGGTTGCCTGGCTCCTGTGCTTACCCCTACGTTCCCCATTGTTCGGCTAGGCGGTAAAGGGAGCACCTCTGTGATTGTTACTGTCGGATCAGCCGGATGTGTACCTCAGACTGGGTGAAGCCGAAAGCTAGCGTTCTTAAGGGAATATTCGGTCGGTGAACTAAAAGACGACCTTTCTTACTTATTTATATACATGCCCCCAGATGATTTTCCTGCATTTGCAGTCCGGACATGCACTTTAGGGCATGCCTCCCAGAGAAAGGAACCCCTAACGGAACTATTCTCTCTGGAAGATGTTTCTTACTAACCATGTAATATAACATAACTAGTTGGGCACTTGTCTGATAAAGCACTAATGACCCCTATGCCTGGTCTCCATGCATACCCCGATTCGTACATAACCGGTAGGGTATTCGGACACACTCCGGACCGTCAGGTCCCAAGGTAGAAGCGAAAAGGTCGGCAATGACAAACGATCTACAATCCGGCTAGAAGGCATTACACATGTCAATTAACAATTACATAGTCACTCTGACTGATTGTATTCCTCTTCTATACCATCTAACAGGCTGTCTAATTTACAGTCCTTTTGGGAATACTTTGCGGCCAATTCTACTTGGCCGTATACTAAGCTTATAGGGATCTCCTTCCCATCAGGCTCCACAGGTCCGACTTCGGCCATGTGGTTTGGGTCAGACCTCGTAAACCGGGTCTTCACCATGGCCCAGGCCTCCCTAGCACCTTGCCGGCAGGCCGATATCTTCCACAACCGGAAGCGCCGCCGAGCTCCCTTAAGCTTCTCCTCAAGCTCTCCAAGGCCCTCGGGCATGGAGTGGGACGGCCATAAGGCTTGGGCAACGCCTCGCATTGCCTGCCGAACTCGCTCGTGCAGTTGCAATAGCTCGGGAAGAAGGTCACCCGTAGAACCGGGCATCTCCTCTGCAGGACGACCTGTTAGCATACCTACAGACATTACTCTGTTAGTCGACTTCCTCGCCGAACTCTTTTTTCAAAAGATTCGCTTAAGCACTTACTAAATATGCCGCGTCGAAGCCGCTGATTCTCCTTAGTGGAGTCCGACAGCTGGCCACGAACATCTCTAAGTTCAACGTCCAGCTTGGTGTTGGCATCCTGAAGATCATTCTTCTCTCGCCTCACCTTTGTCAGCGTACTCTCACCGGCCTTTAGCCGGCGTAAGAGTTGTTGTCTCTCCGGATCGAGTCCGGCGCCATCTACAATATGATTTGTCAGATTTGCACCCACGCCGCAAAATACTAATCTTTCGAAGTGTATCTTGCCAGAGGGGGTCTCTTTGGGCTCCCCTGCCGCGGCTAGTGCGGCCTCCAGTTGGGCTTTGCACTCTTCCAGCTCCTGGGACAGTACGGTATTCTTCTCTGTAAGAACCTGCATCACAATTGATCCTTAAATCAGTTACTCTAACTGTTTCAAGTCTCGGGGGCTACTAGTATATATATATATATATTTGACCAAAATTTTCTTACCCGTATGTCCTTTACATACTTCTCTGTGGCTTTGGCTAAACCATTTTGAGCGGCACGGAGGTACGCATCTCCCGAATTGAAGGCATCTAACGCCTCTTGGGAGAAACAAGCGTCGCGAAGAACTGTCCGGCGACGCCTGTGGTTCATGGCACTCTCCACCTCAGAATTCGTGGCAGAAAGCCTGTCCGCATCCTCTGTCGGAGGAGCGTCCGGTGCGCGCCTTGTGCTCGCCTCCGCTTCCGGGCCAGACGTTGGAGCCTGGCTGGTGGAGGCGCGATTGGCAACCTCTCCGGATATAGTCCGGCGAGGTTTCTTCGTCCTGAAGATAGCACGAACGTTAATATGCCCTGAAGAAATAACACCAGGGAAATAGAGGGTGCGCTATACCTTTGCACCGGCATCTCAGTCCGGACCACATTCCTTTTTACCCCACGGGGCCCTGCGGCCCCTCGTTGGCTAGCCGCTGCAGGTTCGGCCTCCCGCCTCGGAAATCTCCCCTGCAAAACGCGGTTGTCGTCAGAAAAACTGAAATACGTGAGAATGGAATCCTTCTCAAGGGGATGAGGCTCCGGTCTCTGTCACCTGGGAGGCCGGGATTAACCCTGGGTAATCAGCCGTAATGGCCACCAAGGTATTGTCCTTGCTTAGCTGATGGAACACCCCGTCAATAAGCTCCACCGATATGTCCGGATCCTCTTCGGAGTCCGGATCGAGGGACCGTTCTGGATCCTCGGGCTGTGGAGGACGGCTGTTTATATCCTTTACCTCCTGACGCAGTTCCTGCGTTGAAGTCGTTAGACTATATATTTAATCATGGGAATATAAAACGAACGGGCAAGCACAATTGTCCACTTACCCAACTTGGAGGGTTGTACATAGTAAATCCGCCCTGCGGGTTGACGCGGCGGAATTCCTCCTCTTCTCCCTTGTACAAAGAGGATAAGATCTTTACTAGAGCGGCAGCTGAGGCTGGCCCCTTACGACCGTAACGGGTGGCGTCATCCTCCCCGTTAAAATCCCACATGGGGTGGCCTCTATATTGAAGCGGCTGCACCCCCCGCATGATGCATGCGGCCATGACTCCAATCATGGTTAGTCCGGAATGAGCCAATAGTCTTATCCGGCCCATCAGGTAAAGGACGTCTCTGTCGCTTTCTCTCTGAGAGCTCCGCGGACGCCAGCTCAAGCGTTTCTTTAATGGAGCATTGCTGAACTCAGGGAGACCGACCCGGATAGGGTCCGGTAGCGGGACATCATCTATATAAAACCATTCCGAAGGCCAGTCCTCGGACGCCTTCTTTGGGGTCCCGGATAGGTATCCGGTCCCGGCGATGCGCCACACTTCGGCTCCGCCCACTTGATATATAGACCCCTCTTGAGAACGGGGCACCAGGCAGAATATCCTCTTCCACAGCGCGAAATGAGCCTCAACACCCAAAAATAGCTCGCAAAGGGCGACGAAGCCCGCGATATGCAATATAGAGGCGGGCGTGAGATTGTGCAGCTGGAGGCCGTAGAACTCCAGAAGCCCACGGAGAAACGGATGAACTGGAAATCCCAGTCCCCTTACTAGATAAGGGACGAAGCACACCCGCTCTCCCTTAGAGGGATTGGGGGTGCTCTCCGCTTGTTTTCCGCCATTATAGGTGGCGAGTCCGGCTCGGACCGGGACCATATAAGCCTGAGGGAGAAATCCCTTGGCCTGAAGCGACACTAACTCGCTGTGCGGGACGGAGCAACTCTCCCAGTCTCCGGGTTTAGGACTGGAAGGGCGAGGGGAGGAGCTGCGACGGCTGGCCATGTTGGAATGGACCTTTGCTGGAGGCGCTCTGATGATTACTCGCGGAGAGGAGAAGGTGTGGTTTGGATCTGAATCCCCATCCCGTTAAATAGGCGGCTCGTTTATGCGGCTAGGGGTGTGGATGTAAAAACGCCCCGGCTTTTCGCATTCGTTTGACACGTGGAAGACGGCCATTATTGGGCGTGGAAGCCAAGGAGCGCTACATTACAAAAATCGGACATTATTCCTACAGGAACACAGAATTTGGAGAAGAACCCGCCTTGCAATGCCGAAGACAATCTGCGCACCGGATTCGTCGTCATTGAAGCCTGGTTCGGGGGCTACTGAGGGAGTCCTGGATTAGGGGGTGTTCGGATAGCCGGACTATACCTTCAGCCGGACTCCAGGACTATGAAGATACAAGATTGAAGACTTCGTCCCGTGTCCGGATGGGACTTTCCTTGGCGTGGAAGGCAAGCTTGGCGATGCGGATATTCAAGATCTCCTACCATTGTAACCGACTCTGTGTAACCCTAACCCTATCCGGTGTCTATATAAACCGGAGGGTTCTAGTCTGTAGGACAACTTCATCATACAACAATCATACCATAGGCTAGCTTCTAGGGTTTAGCCTCCTTGATCTCGTGGTAGATCTACTCTTGTACTACATATATCATCAATATTAATCAAGCAGGAGTAGGGTTTTACCTCCATCGAGAGGGCCCGAACCTGGGTAAAAACATCGTGTCCCTTGTCTCCTGTTACCATCCGCCTAGACGCACAGTTCCGGACCCCCTACCCGAGATCCGCCGGTTTTGACACCGACACACCCAGAGACAAAGAGTGTTAGGCATCACTAAAGTCTTCCTGTCTGTGTGATCTGAAGACTTATTACACTTGAGGACTGTGAATCCTCCAGCCGGTTAGGCATCGCGTTCTGAGCATCCAAGAGTCATTGTGGATCGCCAGTGAATGAAGTCTGTGAAGGTTTGGAAGTCTTCCATGAAGACTTACCAGAGTGATTGGGCGAGGACTGGGTGTCCTTAGCTCAAGGGGAATAAGGTGAAGACGTGGTCTTCTGAGTTGAATCTCAGCCTCCCTAATCAGACGTACAGTTGTCACAACAACTGGAACTGGTCGAAAAAATCATTGTCTTCAACGAGTCACTGGTTTCATCCTTCCCATTCCTTTACTTACTGTTGGCTCTAGTGAAGTCATTGTATGATTGCATTATCTTTTGTCTTCACTGAGTAACCGCCTGTTCTCATTGGCTTCACACTATCTTCCTACCTGATCTATACTGCCTAGCTGCTATTAGTCATTATACTTTCACTTCACTGAATACTTGACTATGGCTTCCTTAGTGTAGTTTACCTTCCGCTGCATGATAATAGGTTTATTTCTATCGTTTGTCTTCGAAACTTCCATGTTTTGAAGACTTTCATAAAAATCGCCTATTCACCCCCCTCTAGTCGATCACTAGCACTTTCAGCCCATGGCCTTGATTGATGCGTGGTGACTGATGGGACATGGGCGTCTCCGCTTCCCCACGCTGCCTCGGCAACTACCCGACTTGATGAGTCCCTGGTGCATGCAGAAGAAGCCGTCATTACCTGCGATCGTGGGGGTCGTCGGTTGGCCTTCTCCCACTATAAATGGGGAGGGGGCGGAGTTCCCATCGCCCAGCTCTTCATCCGTTTCGCCGCATCATTCATGGCACCGATATGGAGGTTTTCCGCCACCGAGAAGGGAAAAGCCCCCCGTGAGGAGCTTGGGCCTCTCCTGCCGAAGAAGAGGCTTCTCCGCTCCCACGATGTCGTTGCAAGGCTGGAGGTGTCGAGGCCTTGGCATGAACGGCCTCCCCCGGCTATCCGCTGCCCTTGTATGCCCATGCAGCGGACTCCAGAGGAGGAGGCAGAGACCGACGCCCCTCGCGTCACGACCGCAGTGCCCGTGCAGTGGTGGCGCATGCCGCTGCCCCGCGAACCCACGCCGAGGGCTCCTCGCGTGAACTCGTGGTGTGGGCGGTGATGCCACCGCGTACGTGGAACCGGTTCCCTTCATTCTTCTCCATAGAAATTCTGTCGAGGGGTCCACTCGAGCTATGGCTACAGCACGCTGAGTGCGATGCCCCGACGACGAGGGCGGAGGTTGAGGCCGTCTCCGCGGGCAAGATCTTCATGACCCGCGGATGGGATGAAATCGCCCGGGTTTGCCGAACAGAGGGTGCCCTCGCCATCCTTCAAATACGATGGCACCCCGTGATGTTATTCAAGGTCTTTGATGAGAAAGGCCGCCGCCTGGAGTGCTACCCTGGAGGGGGTCATCAGGACGGCACAGCGGCAGGAGCCGGGCCTGCCGCTGGCCTAGCTAGCAGTTCCTCCAGCAGCACCGACGACGCTTGGGAGTCCAGTGACTCTCTCTAGACCTACGAGACTCTGGAGACGAGCGACGACAGCTACGTGCCCCTGAGCTCTTGCCGTGCCCGGAGTGCGGCTACGGCGTCTGCCCCCGCCGCCGTCGATGATCTGGATGGGGTTGGCGTCGGCCTCCCGTGGCCCACTGTTGTTGATGGCGTCAGTGGCGTTGACGCTTGTAGATAGGGCTCCTAGAAACCTCCTTTTGTTGTTCCCTGCGAGGAATCGAGACGAACCCCATGGGGGCGTGTAAAGGATCTGTATTGCCCTTTGGTTAATATTGTCCTTATTATGAAGATGGACAACTGCATGTCCTGCTTCGGCCCAGTCCCCCCTTTCCAACCTTGCGGTAGCTCAATGCTCAACGCTGACAGGTCCCGGTCCCCAGGCAGGCTGCAGACGTCACTGGTATGCTAGGTCCCAATGCCGTGGTCAAGGCTAGGAGTTGAGCGACCCAAGGTCCAGGAAGAGCTCCTTAGACGCAATGCTCAAGAGGTCCCCTTTAGCGCGCAAACAACTACCTAAGGACAGGAAAGGTAGGCGGCGTCGCCGTAGCAAGGCTGCAAGAGATGGGAATCCTATGCTGCAGCACTTGGCTGACCCGAGTGCGAACCTTATCTTAGCGGTCCAGAGTAGATTCCTCGAGCTGCGTCAGGCTCGCGCGTCAATGGCCACAGCGTAGCCGAGTTAGGTCTGTGCAAGCTTTCCCTTCTTTACCACACTCTTCCCTGT
This sequence comes from Triticum aestivum, assembly GCF_018294505.1. Lineage (NCBI taxonomy): Eukaryota > Viridiplantae > Streptophyta > Magnoliopsida > Poales > Poaceae > Triticum > Triticum aestivum. The sequence goes on along the minus strand of NC_057797.1, from coordinate 289,764,056 downwards.
GCTCTACGTCCTCGGTTCCCGACCCTCGAGCGAGCTCAGCCGCCGCTGGTATGCCAGGTCGCGATCCCGTGGTCAAGGCCAGGGGGTGAGGGCTAGAGAGCCAATAAGGGCTCCTGAGGCGCGATGCTCAGGTACCCCCCTTTAACACGCAAGCGAATTGCATGGGAAAGGAGGGAGCCCGCGGTACCGCCCGCTGTTATTCTCGAGAGGTTCCTGCAGGTTAGTCGGAGAGAGAGCATAGCCCACGGTCATAGTGTTACCCAGTTGCTGATTTCCCCACAAGAAGACGAAGGCACTGAGGATCTGATGAGGTGACGTGTGTGGAGCGGGCCGCGAGCCAGAGCTCGATCTCTCAGATTTATCAGCATTGCAGGGACGGGCCCGAGCACGAGCGCCATGCCAGTATTGGAGTTTTCGCCACGGGATAAACAAGAGATTGGTCAGCAATGCTGGATGCCGCGAGATGTAATCAAACAAGCGATAGTTGTAAAAGAACCATGCAAGGAGATAAGCTAGTTCAAATAGATGTAAAAATGATACATGCCACTGGGACGGACCCGAGCGGCCTGGGCATGATGCAGCACAAGGGGTGCCCCCAGCAGGGTAAGCTAGAAGTGCAAAAGGATACACGTCGCAGGAGTTGACCCATACGACTTGGGGATAATGCAGCCCGAGGGGCGCCCCCAACTGAATGAACTAGAAAGAGTCACCTGATAACACTGTCGTAGAGGTGTTGGAGTAGCTGATGAAGCGTGCCGAAGAGTCGCTCCTCACGAGCCACCAGGGCCTTGACCCTTAGAAGCGCTCCTGAGACGCGGCCCTATTGAGCCCTGGAATGTTGACGCAGACGCGCAACCCGCCGTCTTCGCCAGGATGGGGAGTTGCACTGGGTTGTGGGCGGTGGTCGCCACGTATGGCCCTTACTTCCTGAAGCCCCTGGGATGCGTGGGCGATGAACTCCTGAGCACCTGGTGTCGTGGTTCTAGGTCTGACAGTAGAATGGGGGTAGGAATGTAGAGGCAAGATCTTAGCTATGGAGGAGTTGTACACGCGAGTTTTACGAGTTCAGGCCCTTCTCGGAGGAAGTAAAAGCCCTATGTCTCAGAGCCCAGAGGCGGTCGACTGGATTATACATGTGTGAGTTACAGGGGGTGCGAACCCTTGTCCCTGAGGAGGGGGGTGGCTTATATAGAGTTCGCCAGACCCCTCCCGCCCTCGGTTACAAAGGGTTTTAAAGTACATAAAGGTACAGATGTTACTGGTAACGCCTGTAATAAAAGTACATAAATGACCGAGGGAGTCCTGGATTAGGGGGTCTCCGGACAGCCGGACTATATCCTTTGGCCGGACTATTAGACTATGAAGATACAAGATTGAAGACTTTGTCTCGTGTCCGGATGGGACTCTACTTGGCGTGGAAGGCAAGCTACGCAATATGGATATGTATATCTCCTCCTTTGTAACCGACCTTGTGTAACCCTAGCCCTTTCCGGTGTCTATATAAACCGGAGGGTTTTAGTCCGTAGGACAACATACAATCATACCATAGGCTAGCTTCTAGAGTTTAGCCTCTCTGATATCGTGGTAGATCAACTCTTGTAATACCCATATCATCAAGAATAAATCAAGCAGGATGTAGGGTTTAACCTCCATCAAGAGGGCCCGAACCTGGGTAAAACATCATGTCCCCTGCCTCCTGTTACCATATGCCCTAGACGCACAGTTCTGGACCCCCTACCCGAGATCCGCCGGTTTTGACACCGACATTGGTGCTTTCATTGAGAGTTCCTCTGTGTCATCGCCGTTAGGCATGATGGATCCTACGATCATTGATAGCAATGCAGTCCAGGGTGAGACTTTTCTCCCCGGACTGATCTTTGTGTTCGGCGGCTTCGCACTGCGGGCCAACTCGCTTGGCCATCTAGAGCAGATCGAAAGTTACTCCCCTGGCCACCAGGTCAGGTTTGGAAGCTTAAACAACAAGGCCGATATCCGCGGAGACTTGATCTTCGACGGATTCGGGCCTCTGCCTTGTGCGTCACACGGTCGCGATGAGTACGATTTAGCTCTACCATCAGACAGTGTTCAGGAGATCGCACCGGCAGCCGCTCCGACCCTCAATTCGGAGCCAGTTGCGCCATCCATGGACGGGTGGATGGACCCCACCACAGAGGCCTTACCCTCAGCGGCGATCGAGCCGAACATCGACCTTACCCTGCACGAGAGCCGTGTTGTCAGACTACCGGATCCTTCTCCGGCCACGGACTCTGAACCGCCTGCGCCCGTTCCTAGCGAATCCGCGCCGATCATGGAGTTTACCTCCGCAGATATTTTTCAGCACTCGCCCTTTGGCGACATACTGAACTCATTAAGGTCTCTCTCCTTGTCAGGAGGATCCTGGCCGAACTATGTCCGGCAGGATTGGGATGCGGATGATGAAGAAATTCGCTGCCCACCCAGCACCCACTTAGTAGCCACTGTCGACGACTTAACCGGCATGCTCGACTTGGACTCCGAAGAAATCGACGGTATGGACGACGATGCGGGAGACAAAGAGGAACCACTGCCCACAGGGCACTGGATAGCCACCTCATCATACGATATATACATGGTGGACACACCCAAAGAAGGCTATGGCGACGAGACAACGGAGGATGACCCCTCCAAGAAACAACCCAAGCGCCGACGACAGTGGCGCCGCTCTAAGTCACGCCAAAGCAAAAGTGGTGATACCAGCACAGGAGATAATAACACTCCGGACAGTGCCGAAGACAACCCCCTCCAGCAAGATTCAGCATAGGAGGATGGAGAGGCCAGCCCTCCAGAGAGAGTGGCAGATGGAGAGGCGGAGGATGATAATTACATGCCCCCCTCCGAAGATGAGGCAAGCCTCGACGATGATGAATTCGTCATGCCAGAGGATCCCGTCGAACAAGAGCACTGCAAGCGCCGACTTATAGCCATGGCAAATAGCCTTAAGAAAAAGCAGCAGCAGCTTCAAGCTGATCAAGATCTGCTAGCTGACAGATGGACTAAAGTCCTGGCGGCCGAGGAATATAAACTCGAATGCCCCTCCAAGAGTTACCCAAAATGCAGGTTGCTACCCCGACTGGAGGAAGAAGCGTATGACGTGGCTGACCGGCCACCTCGTGGCCGCGACAGAGAGGCATTCCAGCCAAAAGCTCAGCCTGCACCCTGACGCCATTCAAATAAAAAGGCATGGAGAAATACGCCAGACCTGCGAGACGTATTGGAGGACAAAGCAAAACATGCAAGATAGATCTACGGATCACGAGGGCATGCCACTATGCGAGACGATAAACGTCATGCCGGATACAGTAAAAGTAAATCCGGCCGGGCCGAACACAGCGGGCAAGACTCATTGGAGCTGCGTCGTGATATAGCCCAGTATAGAGGCGCCGCACACCCCTTATGCTTCACAGACGAAGTAATGGATCATCAAATCCCATAGGGTTTCAAACCCGCAAACATAGAATCATACGACGACAAAACAGATCCTGCGGTATGGATCGAGGATTTCCTCCTGCATATCCACATGGCATGCGGTGATGATCTACACGCCATTAAATACCTCCCATTCAAAATCAAAGGACCAGCCCGGCATTGGCTCAATAGCTTGCCAGCAGAGTCCATTGGCTGTTGGGAAGATCTGGAAGCCGCATTCCTCGACAACTTCCAGGGCACTTATGTGCGACCACCAGATGCCGATGACTTGAGCCACATAATTCAGCAGCTAGAGGAACCGGCCAGGCAATTCTGGACACGGTTCCTAACAAAGAAAAATCAAATCATCGACTGTCCGGATGCAGAGGCCCTAGCAGCTTTCAAGCATAACATCCGCGACGAGTGGCTAGCCCGGCACCTTGGTCAGGAAAAGCCAAAATCTATGGCAGCCCTCACGACACTCATGACCCGCTTTTGTGCGGGAGAAGACAGCTGGCTGGCTCGCAGTAATAACATATCAAAGAACAATGTTACTTCGGATACCAAGGACGGCAATAGCAGGTCACATCGCAACAAACATAAGCGCAACATTAACAGCGACAATACCGAGGATACGGCTGTCAATGCTGGATTCAAAGGCTCTAAACCCGGTCAGTGGAAAAAGCCATTCAAAAGAAGCACTTCGGGCCCATCCAGTTTGGACCGTATACTCGATCACTCGTGCCAAATACACGACACCCCCGACAAGCCAGCCAACCACACCAACAGGGATTGTTAGGTGTTCAAGCAGGCTGGCAAGTTAATTGCCGAAAACAAAGATAAGGGGTCACATAGCAATGATGAGGAAGAGCCCCGACAGCCGAACACCGGAGGACAGAAGAGTTTCCCCCCACAAGTGTGGACGGTGAACATGATATACGCAACCCACATCCCCAAGAGGGAGCGGAAGCATGCGCTCAGGGATGTATATGCGTTGGAGCCAGTCGCCCCAAAGTTTGACCCATGGTCCTCCTGTCCGATCACCTTTGATCGCAGGGACCACCCCACTAGTATCCATCATGGCGGATTCGCCGCACTGGTCCTAGACCCAATCATTGACGGATTTCACCTCACTCGAGTCCTTATGGATGGCGGCAGCAGCCTGAACCTGCTTTACCAGGACACAGTCCGCAAAATGGGTATAGACCCCTCAAGGATCAAACCCACAAAAACGACCTATAAAGGCGTCATACCAGGTGTAGAGGCCCATTGCACAGGGTCGGTCACACTAGAAGTGGTCTTTGGATCCCCGGAAAACTTCCGAAGCGAAGAATTAATCTTCGATATAGTCTCGTCCTGCAGTGGTTATCATGCACTGCTCGGGCGAACCGCATTTGCGAGATTCAATGCGGTACCGCATTATGCATACCTCAAGCTCAAGATGCCAGGACCTCGGGGGGTCATTACAGTTAATTGAAATACAGAGCGCTCTCTCCGAATGGAGGAGCACACTGTGGCCCTCGTAGAAGAAGCACAAAGCAGCCTCTTAAGGCAATCCACTAGTTTGGCGATTAAGGACCAGAACACCTTCAAGCGCGCCTGAAGTAATCGGCAACAGGACCTCCTGGCACGTTCCGAGCTCGCATAGCAATGCGGCCCCCACCCCGGCCCAAGCCAAACGGCGAAATCCGTGCCACGCGTACATAATTACGCATTAAAAATACCATGGGCACAGGTAGGGAGGGGCACGACTACGGCACGCTCCAAGACGCGGCTTAAACCGCACTAGGGCCTTCTCGCCTTGTTATTTTTCTCTTTCAGGACTTTAATTTATGGAAACCCTGTCTGGCAGCATGATTGCCGAACACATGATGTAGCAACCAAGGATGCAGAAAGCTACATCACACCACCGAAGTCCCAGGTGGATTACGATAACGAGTGAAATACTTGCTTTAATACTATTCCTCAGCTTGCCCTTGGAGGGGACATTTCAAATAGTCCTACCTTTTTTTTTGCTCATTGCACTCTCTGTATCATTCTGCTTTAGCGCACCTTTTTGAATAAACAATGCATAGCATTAAGACTATTATTGCATTCTTCCTTATATATATATATATATATATATATATATATATATATATATATATATATATATATATATATATATATATATATATATATATGTTCATTCATGACATCCAGCACCCGTAGACTTTGGTATGGCCAATACACCAGGGGCTTAAGTACCCCACAATATGGTGTGAGAAGTCCGAACACTTTCACAAGTGCGGCACCCCGAACTTATAGCTTTATATGCATCAGCTCCGAATCATTTCTTTGGTCAATAGTTGGCTTTGCCCGGCTCCCATGTTTTGGTACCTTACGTTCCGCTATATCGGCTAAGGTAGCACTGGGAGAACTACTGGGATTGTGCCCCGGTTCTGCTGGTCTAAGCACCTTAGTAGAGAAAGCTAAAACTGACTGTCATGATAAGGCGAGAGACTGGTCGCTGTTTGAGAGGTTTTCGAGTCCCTAAAGACTTATGCCGCTTAGAGCGAGGAGTCGGCTCTGTCCGGCTTAAGGCGTGTATAGCGCCCCGAATACGGCCTTCCGAATACCAGGGGCTTCGCCGAAATTTAAAATTATAGAATTCTATGGCTAAGTGAGAGTGATAAAGCATTATTAGTCCGATTGCGTTGCTCGTTGTGCTGAGCACCTCCCTTGAAGGACCCAAAAATGGGAACAAGAGTGCTCAGGTTTATCCCGAACACCCAGGCACTCGTGGCATGGGGGCAGAAGCCGACGACTAGCCATCTCTCAGATTTGATAAACATCCAAACAGAAGGTAATATTTTAAATTCAAACAAGTGTTGCATAGCGCATATGAACAAGTTTTCATAACTATAGGATTACACGAGCGAGTTCACTCGAATATTACATCTTTCATACACTCGTCCGCTACGAGATGAGCACCCTTCAGGACACCCTCATAGTACATCTCGGGGTGGCGATGCTCCTTGCCCTTCGGCGGCCCTTCCTTGATTAGCTTCACGACATCTAGCTTGGCCCATTGCACCTTCACACGGGCGAAAGCCCGGCGTGCACCTTCGATGCAGATGGACCGCTTCACGACTTCTAGCCGTGGGCAGGCATCCACAAGACGCTTCACCAGGCCGAAGTAGCTGTTCGGAAGGCGTCGCCAGGCCACAGCCGGACTATAAAGCCCTCTATGGCCTGTTCGGCCGCCTTGTGTAGCTCGACCAGCTGCTTTAGCTGGTCGCTCATAGGCACCGGGTGTTCAGTCCCAGTATACTGAGACCAGAACAGCTTCTCCATTGAGCTTCCCTCCTCGGCCTGGTAAAACTGTGCGGCATCCGACACGCTGCGGGGCAAATCTGCGAATGCTCCTGAAGAGCTCCGGATTCGGGAAAGTAACAGGTAATTTACTTTCACATGTTTGCTTTGCATATAGAATGCCTTACCCGTCGCTATCTTCTTCATCGCATCAATCTCCTGGAGGGCCTTTTGGGCTTCGGCCTTGGCATTCTTTGCACTCTCAATGGCCACGGCAAGCTCGGACTCTCGCGTCTTCGAGTCAAGCTCCAACGCCTCATGCTTCGTCACGAGAGCCTAGAGCTCTTGCTGCACCTCGCCCACCCGTGCCTCCTGCCTTTCCCGCTCGGTGCGCTCCTTGGCCGCTTTGTCTTCGGCCTCGGATAGCGCTTGCTTCAGGGTCGCCACCTCGGTCGTGGCCCCTGGCAAATTTACGATGATCCTTCCATTTTGCAATCGTGTTCTTTTTATATATAACCATAGACTATGTACTACTTAACTTTCTTCCTCGAGCTGCCTCTTGGCAATGCCGAGCTCGTCCTTGGACCCATTAAGGTCCTGCTTCAGTGCGGCGACCTCCAGAGTCAGTGCGGCAGATGCCAGCAGTGAAGCCTGCATACGCATATTGACATACTTATATTAGACTCCTACAATATTGTTTGATCCTTTGTTCGGCTTTTCTTTGTGAACACCGAACAGAGCGTCAGGTGCTACTGTCTATGAGGTAATATTTTTCCCATATTTCAGAAACATACCTCAAAGCTTGTTAGAATGCTGGCACAGGCTTCAGTCAGTCCGCTCTTGGCGGACTGAACCTTCTGGACCACCGCACTCATAATAGTGCGGTGCTCCTCGTCGATGGAAGCGCTGCAAAGCGCTCCCAGCAGATTGTCCAGTGCCTCTGGATGGACAGAGGTCACCGGCACAGCCATCTTGCCCCTCTTGGAAGGAGGCCGCCTGCCCGAGTCCGAAACCACCGGAGGTTCCAGCGTGGTGTTCGGCTGAGGGCCGAACTCGGAGCCCTCGGGGGCCTTGTTCCCTCTGCTCCCGGAGTCCGGAAGGTCGCCTTGAGGCGCCTCCGGGACTGTCTCCCCTCGACCCGGTGCCTCTTGAGACAACATCTCGGTGTTGTCTGTAGGGCAAGGGGAGGTGGCGGTCGGAAGTGGATCGCTATCCATATCCAACGAGTCCAGGGAGCCGTCCGACGAAGATACGTCGATACGGGCTCGGGGCGGTCTGCATAATCACGATTCGGCGTTAGGAGAAGCAGTGCGACAAAAGAATGCTATGAGTTACTCTGGTATCCGAATACTTACGACCTCCCCAGGGGCTTGGCCCTAGGAAACCACTCGTCTTCGCCTTCGGCGGCGGTGGTGGAACTGTCCGGAAGGAGAGTCCTTCCCTTCTTGGACCCTTCAGCCCCCAGTTGGGGCGGCCTTCCTTTTCTTGTCTCCCCCGACTGGAGGGGGAGCATCTTCATCTTCCTCCTCGTCTTCGTGGGAGGAGTGCGCCAAGGAATCCTCGGACGATGAGTTCGATATCACCTGGCGCCGGGAACTATTTCGGGTTCCCTTGGCCTTCTTGGTCTTCTCCGGCACCTTGTAAGGAGCCAGGGTCAGCATCTCTGTCAGGAGAGCGTCCGCAGTGTCTTCGGGCAGAGGGGCCGGACAGTTAATCTGCCCCGAGATCTCCACCCAGACCTATCAAAGGCATGGAGCTCAGACCCTGCACATGATTGAGCTAGGGGAAATAAAATGTCCTACTGGATGTGTAGAACTCACCGAACGCGCTAGGCGCTTTGCGCTTATCCCGCGATCCTCGGCGAGAGAGGGAGGGACCTCGGCGCCCTTGAACAGCACCCTCCAGACGTCCTTGTGCGTCATATCGAAGAGCTCGCTCAAAGTCTGGTGCTGGGCCGGGTCGAACTCCCACAAGTTAAAATCTCGTTGTTGACACGGGAGGATCCGGCGGATGAGCATGACCTGGACTATGTTGACAAGCTTGAGCTTCTTCCTTGCCATGCTCCGGATACATTTCTGGAGTCCATCCAGCTCCACCGATGAACCCCACGACAAGCCCTTCTCTCTCCAGGAAGTGAGCCGTGTAGGGAATCCGGATCGAAACTCGGGGGCAGCCACCTATTTGGCATCGCGTGGCTCGGTGATGTAGAACCACGCCGATTGCCACCCCTTTATGGTCTCCACGAAGGAGCCTTCAAGCCATATAACGTTGGGCATCTTGCCCACCATGGCTCCGCCGCATTCTGCTTGTTGGCCGCCCACTACCTTTGGCTTGATATTGAAGGTCTTTAACCACAGGCCGAAGTGGGGCCGGATGCGGAGGAAAGCCTCACACACGATGATGAACGCCGAAATGTTGAGGATGAAGTTCAGGGCCAGATCATGGAAGTCTGGCCCATAGTAGAACATGAGACCACAAACGAATGGATGGAGGGGAAACCCCAGTCCGCGGAGGAAGTGGTGGAGGAAAACTACCCTCTCGTGAGGTTCAGGGGTAGGAACGATCTGCCCCGCAGTGGGCAGCCGATGCGCGATATTCGCGGCTAAGTATTCGGCTCTGCGCAGCTTCTTGATATGTCCCTCCGTAACGGAGGAAGCCATCCATTTGCCTCCCGCTCTGGACATGATTGGAGAAGGTTGAGGGGAAGGATGTGGCCTTGGGCGTTGGAGCTCGAGTGCGCAAGAATGGATGAGCAAGGAGGAAGAAGGCATGGGTCGAAAAAGGTTAAACCTTGTCCCTTTATAAGGGCAGCCGAAACTATGTGCCCCCACTAGCCTGGTAAAACTCACTTATCCCCAAGCACCGTAATCGATGGCGCGGTTGGGTTACCCATGCCCGTATTGATGAGAATCCCGTAATAAGGGGGACACGATCTCTGCTTTGACAAGACATGTCAAAAAACTGCCTCGTATTATGCGCGGGGCTAGTTAAAGGAAACAGTTCGTATAATCACCGGGCCATGGCTTAATGTCATGTTGCCAAAACGAGTCAGCAAATTAGATTTGTGAAAATATTATTCACTCTGTGGAGATATGTGGAACTTATTCTGCAGGGTCAGACACTATCCTTGTATTCAAACTCTTCTGTGATGTGTTCGGAGGAGGAACCCGCCTTGCAATGCCGAAGACAATAATGCGCGCTGGACTCATCATCATTGAAGCCTGGTTCAGGGGCTACTGAGGGAGTCCTGGATTAGGGGGTCTCCGGACAGCCGGACTATATCCTTTGGCTGGAATGTTAGACTATGAAGATACAAGATTGAAGACTTCGTCTCGTGTCCGGATGGGACTCTACTTGGCATGGAAGGCAAGCTACGCAATACGGATATGTATATCTCCTCCTTTGTAACCGACCTTGTGTAACCCTAGCCCTTTACGGTGTCTATATAAACCGAAGGGTTTTAGTCCATAGGACAACATACAATCATACCATAGGCTAGCTTCTAGAGTTTAGCCTCTCCTATATTGTGGTAGATCAACTCTGGGCCTACAAGTCACTCACTCGGGAATGACCTTATAAAAGACACCGGACCGGCCCTTTGAACAGTGTGCCCTCATTCTCTTTCTTCTTCCTCAGACTTCTCTGCCGCGTCTGCTTCCGTTCTTGGCGTCGCAACCTCGCACGGACTCCATCCGCCGCCATGGGAAAAGAGAAGACAGTGGCATTGGAGCGCGCGAAGAAGGCGGCCGCGAAGGCGAATGGCAAGAGGACCAGCCATGGCGGATCCTCGTCAAGATCTGGCCTGCCGCCGGGCTGGATTCAGGGCAACTGGATCCGCTCGACGATCAGCCAGGACGACCTCGACGACCTGGTGGAGGGGGGACTGATCCCCCACGAATCAGCGCGGCTCCCGGGGAACGAGACAGAGCCGCAGCCGCGGGAGGGTGAGTGCATTCTCCTCGCCACTCACGTCGACCGCGGGTTTTCTTTGCCTCCCCATCCTTTCTTTCATGGCTTTTTGAACTTCTTCGGGGCTCAACTCCACCACTTCACTCCAAACACCATAGTTTATCTGGCTGCCTTTGTGTCAATGTGCGAAAATTTCTTGGGTTGTCGACCGCACTGGCGTCTCTTCAAACACATATTCACCTGTCGTTCCCAGTCGGTCACGAAGGCCAATCCGAGTGATGAGAGGACGCACGTGATCCAGATGTGCGGGGGACTTGGGATCCAGATGAGGAACAAGAGTACCTTCCCAGCGATGATCCTTCCCGAATTGGTCCGGGGTTGGCAGTCGACTTTGTTTTACTGTAAGGACCATCCGACCCCGGGTCAGTCGACTGGACTTCCCCCCTTTTCCCTGGCTCGAGTGGAGAAGCCCTCCTCCTTGAGGGTGATCCCAGAAGAGAAGACGCATGTCAAGGCGTTGGTCGAGCGGGTCGTCCAACTTGTCCGCGACGGGGTGACTGGGATGGACCTGCTGGAGGTCTTTCTCAGTCGACGCATCCAACCGCTTCAGGCCTGTGACCATCCAATGTGGATGTACTCGGGACTCGAGGACTCCAGTCGGATCCACCTGGAGGACATCAGCAAAGACACGGTGGAGAAGTGGCTTAGGGGAATCACCAGAAACAAAGACAATCCCCGGGGGTCTAGGAGGGTGATTCCATTCGACCACTCGCGCCAGCCGGAACATGTATGATTCTACTTTGCCAAGTTTCTTCTCGATTCACTGTGTGACACCTTGTTGATGGTCGACTGTATTTCCTTTGCTCGTTGTCCTTTCAGTCTCTCATTGATATGTACTCGATGCCCAATGGAGTGCAGGAGCAAGGCGTCGAGGAAGGAGCGAGCAGGGGCGAGAGTGGCGAGTGGCACTCGGATGCAGAGGAGGACGAGGAGAGCGACGACTCGAGTGATGACAAAGAGGTCGACTCGCCTCCTCGCAGAGAGAGGAGATCCAAGCACGCTGACGACCTAGCGAGCACCCCGGTCCTGGCGACCGCGCCGACTGGGCAAACTTCGAAGCGCCCCCGGACGTCTTCGCTAGTGCCGATTGAGAAGGCTCCGAAGCAGCTCAAGGTTGTGTCGCCTCCTGCGCCAAAAGCATTGAAGGCCACCTCCTCCAAACCACCGAAGGCTTTGCCCAGAATCAAAGTGACCATCCCCTCCATCTCCGGGTAATCATCTGACCTGTTCTTTTCGTCGATTCGAGCAACAGAACGTAACCGACTGAGTGCGGACATTTGCAGTGTTGCTACATCAGGAACCTCTTCCTACCAGTACCGAGACGAGGAGATGGAAGATGCGGTTACCTCCAACCTAGGTAAAAACTCTTATGATCTTGTTCTTGATTACTTGGTCGATTGAATTCTAGCGGTTCACTTGGGGTCGACTGAACTTCTCTGCAGCTGCACCCAACGTCATCGATCTCCCAGATGACGACGAAGACGTGGCTCCTAGGCCCAGAAAGAGCAAAAAGGTAGCGGCTGGTAAGACGTCTCAGCAGGGACCAACGACAACACCAACCGTCCGTCAATCTAAAACGTGGGCGGGGCCTCTGTAACTTTTGTTGTACCCTTGTCGAGTGAGCGCCCCGCATCGCTGACTGTACCGGTGTTTTCTTCAGTCGTCCAATCTCCCGCCTCGGAGCTCCAAGCTGCTGCACCTAGATCGTCTGCCCCCTTCTTCACCAGCTACCCTATTCTGGAAAACCAGTCGGATGCGGCTGCGGAAGCCATCCGTCAGGCTAACGTGATGATGCAGCGGATGAAGACGGTGCACGAGAATAGCCAGGCTGCTTACGACGCCAGCGCTGCTCTCCAGGCCAATGTCCAAGTAAGTAGACTTTCGAGTGACCTTGTTCTATTAGGATATGCTACCCGAAATATTTTCTTCCATACAATCTCCCGTTGTTTGCGTGGAATCTGTACATCCACTTGGTGTTTTGTTGTCTTTGGTATTTTCGCTCATTCACTCGGTCTGGGCGAGTAGGATCTGAACCGGTGGGGGCACGCTAAGTGCACCCACTGGGTGTAGTCCCCGAGACCGCAGTTGACTGCTGGCAGTCGACTGGGGTCTGAGTTCTTTCTTCCTTTCTTTTCTTCCACTCGACCCGGGCGGACCGTTCGAATGAGATCTGAACCGGTGGGGGCACGCTAAGTGCACCCACTGGGTGTAGTCCCCGAGACCGCAGTCGACTGCTGGCAGTCGACTGGGGTCTGAGTTCTTTCTTCCTTTCTTTTCTTCCACTCGATCCAGGCGGACCGGTCGAATGAGATCTGAACTGGTGGGGGCACACTAAGTGCACCCACTGGGTGTAGTCCCCGAGACCGCAGTCGACTGCTGGCAGTCGACTAGGGTCTGAGTTTTTTCTTCCTTTCATTTCTTCCACTCGACCCGGGTGGACTGGTCGAATGAGATTTGAACTGGTGGGGGCACGCTAAGTGCACCCACTAGGTGTAGTTCCCGAGACCGCAGTCGACTGCTGGCAGTCGACTGGGGTCTGATTTCTTTCTTCCTTTCTTTTCTTCCACTTGACCCGGGCGGACCGGTCGAGTTGGGTCTGAATTAGCGCAGGCACGCCAGGTGCACCCGTTGGGTGTAGTCCCCGAGACCGCAGTCGACTGCGTGCAGCCGGCTGGGGTCTAAGTGAACTCTTTAAGTTTTATTCACTCGAAAGTAAATAACCTTTGATCTTGTCGATTGACACGTTTTTTGCCTCCTGCAGAAATCTTGTACTCCCATTTCCAAGTTTGCTGAACTTGAGGAGAAGCAGAGGCAACTCAACCTCGACTTGGAGTTGGCCCAACAGAATTTGAAGAAAGCTCAAGATGAAGCTGCTGGTATGGAAGGTAACTGCCTGTCGACTGTTTACGTCGATCGTCTTTTAAAATATTTCTTCGATCTCTTGTTTGATCCGATTGCTTCTTTTGTAGAGAAAATGAAGTTGGCTCGGGAGAAAAAGGACTCGAACCTTGCAGCTGCACAGAAGGAAGCCCAGGATAAGACTGCCCCTGCAGACCAGAAGTTGGCTTAAATCAGAGCGTTGGAAGGAGAATTGAACAAGCTGAAGTCCTGTCTCAATGAATCTAACCGAGAAGTGAGTCATCTGAAGAAGGATAAAATTGCCCTAAATGAAAAGCTGGAGTCTGTGGTCCACAAGAGGAATGACACGGAAGCTTATCTGAGAACTCTTGCCAAGAAGCTCTATCTTATGTTGGAAGGTACTCCTTTTAAACCGACTGTGTTGATGCTCGCCAATGAACCCTTTCCAGTCGACTCACTAATTCTTTGACTGCAGAATTCTGTCAAGACTTTGACAAGGAAACCAGAAGGGTCGAGACGGGTCTGGACCCTATCGCTTCTCCAGTTTGCGACAAAACTGCCATGAATGTGCTCCGACTGGAGTCTCGTGTCGCTAGCGTCACAAGTTACGTCGCGCGTCTGAAGGTGGCAGTCTCACGAGTCGACTCGTTGCTCTGGCCAAGGGCGACGCTTCAGAATGACCTGGAATCTCTAATGGCTCGACTCAACGAGATCCCTGATCGAGTGCAAGAATGGAAGAAGTCCTCCGCCCGGTGTGGTGCTGATGTGGCGCTGTCCTTGGTGCGAGTCCACTGCAAGGAGGCTCGTGAAGACAAGCTGGCGGCGATCAAGGTCGCCAACACCAAAAGGCATGACTTCCAGTCCTTCATGGAGACTTTCATCGCTACTGCCACTCGGATCGCGGATGGGATCGACTTGGACGAATTCGTCGAACCAGCCAGCCCTCCTCCTGCCGAGTGAACAAACTTATGAGATTTGAATCCGTCTTAAATTTGCCTCGGAATGCCGAGTGATTGCTGTAACCGTTAAACTCCTTCGGGCTTGACGCTCGAATACTTTTGATTTGCTGCTGCGAACTTTAGGATTTATCTGAATTGCTTTTGAGTATACTTGCAATTTCTTTTGGGGTCTGCTCCGTTGTATATGTGGCGTAGCTCGGAGGAGAAGGTTGTAGTCAAACTGCGCTTTGTCATCCTTGCGGACAGGGATGGAGCGTACGTTGTATTTGTGGCATAGCTCGGAGAAGAGGGCCGCGGTCGACCTACGCCTCGTCGTCCTTGCGAACAAGGATGGAGCGTACGTTGTATTTGTGGCGTAGCTCGGAGAAGAGGGCCGCGGTCGACCTCCGCCTCGTCGTCCTTGCAGGCAAGGATGGAGCGTAGGTTGTACTTCTGGCATAGATCAGAGAAGAGGGCCGCGGTCGACCTGCGCCTCATCGTCCTTGCGGGCAAGGATGGAGTGTACGTTGTACTTGTGGCGTAGCTCGGAGAAGGGGGTCGCGGTCGACCTTCACCTCGTCGTCCTTGCGGACAGGGATTTTATAAACTTAGGCGAGTGCTGGACTGCAGCTAAGCCCCTGAGTGGGAGGATTGCTCACCACTCGGTAGGATTTTACAAACTTAGGCGAGTATTGGACTGCAGCTAAGCCCCCGAGTGGGAGGATTGCTCACCACTCAGTAGGATTTTACAAACTTAGGCGTGTACTGGACTGCAGCTAAGCCCCCGAGTGGGAGGATTGCTCGCCACTCGGTAGGATTTTACAAACTTAGGTGAGTACTGGACAGCAGCTAAGCCTCCGAGTGAGGGGATTGCTCACCACTCGGTAGGATTTTCATTCGAGCTTAGGCAAAACGGATTCGTGGCTAAGCCTCCCGAGTGAGAGGCTTGCTCATCACTCGGTAGGATTTTCTTTCGAACTTAGGCAAAATGGATTCGCGGCTAAGCCCACCCACTGGGGGATTTTGGAGGTAAATAAAAACAACAATCGTGCGAGGAGACTGAAAAGCTCTTGTCTTTGATGGACATATTACAAAGGTACTTCTTATTACATTTTATTCGAACGAGTGCTTAAGTATGAAAAGGGTGAAGCAGCTCCGCATTCCAAGCCCGTGGCTCGTCCTTTTGATGCTCAACGCTGTAAAGATGGTATGCTCCATTGCGGAGAACTTTGGTGATGATGAAGGGGCCTTCCCAAGCCGGGGCGAGCTTGTGTGATTTCTGTTGATCCACTCGAAGAACCAGGTCTCCCTCTTGAAAGGTTCGACCCCTCACGTTTCTGGCGTGGAATCGACGCAAGTCTTGCTGATAAATGGTCGACCGGATCAAGGCCATCTCTCTTTCCTCTTCTAAGAGATCGACTGAATCTTGCCGGGCCTACTCTGCTTCCTCTTCGGAGAAGAGCTCGACTCGGGGTGCGTTGTGGAGCAGGTCACTTGGCAGAACAACTTCGGCTCCATAGACCAAATAGAAGGGAGTTCGTCCAGTCGACCGATTGGGAGTTGTCCTCAAACCCCAAAGAACTGATAGAAGTTCATCGAACCAAGCGCCTGCTGCATGTTTGAGATCATGCATCAGTCGGGGTTTCAACCCTTTGATAATTAGGCCATTCGCTCTTTCTGCTTGTTCGTTCGACTGGGGTGAGCGACTGAAGCATAGTCGACTCGTGTGCCTTGAGAAGCGCAGAAAGCTCTAAACTCATCAGAGTCGAAGTTCGACCCATTGTCAGTGATGATGTTGTGTGGAACTCCATATCTGAAATTCAATTCTCTGATAAAACTGACAGCGGTGCTGGCTTCAAGATTCTTGATAGGTTTAGCTTTGATCCATTTTGTAAACTTGTCGACTACTACGAGCACATGAGTGAAGCCGTTCCTACCAGTCCTCAGTGGTCCAAACAGCAAAGGGCCAGACAAGAGGAATGGTCTTTAGGGCTGGCGCTGGCTTGTGAGACATGTCAGAGTAAAACTGGCAGCCTTCACATCTGTCGACTATATCTTTCACCATTTCATTTGCTCGTGGCCAATAGAATCCGGCTCGGTATGCTTTGGCCATGATGGCCCGAGAGGACGCATGGTGACCACAGGTCCCCGAGTGGATGTCGTTGAGGATCATTCGACCTTCTTCTGGCGTTATGCATCTCTGACCAACTCCAGTCACGCTTTCCCTGAACAGTTGTCCTCTTATCACAGTAAAGGCCTTGGATCAATGGACGATCTGTCGAGCCTCTTCTTCGTCCTCTGGAGTTCCTTCCTAAGGATGTACGCAATGTACGTCACTGTCCAGTTGGGAGTAATGACCAGAACTTCCATGATTAGGTTGACCACGGCTGGGACCTCGACTTCAGTCGGATCTGTGGCGCTCTTGGGCTGCGGGGGCTCTTCAGTAAAAGGATCTTCCTGAACTATCGGTGTGTGAATATGTTCCAAAAACACATTGCTGGGAATGACTTCTCTCTTGGAACCTATCTTTGCCAAGTCATCGGCTACTGGATTTTTCAGACGGGGTATGTGATGGAGTTCTAACCCCTCAAACTTCCTTTCCAACTTCCTCACTGCATTGCAGTAATCAGTCATGGCTGGGCTTCTAACATCCCATTCTTTCATCACTTGATTGACCACCAAATCTGAGTCGTCGTAAACCATGAGGCGACGGACGCTGAGTGAAATGGCCATATGTAACCCATATAGGAGTGCTTCATATTCTACTTCATTATTGGAGGAATCGAAGTGAATCTGGAGGACTTATCTGAGCTTGTCTCCTCGGGGGGAAACCAGTACTACCCCAGCACCAGAACCATTCAGCATTTTGGATCTATCAAAGAACATGGTCCAGTGCTCTGAGTGAACTTGAGTCGGCAGTTGTTGGTCGATCCACTCGGCGAGGAAATCTGCCACTGCTTGGGACTTGATAGCTTTCTTTGCCTCAAACTTCATATCTAGAGGAAGGAGTTCAATCACCCATTTGGCCACTCGACCTGTTGCATCTCTGTTGTGTAGAATCTCCAACAATGGAGCGTCGCTGATGACTGTAACAGAGTGATCAGAGAAATAGTGTGCAACCTTCTTCATGGTCATGTAAATCCCATAAAAAAGCTTCTGATAGTGTGGATATCTCTGCTTTGACGGAGTCAGAACTTCAGAAATATAATAAACCGGGCACTGGACTTTATAAGCTTTTCCCTCTTCTTCCCGCTCGACCGTAAGTACTGTACTGACGACTTGTCCAGTGGCTGCTATATAAAGCAGTAAAGGCTCTTTGCTGATTGGGATAGCAAGCATCGGCCGGGTGGAAAGCAGGGCTTTTAGCTCTGCAAATGCTGCATTAGCTTTAGGGGTCCACTCGAACTTATTTGATTTCTTCATCAGTCGGTAAAGAGGCAGTGCCTTTTCAACAAGGCGAGAAATGAATCGACTTAGGGTGGCCAAACAACTTGTAAGCTTCTGGAAATCATGCACACGCACATGACATTTCATCCGGAGTATATCACCCACTTTCTCTGGGTTAGCGTCGATCCCTCGTTCGGAAACGAGAAAACCGAGTAATTTTCCACCTGGAACTCCAAACGTGCATTTTGATGGATTAAGCTTGATATCATACCTTCTAAGGTTGGCAAAGGTTTCAGCAAGTTCAGTCAGTAGGTCGGAACCTTTACATGACTTGACCACAATATCATCCATGTATGCTTCCACATTCCGACTGATCTGAGTGAGCAGGCACTTCTGAATCATCCGCATGAATGTGGCTCCAGCGTTCTTCAAACCAAATGGCATGGTGACATAACAGAAGCACCCAAATGGGGTGATGAAAGCTGTTTTTATCTCGTCGGGTTTGTACAAATGGATCTGGTGGTACCCGGAGTAGGTGTCCAAAAAGGACAAACGCTCACACCCCGCAGTTGAGTCGACTATCTAGTCGATGCGAGGGAGAGGAAAGTGATCTTTCGGGCAGGCCCGATTGATATGTTTGAAGTTGATGCACATGAGAAGTGAGTCGTCCTTCTTTGGGACCATGACAACATTAGCTAACCACTCGGAGTGGTAAATCTCACGGATAAACTCAGCTGCCAAAAGCCGAGCCACCTCTTCACCGATTGCCTTCCTCTTCTGTATGGCGGACCGTCGAAGATGTTCTTTGACTGGTTTCACTTTTGGGTCGACTCGCAAACGATGCTGAGCCAGTCCCCTGGGAACACCTGGCATGTCCGAAGGTTTCCATGCAAAGATGTCCCAGTCTCACGGAGGAACTGGGTGAGCGCTTCTTCCTATTTGGAGTCGAGTGTTGTTGAAATGTGAGTCGGAGCAGCATTGGGGTCCGTCGGGTGAATGTGAATCGACTTTGTTTCGCCAGACTACTGGAATGTTGAGTTCGTGGCGGGCTTCTTGGCTCACAACAAATCACTCGGATCTGTATTTTTTGGTATTCTTGCAATTTGCTACGGCCATCTGTGCATCGGCGATCTTTGAGCCCTTTTGGAAGCACTCTTCCGCCTTCTTTTGACTACCAGTGATAGTGATCACCCCTTTGGGACCAGGCATCTTCAATTTGAGGTACACGTAACATGGTCGAGCCATAAAACATGCATAAGCTGGCATGCCCAGAATAGCATGATAGGCACTCTAGAAATCCACAACTTCAAATGTCAACTTTTCTTTGCGGTAATTCTTGGAATCACCAAAAACCGCATCCAGAGCAATCTGGCTGAGTGATGCAGCCTTCTTGCCAGGAATGACCCCATGTAAACTCATATTACTTTCACTGAGTCTGGACATCGGAATGCCCATTCCTTTCAACGTCTCTGCATACAGTATATTCAGGCTACTGCCACGATCCATCAGAACTTTAGTCAGTCGGGTGCCTTCGACTACTGGGTCGACCACCAATGCTTGCCTCCTAGCGGTGGCTATGTGCGCTGGGTGATCAGACTGGTCGAATGTAATGGCAGTCTGGGACCACTTCAAATAACTGGGTGTCACCGGAGCGACCATGTTCACTTCTCTGTTGATGACTTTCAATCGACCTTTACTCTCAACATCAGCGAAAATCATCAGAGTGGAATTCACGTGGGGATAACCATCATCATCCTCTTCCTCATCCTCAACCTTGTCAGCTTCTTTCTCCTTTTCCTTAGGTTGTTTCTCTCAGAATTATTGGATTAGGAGTCGACACTGCCGAGTGGTATGCTTCGGGTAAATGAAATTACCCTCTTCATCTTTTTTGGTGTGGATGTGGCATGGAAAATCCAGCACATCATTTCCATCTTGATCTTTTACTTTCTTGGGGTTCCAGGGTCCTTTGGGCTTCCCCTTGAACTTTCCTTGAGTCACAGCTAAGGCTTCACGAGGAGCGGCTGGCTCGGCTTTGCGCTTCTGTTTTCGACTGGAGTTTCCTCCTCCGGTTTCATGGGCGACTGCTTTGTGCTTGCCACTCTGGAGTCGGTCTTCTTCTTCACCATTGGCATACTTGGTGGCAATTTCCATCATCCGAGTCAGAGTCATATCTCCTGTCCGAACGAATTTCAGATTCAACTCCCAATACTTGACGCCTTCTTTAATGGCACAAATTGCCTGGTGATCAGACACATTCTCCACCATGTCGTGCAATGTGATCCACCTCTGGATATAATCCCTGAAAGTCTCATTCGGTTTCTTCACGCAACACTGTAATTCAGTCAACCCTGCCGGCCGTTTGCAAGTACCTTCGAATGTTCTGACAAATACTCGGGCAAGATCTTCCCAAGTATAAATACTACTAGGTGCTAACTGATTCAGCCATGCTCTAGTTGAGCCCTCCAACATCACAGGAAGGTGTTTCATGGCCACTTCATCATTGCCGCCACCAATCTGGACAGCCACTCAATAGTCTTCAAGCCAAGTGTCCGGCTTGGACTCACCAGTGAATTTACTGACTCCAGTCGCCAACCTGAAGTTGGGGGGAATCATTGCAGCCCTGATAGCTCTGCTCAAGCACTCCGGGCCTGAGACATGCACCCTGCTGCTGGTTGGTAGATCTCCGTCATGACCTTCTTGGTGAGCCCTGTTTCTGTCGACCAAGCCCTGAACGAGAATAGATCTCGCATCAAATCCCGGCTCTCTGGGGTCGACTGGAATCCCTCGCTCCATACTGTGAGGGCACCTATCATCATGTTGTCGAGGCACGTACGACCCACTCCTTGGGGGAGGTGTGGGCACTCGTCGACGATCATCGCGATCGACTCGGTGATCATACTGCTCATGATTTATGTACTGATCTCGTCGATCTCCACGTCCCTCACGCCTCGGGGGTGATCTTGGGCTGTGAGCCGACTGAACTATGTCTGCAACCACGGACCTGCTATGGATCCTATTCCGCGACTGAGATAATATTGTATTCTGTTCTCCTGCCGCATGGAGCAAAGCTCGGATCTGCACCAGACCTCGACCAGCTTCTGACTGGGAAGGTTGGATCGACTCTGCTATCCGGGCTACAGCTGCGAGATTCTGGATCGGAGTTTGGTATACCTGAGTCGGAGGCGGAAAGAGTTGACGTCGACTAGATTCGGGAGCACGTTGTCGAGCACGCTCGTCGAGTGCGCGCTGGAGGTTCTCCAGTTGAGTGCGCTCAGCCAAGTTGGCCAGGCGCGCCTCCTCCTAGGCCTGGACCTCGGGGGTTTCTCCAATGATAGGAGTGTGAAGCGCATCCATGTTCCGGCGGCGAAGTTCTTCTCTCCGCTGCGAAGAGAGGGGTTCAGGGCGGTACTCTTCATGAATACGCAAGGGATCGCCGCCCCCATCGCCTCCGTCTTCATGGGTGAAGTCAGGAGGACTACATGGTCCATTAACCATCAAAACTTCTGCCACTGGGTCGCTGTTGTCGCACTCGGATGTAGTCTCTACGGAGCCAGTCGACAGATCGAACAGGCCGTAGAGGGTTTCGTCGGGCTCGATTGCCGCGACTTGAGGGGTGGCCGACTGGTGAGCCACCGCATGCTTCATCCACCGCTGAAGCCTCGATCGACCGGAACGTTTGCTCCGGCGGGCCACAGGGAGGCGAGAAGCCACAGGAGCCGACCGATACTAGGTCGACGGCTGCCGCAGGAGGACGCCGCGGACACCCGTGCGAAAGTGTGTTACCCCGCGGACGGGGAGTGCGTCGACGTCGAGTGGAGCCTCCTGAAGCCAAGCGGAGTCATCGGAGACAAACACGAGCGCGCCGAGATGGATCTCGCCGCCCTCAGCCAAACCTCCGCCTGAAACCATGATGAAGGGGATCGGAAAAATTCCAACCTCTCCAACAAGTCGCTAAGACACCTGCCCCATGGTGGGCGCCAACTGTCGTGGTTCTAGGTCTGACAGTAGAATGGGGGGTAGGAATGTAGAGGCAAGATCTTAGCTATGGAGGAGTTGTGCATGCGAGTTTTATGAGTTCAGGCCCTTCTCGGAGGAAGTAACAGCCCTACGGCTCGGAGCCCAGAGGCGGTCGACTAGATTATACGCGTGTGAGTTATAGGGGGTGCGAACCCTTGTCCCTGAGGAGGGGGGTGGCTTATATAGAGTTCGCCAGACTCCTCCCACCCTCAGTTACAAAGGGTTTTAAGGTACATAAAGGTACAAACGTTACTAGTAACGCCTGTAATAAAACTACATAAATGACCATTAAAGCTATGACTTAAATTCCGACCGTTGCAGAGTGAGTGTCTCTTTGTCTTCTGGTAGTCGAGTGGTTGTTCATATGGTCGAGTGTCTTCAAGACTGTCGAGTGGAACATGGCTTTATGGTCGAGTGGACAATGATTTTTCTTCGACTGCTACTGGTTCTTTAAGGGATGTCCTTGGGGAGGTATCTTGATCAGATCCATGACCCTACCCTAGTTACATAGCTCAGTCACCTGGCGCTCCTCGGCTTATGCCTTCTTGAGGGAAACATGCAGCAAAGCACGCCTCCACGTGGTGCCCGAGCACCTCCCTCGTGATGTTGGCCAGGTCTAAGGCCCTCCAGAAGAGAGCCCCCGAGCCTTGCCCGAGGAGGGTGCCGGGCGCGGCTTCCTATGCAAGGGAGGGAGGCGACCCAGGTGCGGGCGCTGATCCTGAGGCGGTGTTGCCGGAGACGCCGCTCTCTAGATGCCCTGTACGAAGTAGTTGCTTCTTCTTCTTGGGGATGGCCTCAGGAGGGTACAGGGCACCCTCGCTGTCGGCATCTTCGATTGCTGCGGCTTGGAAGGCGCGCTCCAGGGAGAACACCGCATCTCTTTCTTCGCAGGGTACTGTGATGATTCTACTGATTCCTGGCATCTTGAGGACGTTGTAGCCATGGTGGGTCACGGCCATGAACTTGGCCAATGCTGGATACCCAAGGATGGCGTTGTACGGCAGACGGATGTGGGCAACGTCGAATTCGATGAGCTCGGTGCAGTAGTTGTCGCGCTGGCCGAAGGTGACAGGGAGGCGGAACTACCCTATCGGGGTGGTGGAGTTGCCGATCACTCCTGAGAAAGGCTTGGTAGGCTGCAGCTAGTCATATGGCACTTGGAAGCTGTCGACCGTCTCGACGGAGAGGACATTGAGCCCCGCGCCGCCGTCGATGAGGGTCTTGGTGACTTGGATATTGCTGATGACGGGTGAGCAGAGCATCGGGAGGACGCCAGCAGTTGCTGCACACTTGAGCTGGTTTGCCGATCTGAAGGTGATGGCGTACTTGGACCACCTGAGCGGGCGTGTGGCCTCGAGCCTGGGAAGGGACGCGTTCACCTCACGAGCAAACTGCTTGAAGATGCGCTGGGAAGCTGGGGCTTGAGCAGCGCCCAAGATGCAGTTGATAGTGCGCGGCTCCTGGAAGCCCCCAACCCCCTCGTCCTGATGGTGTTCGTCGTTCCTTCTTGGTGGTGGTGGCAGTGGAGGGAGGCCAGGATTGCCCTGAGGATGGTCCTCACGAGGGTGGTCCCTCCAGGAACCCTCACGAGGCTGCTCTTGCCAGTGATCCTCCCGAGGCCGGTCGCACCATTCCTGGCGGGGGCCGTGGTCGTCCCAGCATCCTCCACTTCGTCCTCCTCCCCGTCCGTAGCCCCGGTCGTTGCGCTCGGGGCGTCAACCGAAGCGTCCATCTCAGATGGCCCTGAGCTCTTGACAATTGTTGGTGTTGTGGCTGTGTACATTGTGGAAGGCGCAGAACGGACGGCTGCTCTTGGATGACTCGGGGTGGTCCCAGCTGCGTTTTGTGTCTGGCTCCGCCGTGAGCACCGCTACTCCTTTGCGCTTCATGTCTTGGCCTTGGCTTTCTTCTCTTCTATGTCGGCAGCAGGGAGCTCAAGGAGGGAGAGGCGCCATTCCTCAACTCTTGCGCACTTGGTCACCATGTTGATCTTTTCCAGAGCCGTGCATAGCTCCTCGTGGATGGCGAGCTCCTCCTTCATCTTGATGTCGTGGACGCCATCAGAAAACGCTGAGAAGATGGCCTCGTCCTTCACCTTGGGGATCTTGAGGGAATTGCTGTTGAAGTGCTGGATGTACTTCTGCATGGTCTCTCCCAGCTGCTGCTTGATGCGGCGCAGGCCACCCGCGGCCGGAGGGCGGTTGCGAGTGCCTTGGAAGTTGGCGATGAAGCGGTCTCGCATCTCACCCCAGGAAGAGATTGAACCCACGGGTAGGTTCAGGAGCCACGAGCGAGCACCATCCTTGAGAGCCATGGGAAACCAGTTCACCATGACCTTCTCGTCTCCGTTGGCTGACTCGTCACCATGAACTCCACAGGGTCGGGGGTGCTGTCGTAGCACGGAGGTGGGTCCGGCTTGAACTTGCCTGGCCAGACGACGAGGCGTAGCTCGGGGGTAAAGGCTCGGCAGCCTGCTGTGGTCACCGAAGCCTGTCGTGGTGGAGGAGCCTGGTCTTGGTACCCACGCACCGCCACCGTACACTACTAGGAAAATGCTTACCAATAGCGTTGGTTTTTGAGCTACCAGTGGCGCGGGCACCAGCGCTACTGTAGGGCGCTACAGCTATTATTTAGCGGTAGCGCGTTTCTAAACAAGCGCTGTAGCTAAAATACTTAGTAGTAGCGCCTCTTTCTCTACCAACGCTACTACTATGATCACATAGTAGTAGCGCCCTATTTTCTCCCCGCGCTACAACTAGGTAAATAGAAATTAAAAATAAAAAGAGAGTAAGAGGCAATATTCATTTAAATCAAGACAAGTCCAATGCAAATAAACTAAATTCACAGAACCATCTCACAAGCATTACCGAAAAATACCACATTTAATATAACCACACAATCTCACAAACTCATATATAGCAGTCGGCAATGCATGGATAGATCATAGTTGCTAAGTCTACTAGGTAGTCATACTAGCATATATATGGTTCAGCATCCACACGCATGCATGGATAGATCTCACAAGCATATGTAGTTCTAGATGATATCGATGACGACCATCATCCTCGAGCCTGGGCGGTGGGTGTTCCTGATAGTAATTAGGATTGTCTGTCCAACATGAAGATTCTTGCCGACGAGGAAGCTCTTCCACCCAACCGAGATGAAGTGTGTGCGACCGTCCGTGTCCACGCCGTACACACAAGTGGTGATGGAGCCCCTCGCGGTAAGGCGTATTCCAGCAGAGCCTTCTTCATCAGGCTTGATACCAAAACTCTCAGATAGGCTCTTTGGCAATTTCAGAATAAGAAAAACATATCAATTAATAAGTAGCCTCACACATTCTACACTATCAAAAGACAGTACTACATTTCTACACTAAGTATAACAATAAAGCATATATATCATTGGATTCACTAACCATATATATCATCGGACTCTACACTAAGTATAACAATAAAGCATATATATCATTGGATTCACTAAGCATATAAGATTCACTAAGCATATATATCATCGGATTCACTAAGCATATAGATCATCGAATTTACCGAGTATATAAGATTCACTAAGCATATATATCATCGGACTCTACACTAAGTATAACAATAAAGCATATCAACAAATTACTATAGTAAATGCAACATACCATGATATGCCGATCAACCATGGTACTTGTCAGGTGGGTCACGAATGGCACCCCGATGAAGTCAGCACATGGCGGAATGATGTCTCATAGGTTGCACACCTCCTCCTCGCTCAACTTCATTCTTTGAGCTATGATGGCATCACCGAGTGGGTCGTCATCATCCTCATCATCCTCATAATCTTCTCCTTTGTTGACATAAATCACGGCCAGCTTTGGTCTTTCAGCTCTGAAGGAGAAGCTGATCAACTCACCAGCGGTGATATGCATGTGGTCGATGAAACTGACCCATCCATCTCCTCCCACCCGCATCATCTTTCGTCCTTTCTTGATCTCCATAGTGTAGGGGCCCCCAGGAGCCTCAAAGGTCATAGAGTCTCTAGTCAGATTGTTGAATTCTGACCTCACAATTCATGGGATAATCTATGTACAAAAAGCAAAATGATATATACACGATACATTAATGCCAATTACACTTAAAACAAAATAGTAGTTACTAGTTTCATATAATTTATTACCGCCGCATGTAGAAAACTAGACTCGAAGTAGATGCCAAACAGCGTGCCAGTTGCAAGGCTGCTGGCGCACCTTGACTTGCACCGTCGACATGGTGGTGGTGGTGGTGGTGGCACCATTTCCTAAAGCAATATGATTAAAGGATTAACGATCCAAAAAGTAAACATAAAGTTTTCATAGCTAGAGTTCACATGGCAAGCAAAATAACAACTAAAAAGTAAACATAAAGTTCAGTCTAGGGGAACACTTTATCTATTCCAAGTTGAACCAGCTTAGAATCTTCCAGAACACAATAAGTAAACATCCATTCCACCTTTGGCATCAGATGCACAATAATTTAAACTATAAAAGACAAACACCCCCCTTTTCGATCAGATACAACTCTCTGTCTATCTGTGTTTTCTTTTTCTCAAATTTACCAAATATGGGCTCACTAACAACATCATAAGAACTTAGCAATTTGAGCATCACCACATATAGATACTCTCTTCAACCTGAAAGAGAGTATCGAATCAAGCATTGATTTTTCCATGAAACCACATAACAGTGAGGACTTCTTGGTCATATCTTTATATGCATCAACAAAGAAGCTAGTGGCAGTAGCCAAGAATTGAAACCCTCAACCGTTGCTGTCATATCAGAGCTAAAAAAATGCTCACGATTCTATGGTTGAGCACTATGGTTGTTCCAGCGAAGGAATGACAAGTAGTTACAAGTACTACATCAATGATCCTAAATGTCGGAAACAATAGTCACGACATGGACGCCCCCTCTCTAAACCCTAGAACTCTAGGCACCGCCGCCGCCACCACTCCTCCAGGGGCACCAGCCAAGAATTGAAACCCAAGTTTAAATTATATGTGCTAAAAGCCTCGACTTCTCTAGCTACTTCTCTCTACTCTCTCCTAAGTTTCGGTGAGCAACAAAAAGCCTCTACTTCTCTCACCTAACCCCTCTCTCTACTCTCTCCCCAATCACGCGAGGAGCATGTCGCATCGAAGCGCGGAGCCATCGTGCAATCCCTAAATCCCAAAATATGGCGAGCCGCCGCGGCAAATCAATTGGAGCCTATCTAGTGTGGCGCGGGCAGGGAGTAGGAGATCGAGGGGGACTTACGGGGCTGGAGCGTTGGAGTAGGCGAGAGGCGACCGCGCATGGTGGCGGCGCACGGCACCGTCGACGGGGGTGAGGCGGCCGGGGACGAACCCTAACTGCGGTGGCATCATCGGGCGGAGGGGATCGATTGTGAGAGTGTGAGGGGGTGCGGGGGCGCTCGGGCCTATTTTCTTTTGCTCTAGTAGTAGCGTTGTTTAGAGGCCGGCGCTACTGCTAAGCCCACCAGCTGTAGCGCCCATTCAAAACAAACGCTAGAGCTAAGTGGGCTACTGCTTTTGCCATACGGCCCATCTAACAGTAGCGCGGCCCAAGCAAACAAACGCTGTTGTTATATATTAGTTGTAGCGTGTTTCCTACCCAGCACTACTGCTAAATACTAGTAGCATAGGGTCATAAACAGGCGCTACTGGTAAACTTCTATCTATAAGCGTTTTCCTAGTAGTGGTAGGCGGCACGCGGTCTTGACGTGGTGGTGCAGGGAGTGCAGCAGTGTTTTCTTGCGGCCGAGGGACCTCCTGGAAGTTTCCTTCTTCGTGCGCGGGCACACGGTGTGGAGGGTCACACCGCGGGACCACGCATCTTGGGGCGAGTACACCGTCTTGATGCGGAGGAGGCGGGGCGCTCCGTGAGCCACGCGTCTTGGCGCGAGGGCGCCGTCTTGATGTAGAGGCAGCGAAGGCGCTCCGTGAGCTACGTCGCTTGCGGCTAGAGGTGGGCGAGGCAGCGAGAGGGATGGTGCAGGAGAGCCCCCAGCGGCGCTGACAAGCTCGGCAATGCGGTCCATCCAGTCTTCACAGAGGTCGTCGACCGACGGTAGCGCAGGAGCTCGTGTGCCATGAGCAGCGCGGCCTACACGCCCATGGGCGCACGTAGAGCATGGGACGATGAGCCGGCCGGAGTCAGCGACGAGTTGGCGGTGCGACCATCCCGCCGCACAGAGGGGTGCAACGACGATGCTTATTGCTCGTTTGCTGCCGGACCAGTAGTGGCGTTGGCAACTGGTGATGGAGAATGGCGGGGATGTCCGCCAACGGGCGCCGTCTGAGCGACGCGGGCGGCGAGGGCGGCCCGGCGCTCAGCACGGGCTCGGCGAGCATCTGACATGGATGTGATGGAGTTGCGGAACGTGGATCGACGAAGTGAAAGCTTCTGTGCACCCCTACCTGGTGCGCCAAATGTCAGATTTTGGGTTCCGGCAAAACCCTCAAGGTTCGAACTCTGGGGTGCGCACGAATATATCTCCCTCCCCCTAGCTCACTCACTCACCACAATCACAAGGCTCAGCTCGTCGAACCCGAAGAACAAGGGACACAAGAGTTTATACTGGTTTGGGCCACCGATGTGGTGTAATACCCTACTCTAGTGTGGTGTGGTGGATTGGCTTGTAGGCTGAGGATGAACAAGTACAACGAAAAAACTTCCTCCTGAGGGGAGGTGTTCTTGAGCTTGGTGAGCTGGTGCGTATGAGGGTGGAATGGATCCGATCCCCTTCCTATGGTGATGGCTAGTCCTATTTATAGAGGCCTTGGTCCTCTTCCCAAATATTAGGCGGGAAGGGATCCCATAATGGCCAATTTGAAGGGGGACAGCTAGTACAAGCCATCCTGACAAAAGGTGGTCATCGCCTGCCAAAGGCTCTGGGGTGACGCCGCCATGGGCTCCGCGATGACCTCGGTCCTGCCGTCCTCCTGGTCTTGGTCTTGTTGCACAGATATGGAAACCTTTGCCTGATGCCTCGGGACTCCTCGCTTGTGCCTGCTCCTTTAGCACCAAAGAGGCAACTGGTGCTCTGCGCCCGCTGGCGCCCGAATGGCACCCTCCTGGCCTTGGTCGTCATGGCTCACGTCACGGGAACCTCACAAGGTGCCCCTCGCCTTGATCTCTCTGCTCCTCGCAAGCCATCCTAGTGAGGCTGCCCCTGAGGAGGTCTTGAGTCATCTGCCTCGCGAGGCTTTGCCCCTCGCAAGGGTCTTGAGTGCTTGCTGGTGAAGATGGTCCATACCAGGCCGCTAGAGGAGCCACGCCGTGGGCCGTAGGCAGGCAAGTCTGGGGACCCTCGTTCCCAGAACACCGACACGAAGGGCTAAGCGGGCTGCTGCAACTACTGCTGGGCTCTGTCTCTCTTACTACATTTCTTTTCCTTCCTTTTTTGTCTTTAGACACAAAACTTGGAAGAAAAGAAAGGCAAGGGAAGATATGGAATTTGGCAGGGATGAAGATATTTATGGAGTCCTGGTAATATGTACAATTTGGATTAACTGGTTTGGACATTTTTTTAGGATATAAAAATAATTCAAGTTTCAATTTAATTCAAACCTGAGCCAGTTTTGAACCCAACCAAAACAAGTCCAGAGGAGCTCAAATTTGGCATATAGGTTGAGATTTATCGGGAAAGAATGAGCATTTAACCGGGACAGGAAAATGCCACTTGCAATAAATGGGTGAGAATTGAAAGGAAGAAGATTGTGATGGGGCGTTGCACTTGATGATATTTTAGATGGAAATGGAAAGATGAAGCAACAAAGAAGATGAGGGGAAGGAGTTCACAAAGATAACAAGCACACAACAGAACTTCAAGATGCAAACCATGGCATGATGTGTCAGGACCCAGATTCCATGTCACATCGATCTAGCCGGTAACACCTCATATCACTTTGCGGCCTCACGCACGGTATCCCCACGGGTGTCGCCTTACCATGGCCCGGGACCATTTGCGCCTTTTGGCTCACGTACATGATAGTGTCGCTAGTATCCATATGACAGAGAACCCGGGCCGACATGGCCAGTCGTGAACCCAAAGCGGCACCAACCTATGGGGACAGGCATAAATGAATCACAACGAGCATGTCGGTCAGCAGCGTGTGAATCCGGGTTGTAGCACTGGGCTAACAGGACTTCGGGAACCCGGGCTGTAGCAGGCTAGGCAGAACTCCGGATGTCACCGCGTGACATTTCCCCGAAGGGACAGACACAAGAACGAAGTGAAACACATGCCGACCAGTCAAGTGTCCTGAGCAGTAGTGCTGGGCTAGCAGGACTCCGGTGAACTGGGCTGTAGAGGACTACTATGGCTCATGGAAGCACTAGACTACATTTCCCCATAAGAGAGGCTGCCAAGGATAAACAACTAGATTGTCGAATCCCACACATACCAAGCATTTCAATCATACACACAATATGCTCGATATGTGTAAATACAACATGGCATCACAACATAACTCTACAACCCAAGTATTTATTCCTTAGGCTCCGAGGAGCGAGATATTACAAACATGGGTCTCATGACCCAACAATCACAGCATACAATTCAAGCACATGCGGAAGCTTAACATGTCTGAGTACAGACATCTACAAATGGAAAAAAAAGGCAAAGAAGCCTGACTATCTACCAGATCCTGCCAAGGGCACAAGATCGCAGCTGAGGTATCAAGCTAAACGTCGAAGTCCACGCGGAACTACTAGCGAGACTGAAGTTTCTCTCTGCAAAACATAAATTAAGCAAACGTGAGTACAAAGGTACTCAGCAAGACTTACATCAGAACTAGCTACATATGCATCGGTATCAACAAGGGTGGGTGGTGGAGTTTAACTGCAGCAAGCCAGCTTTGACTCAGTGGCTAACCTGAACTACGACTACAAGCAACTCTTTTGAGGTGGCGCACACGAGTCCACATATTCACCAATCAATACACTACTATGGATCCGCTCTCGTCTACCTACGAGAACGCCATCCATAGCACTCACGCTTATCTTGCGCATTTTAGAGTATCCACTTTCAAGTTACCTATGAACTATGCAAGGGGTCCAAGTTTCCATATCCGAGGAATCCGGCTATTCGAATAGATAAGGATAACCCTGCAGGGGTGTACTTCTTCACACACGCTCCCACCACTTACCATCGTTTACACGACATGTACTCGGCAACCTTCAAGTGGAAGCCCAACGAGGGTGTCGGCCACGACCTACCTAAACACTTAAGTCTCTAGTCCAGGTTTATCTCCTATCCAGGTTCCATCCGCAGGGAGTCCGGCCGAGGTTTCCACATACGGCCCCGAACGATGTGAACAGGGTTCTCGAGACACCAAACGGGCGCCCGGTACACCGTGCCACGGTGTATCTACCGCATCATAGCCCACCCCTAGGGTCAGCGCTACGCACGGCCGCCAACACATAACCTACAAACACCAGAAACTAGTTGCAACTCCTGGACAGAGTACTAGGGTGATTAAGAAGCCGAGAGGGTCAATTAAGGATCCCAATGAGTGGTAGTAGCTGTTCATGGATCACAGACACAGAACTCAGTTCCTGAGGACGGTTTCAATGAGACAACCCACCATGTACTCCTAATTGGCCTCTCACCGCTACCTTTACCAAAACGTGTTCACACACTTAGCTCACACACAGTAGGACATGTTCACACACCTCCGATTCATTCCCGATGAATCAGACCTGACACAACTCTATGCAATAGCAGGCATGACAAACAAGCATGAATGAGTAGGCACATCAGGGCTCAAACAACTCCTACTCATGCTAGTGGGTTTCATCTATTTACTGTGGCAATGACAGGTCATGCAGAGGAATGGGGTTCAACTACCGCAACATGTAACAGTAGAATCGTTGTTGTCCTAACGCAGTAAAGGAGAGCAGGAGCGAGAGAGTGGGATTGTATGGGAATGAACAAGGGGGTTTTGCTTGCCTGGCACTTCTGAAGATAATAAACCAATTCATCGGTGTCATCGAACTCATCGTCAAAACCACGTCTATCGAGAGGGGACAAATACCGGCAACAGAGAAGGAAACACAATCAATGCAATGCAACAATATGATGCATGAATGTGACATGTCAATATGAATGTGTTTTGACTTATGCATACTAGGACAAGTTGAGTTGAACCCATTTGAATCAAAGATTCAAATGTAAGCTCATGTATAAAGTCATAATGGTGCATTATCTTGTTTCATCTAAACAGCAAGGTTAGGTTGCTTTAACATGCATTAAACCAGTACAGATGGATAGATTGGATTTTTCTGATCATTTTTCATATATAACTTGTTTGATTTGGAGCTACGGTTGATTTTCTATGATTTTTAGAAGTTTGTACTATTTTCTGGAATTTCCTGAATAATAATAAGTCCAGGAAAAAGTTATTGCGTCAGCATTGCGTCATGCTGACCTCAGCAAGTCAACAGCAGCGGTCTAGGTCGAACCTGACAGTGGGTCCCGCGTGTCAGTGTCATTAGTTTTAACTAATTATAATTAGTACTAACCTTAGATTAATTAGCCGTCTGGGCCCCACCTGTCATTGACCCAGGGGGTCAAACTGGGCCCACCCTTGGTCAAACGGGGTCAAACTCGCCGGACTTGGTCCACGGCTCGTCGCCGGTGACGACAGAGATGGCAGAGCGGCTCGGGAATGCTCTACAGGGCACCGTTTTGAGCGTGGTTTGTTGCTACGGCTTGCTGGTGCTCTCGCGCATCTAGTGGTGGCAGCGGTAGCAGCTGGGATGGCCTAGGTTGACGGCGATGATGACTTGTGCGACGGCCGGCATTCGGCCAACGACGGGTTGGTTGTTACGGGGCACTAGGGGGATAAACTGGCAGGTGCTACGCGCTTAGGCGCGGGCTGCGGTGACCCTGGCCACGGCGCTGAAGAACCATGGTGGCGGTGAGCTTTCGGCTCTGGTGGACAGCAGGGCTAGAGGAGGAGAACGATGGTGGGGAGAGAGGGGTTCGGTAGAGGAGCTCACGGCGGGGTCGTCGGTGATCTCAGCGTGCTCGGGGATGGCCTGGTGACGACGAATCGGTCGACGACGGCCGTCGGTGCAGAGGCGAAGATGGCGTCGACGATGGCGCTCCAGGGCGTCCAGCGTCATGTGGCTCGGCGGAGAGGACCGAGGCATCACGGCGGAGCTCGGGGGCGCGTCGGAGAGGCTCAGAGATGGCTGTGGCCGTGGGGGAGCTCGTCGACGGCGATGGCTGCGTTCGGTCGCGCTCGTGGAAGGGACTAGAGGGTGAAGGAGAGAGCAGAGAGTGAGGGAGAGGAGCGAGGGGCCACGGGGCGTCTCCGTGGCATCACTAGAAGGTCCGGGGAGGAAGCAGGAGGTGGCCGGAGCAGCGTCGGCGCTCGCTACGCACCTGGTTGTCCTCCTGGCAGAGGAGGAAGATGACAAGGGCGTTGGGGGGCTGGGCCAGCCACTTGGGCCGCCAGGTGGGCTGGCAGGTAAGGCCAGGTGGGTTTTTCCTCTCTCTCTCTGTTTTTTTCTAATTCTGTTCTGTTTTCTATTTTGCAGGTTTGTTTTGAATTTGGTTTTGAAACCAATTCAATTGTGTTGCTTCTGGAAATATTTTTAGAAGCTAAAAGAATTAAACCAAAGCTCCATAAAATATTTCAGAATTATTGGACCTATATTTATTTAATAGTAGATATAAATCCGATTCAAATAATTATTGATTTAATTCAAATGCCCAAAATAAATGTTTCTGAGACACCAAAAATATTGGTTTGGATTTTACCTCTTGCTAATATTTCCAGAGGATAACAAGAACATTTTCTTGGACTTATTTGAAGAAATTTTATCTTGATCATTTTTAAAAGGGTTCTGAGGCTTTGAAAATTCCCCAATTCAAATTTCATTTGAATTTAAACATGATGCAACAACCAAGCTAGTCCAAGGCCAAGGTAAAGCTAGGGATGTGACAACTCACCCCCACTAAAACAAGAATCCCGAGATTCAAGCGTAGGGTAAGATGGAAGGGGGAACACAAACTAACACAATCTTCACGATCCAGGTTGCGCCTCATAAGAATGTTGATCCGATCACGATCTTGTCTCGACGTCATGCTCTGAGAACTTCATCCAACACGACGATGACAGAAAGAAATTCTACGGAACTGATCTGCTCAAAGATCGAGCAACTGACGATCAGCTCACAGAACGAGACATAGCAACATCTCTCGAGATGAGACACGAAGCATACATCTAGAGGGATGGAGTGAAGCAGATGATGAAGGTTCACTAGATAAACAACAATTTGACACCTAAGGGGGTGGTGAACGGTTGTCAATGTAGCGAGGAGTTGGGTAGCCATGATACCACAACGAGACACCTTCGAGAAGGGTGACTCATAGAATTATTACCTTAAGTGGCAAAAAGAATTACTTTTGATTTAGAGATCATTGACACTCTTTATACCAGCCTAAGGAAAACCACAACAATCATTTGGCGGAGTACGAAGGGATGGCATACCCGGACTACAATGGATGATGTGGACTACCTTGTTGAAGACATCACAATGGATGATTTTTGCCTATCATCGGAAATGGATGGGACTCATGGTAAGTCCACTTCTGAAGATGATCCTTCTTCAGGAATTGAGAATGGCAACCCATGGGAAACTGGCACAATGGTCGTGGAAGATGGAAACAAAATGCTAATGTTGGAAATGTTCCAACCATCATACTGCCTAAGATTCAGATCTGGTTGATAACATGATATTTCAGACAACATGCCTGGAAAGAAGGGTTGCAACACAAATCGACGAGATGATGTTGCAAGATTCTCAGGGAATGAACTACAATAGCAAGCTCCAAAACACGAGCAGGTTTTGCTCCAACATGTGAACACGCTGTCCCAGACAAGCATGACCACACAGTAGTCTTATAGTAAAACACTGCCGAGTTCAGGTTGGGAACCATCATTGAGGTATCGAAGTCCTTGTATAAGCCCCGGGTCTTAAGAAGGAACTTCTTTCCCTTGTACAAATCAATCAGTGGCTTGGTGGGCTAGGAACACATATGGAGTGGAGGCGGCCAACCTATCAAAACATAGAGCACTTTGCACATGCATGACTAACTTGGGATGGTTCTAGAGGAGGCAAAAACAAACTTTCTCGAGTTCATGGCGGCAACTTGCATCAAATGCACATGAATTATAGGAAGTCACTTCTTTCATCCAACATATGCTTCATGAACGGGACATGAAGATAATGCTTATAAAAGTTTCCAACACTAACATAGATGCCCAACATGAATCATGGATAAGATGAAAATATTGCTGATGGGCTCAACAACAGGTCATCCAGATTTCCATGAAGATGGAATTCCACAACTATGTGAACAAAGCAATAGCATTGGTGAGACCCAAAAGATATAATGGTGTATGCTCGAGGAAACAACCACGAGTAAGACAACGTTACGAATATAGTTGGTTCTGATTTGATCTGACGATAGCCCACACTCAAATCAAAGTTTGGATAAGATGATAGGTCCATTAACTGATCACGAGGATCAATCGATGGAAATACCATCTTTCTTCAACATAGACACAAGATATCCCTTAGGGATGAGCTAGGTCGGACAAGCCTTTATCTTCCAACCCTCCAAGTTGTTGTTTAGCTTGACCAACTAGCTCAGGGGTATCCAACACATATTCTTGGAGAAGGGATGGTTTACCAGAAACCAACTTGATCACGAACTCAACATCGTGGTCAGGTGACAACCTGGTAATACTTCCGAGAAGATATTCAGAACATTACGAACCACCGATATGTCACTAAGATCGAGAACAATCTTGCTTTCAAGGCAAGAAGATATGATCAAAGAGCGAGGGATTGATACAATCCTAACTCATAGATCGAAGAGTGCACCAAAAATAAGGACTAGGTAGCACAATCTATCTTAGAATGATGATTCAATAACCAACACACTAAGAATGTGAATATTGTCCATTTACTACAAAGCAACTAGTTGCTAGGAGTATTGATTTCACACATCACAGTTCACTTGTCGGTATTACGTTTGTGACAACAGGGGACCGAGGAATGAAAAATGATGGCAAGAAGTATCACTGCATCAAAAATTCATGAGAGCTAGTGCAATTCTCATGACAATCCTGACATAAAGGGGGTAATACTCCGAGGTAGAACAGAACAAAAGCTGGATTGGCATTTCGATCTGCGAAATACAACTACTTTGACCCAATCCTGGGTATGGATGAGGTACTGGAGTTTGTTTCTCCTAGTCATTCTGGAATAGAATGACTTGATGGACTACAAGAATAATAGGCATCGATGAACACGAATGCACACATACTCTTGACTCTCAATTGATAGATGAAGGTCAGAAAACAACTAAAGAGGGACAACTCAAAGAACATATAACTTTCTAAGTTGTGGATGCATAGATTAGCATGTCGAACGAGTTCAACATATTTCTTCTGGATAACCCATGCAGAAAGGAAGAATTGGCAGAATCACAAAATGGATGGAGTACTCCTCAAGAGCACCCTGGTTGTGATCTTTTGATTCAAATGGATTTCTGCCAAGGATGGTTCATGGTATTTGTAAGAAGGAAATACCATGGACCTCGAGGGCTATCGCAAAGGTTACTAATATTCTAAAGGTATGAGCAACACTATCAACACGAAGTAGGGTGAATCACGGGTTCGAAAACCCAGGAGTAGAATACCTACTACTAATGGCATCACGGGATGCTTTCGAGAATGGTGGCCAGAATTATCACACCGGAAACACAAAACATGGCTAGATTACTAGGTGACTCCCTAAAACACCTAGGGTCATAATAATAGCTCCAACATATATGTCGAGGCAACAGAGTACCTCAACTCACCGATTAGTGTGCTTATTCTGACCAAAAGGACATCGGGAACGGAAAGAAAGGATTTGCAAATGCATCAGACTATTTAGAGACCTGGGATGACTCGGACAGCATAACGGCTGTAAATGCTCAAAAATATTTGAGACATCCCGCAAAATAGTGGCATGACCACTCAACATCACAATATCAAGGTTCTGCGGCCAGCTATGAACATACAGAGGTAATAGAAACTAAACTGAGACTTAAATCCAACAATCTTATAAGTCTATGGATTAGTAACACGTCATCCTGATAGATAGATGAGAAGACCTAGTTCTTCATACCCGTAGAAAAGAAGAGGGTGACTCAGATTAGAAGGCATGAGGTATAAGGAGTAAAAGAGCCTTACGTTCCCTTCCCACAATCAATTCCCCTACATAACCAAAGCATTTCTAGACACAACTTCGACCAGTTTGGCTTGGTAATCCTACAGGTAGTCAGGCTCTGATACCAAAGCTATCAGGACCCCGATTCCAAGTCACATCGATCTAGCTGGTAACACCTCATATCACTTTGCGGCCTCACGCACGGTATCCCCATGGGTGTCGCCTTACCATGGCCCGGGACCGTTTGCGCCTTTTGGCTCACGTACATGATAGTGTCGCTAGCATCCATATGACAGAGAACCCGGGCCAACCTGGCTAGTCATGAACCCAAAGCGGCACTAACCTATGGGGACAGGCATACATGAATCACATCGAGCATGTCGGTCAGCAGCGTGTGAATCCGGGCTGTAGCACTGGGCTAACAGGACTCCGGGAATCTAGGCTGTAGCAAGCTAGGCAGGACTCCAGATGTCACCGCGTGACATTTCCCCGAAGGGACAGACACAAGAATGAAGTGAAACACATGCCGACTAGTCAAATGTCCTGAGCAGTAGTGCTGGGCTAGCAGGACTCCGGTGAACCGGGCTGTAGCGGACTACTATGGCTCATGGAAGCACTAGACTACATTTACCCATAAGAGAGGCTGCCAAGGATAAACAACTAGATTGTCGGATCCCACACATACCAAGCATTTCAATCATACACACAATGTGCTCGATATGTGTAAATACAACATGGCATCACAACATAACTCTTCAACTCAAGTATTTATTCCTTAGGCTCCGAGGAGCGAGATATTACAAACATGGGTCTCATGACCCAATAATCAGAGCATACAATTCAAGCACATGCGGAAGCTTAACATGTCTGAGTACAGACATCTACAAATGGAAAAAAGGCTAAGAAGCCTGACTATCTACCAGATCCTGCCGAGGGCACAAGATCGTAGCTGAGGTATCAAGCTAAACATCGAAGTCCACGCGGAACTACTAGCGAGACTGAAGTCTCTCTCTGCAAAACATAAATTAAGCAAACGTGAGTACAAAGGTACTCAGGAAGACTTACATCAGAACTAGCTACATTTGCATCGGTATCAACAAGGGTGGGTGGTGGAGTTTAACTGCAGCAGGCCAGCTTTGACTTAGTGGCTAACCTGAACTACGACTGCAAGCAACTCTTTTGAGGTGGCGCACATGAGTCCACATATTCACCAATCAATACACTACTATGGATCCGCTCTCGTCTACCTACGAGAACGCCATCCATAGCACTCACGCTTATCTTGCGCATTTTAGAGTATCCACTTTCAAGTTATCTATGAACTATGCAAGGGGTCCAAGTTTCCATATCCGAGGATTCCGGCTATTCGAATAGATAAGGATAACCATGCAGGGGTGTACTTCTTCACACACGCTCCCACCACTTACTGTCGTTTACACGACATGTACTCGGCAACCTTCAAGCGGAAGCCCAACGAGGGTGTCGGCCATGGCCTACCTAAACACTTAAGTCTCTAGTCCAGGTTTATCGCCTATCCAGGTTCCATCTGCAGGGAGTCCGGCCAAGGTTTCCACATACGGCCCCGAACGATGTGAACAGGGTTCCTGAGACACCAAACGGGCGCCCGGTACACCGTGCCACGGTGTATCTACCGCATCATAGCTCACCCCTAGGGTCAGCGCTATGCACGGCCGCCAACACATAACCTACAAACACCAGAAACTAGTTGCAACTCCTGGACAGAGTACTAGGGTGATTAAGAAGCCGAGAGGGCCAATTAAGGATCCCAATGAGTGGTAGTAGCTGTTCATGGATTACAGACACAGAACTCAGTTCCTGAGGACGGTTTCAATGAGACAACCTACCATGTACTCCTACATGGCCTCTCACCGCTACCTTTACCAAAACGTGTTCACACACTTAGGTCACACACAGTAGGACATGTTCACACACCTTCGATTCATTCCCGATGAATCAGACCTGACACAACTCTATGCAATAGTAGGCATGACAAACAAGCATGAATGAGTAGGCACATCAGGGCTCAAACAACTCCTACTCATGCTAGTGGGTTTCATCTATTTACTGTGGCAATGACAGGTCATGCAGAGGAAAGGGGTTCAACTACCGCAACATGTAACAGTAGAATCATTGTTGTCCTAATGCAGTAAAAGAGAGCAGGAGCGAGAGAGTGGGATTGTATGGGAATGAACAAGGGGGTTTTGCTTGCCTGGCACTTCTGAAGATAATAAAACTCTTCATCGGTGTCATCGAACTCATCATCGGAACCACGTCTATCGAGAGGGGACAAATACCGGCAACAGAGAAGGAAACACAATCAATGCAATGCAACAATATGATGCATGAATGTGACATGTCAATATGAATGTGTTTTGACTTATGCATACTAGGACAGGTTGAGTTGAACCCATTTGAATCAAAGATTCAAATGTAAACTCATGTATAAAGTCATAATGGTGCATTATCTTGTTTCATCTAAACAGCAAGGTTAGGTTGCTTTAACATGCATGAAACTAGTACAGATGGATAGATTGGATTTTTTGATCATTTTTCATATATAACTTGTTTGATTTGGAGCTACGGTTGATTTTCTATGATTTTTAGAAGTTTGTACTATTTTCTGGAATTTCCTGAATAATAATAAGTCCAGGAAAAAGTTATTGCGTCAGCATTGCGTCATGCTGACCTCAGCAAGTCAACAGCAGCGGTCTAGGTCAAACCTGACAGTGGGTCTCGCGTGTGAGTGTCATTAGTTTTAACTAATTATAATTAGTACTAACCCTAGATTAATTAGCCGGCTGGGCCCCACCTGTCATTGACCCAGGGGGGTCAAACTGGGCCCACCCTTGGTCAAACGGGGTCAAACTCACCGGACTTGGTCCACGGCTCATCGCCGGCGACGATAGAGACGACATAACGGCTCGGGAATGCTCTATAGAGCACCGTTTTGAGCGTGGTTTGTTGCTACGGCTTGCTGGCGCTCTCGCGCATCTAGTGGTGGCAGCGGTAGCAGCTGGGATGGCCTAGGTTGACGGCGACGACGACTTGTGCGGCGGCCGGCGTTCGGCCAACGATGGGTTGGTTGCTACGGGGCGCTAGGGGGATAAACTAGCAGGTGCTACGCGCTCCTGGGGGTTCACCGAGCACGGTGACGTGCTTAGGCGCGGGCTGCGGTGACCCTGGCCACGGCGGTGAAGAACCATGGCGGCGGTGAGCTTTCGGCTCCGGTGGACAGCGGGGCTAGAGGAGGAGAACGACAGCGGGGAGAGAGGGGTTCGGTAGAGGAGCTCACGGCGGGGTCGTCGTGATCTCAGCATGCACGGGGATGGCCTGGTGACGACGAATTGGTCGACGACAACCATCGGTGCAGAGGCGAAGATGGCGTCGATGACGGCGCTCCAGGGCGTCCGGCGTCATGTGGCTCGGCGGAGAGGACCGGGGCGTCACGGCGGAGCTCAGGGGCGCGTTGGAGAGGCTCAGAGATGGCTGTGGCCGTGGGGGAGCTCGTCGACAGTGACGGCTGCGTTCGGTCGCGCTCGTGGAAGGGACTAGAGGGTGAAGGAGAGAGCAGAGAGTGATGGAGAGGAGCGAGGGGCCACGGGGCGTCTCCGTGGCATCGCTAGAAGGTCCGGGGAGGAAGCAGGAGGTGGCCGGAGCAGCATCGACGCTCGCCACGCACCTAGTGGTCCTCCTGGCAGAGGAAGAAGATGACAAGGGCGCTAGGGGGCTGGGCCGGCCACTTGGGCCGCCAGGTGGGCTGCAGGTGGGCTAGCAGGTAAGGCCAGGTGGGTTTTTCCTCTCTCTCTCTCTCTGTTTTTTTTCTAATTCTGTTCTGTTTTCTATTTTGCAGGTTTGTTTTGAATTTGGTTTTGAAACCAATTCAATTTTGTTGCTTCTGGAAATATTTTTAGAAGCTAAAAGAATTAAACCAAAGCTCCATAAAATATTTCAGAATTATTGGACCTATATTTATTTAATAGTAGATATAAATCCAATTCAAATAATTATTGATTTAATTCAAATGCCCAAAATAAATGTTTCTGAGACACCAAAAATATTGGTTTGGATTTTACCTCTTGCCAATATTTCCAGAGGATAACAAGAACATTTTCTTGGACTTATTTGAAGAAATTTTATCTTGATCATTTTTAAAAGGATTCTGAGGCTTTGAAAATTACCCAATTCAAATTTCATTTGAATTTAAACATGATACAACAACCAAGCTAGTCCAAGGCCAAGGTAAAGGTAGGGATGTGACATGATGCTCATGATGCAAATGCAACAAAAATGACATAGGCAATAGCACATCGTGAAGCATGGAATGAAGCAAGTGAGACGACCATGGCAAGAAAACAAGGATGGCACAATGCAATATAATAAAAGATGAACATGATGCAAGAAGAAAAATATGGAAATGGCACTCATCAAGATCATGGCAACAAACAATTGAAACACACAACGATGACGAAATAAATGGAAGGTAATTAGAGCATCGGTCTCGGGGCGTCACAAGAGGTGTCGATAAAAACAAAATACAGACATAGTAGCATCATGCATATTATTATAATAGCAACCAACTTTATCATAAAGCTTTATCTCATAAATTCATCATATAGCTTCTCATGAACAAGTAACAATTTATCAAACATCAAACTAAAAAAGCATAAAATTTATTGAAAATCAACAAACTATGTTCTCAGTCAACTTTGCAACTACAGTTCATCATCTTTTCAGGAAGGGTCTCATATCGAAGCCTTTTGTCAAGTCCACATACTCAGCCATCATTTCATCTTCGATGATTGCTAACACTCACCGCATATACATGAGCAAAAAGTTTCAACCAAACACGTAGAAAGATAGGGGCTTATAGTTTCGCCTCCCAACTCATTCACCTCAAGAGTGATGTCAACAATAATGACTCATGCTTACTCATATCCAACTGCATATATGTGCCTAGATCTTTCCCCACCACATGATGCTTGCCAAAGAGAAAATAAAAAGGTATAGAGGAAAATACTTTGACTCTTGCATAAAAAGTAAATACGTAAAGTAAAAGATAGGCCCTTCACAGAGGGAAGCAAAGGTTGTCATGCGCTTTTGGGTTTGTATGTCAATCTATTAATGCAAAAGAAGTCACATTATATTGCCCCATATGATAGCAAACTTTATTATGCAGTCCGTCGCTTTTATTACTTTGCCATCACAAGTTCGTACAATGGTCAAATTTCTCTTTCACTAAATGGTCAAACACATTTAGAAGCAATTTTTATTGCCTTATTGCACCGATGACAACTTACTTGAAGGATCTTGCTCAATCCATAGGTAGGTATGGTGGACTCTCAAAACAAGATTTTGGGTTTAAGTGTTTTTGGATGCACAAGTAGTATCTCTACTTATTGCGGAATTTTTGGCTAGCCAAGATATTGGGAAAGCACATGTTGAAAGATCTATGATAATATAACTTCTATGTGAATATGAACAAACATAAATCATTACGTTGTTTTCCTTGTCCAACGTCAACAATTTTAGAATATAATATTTTGATGGAGGCTCACAATCATAAAAGATGTCCAAGGTAGTCTATTTGCATCTGAATCTTCTCTTCCCTTGTTAATTCTTTCATGAATTGCATCATTGACCAATGCTATGTTTGTCAACTTTCAACAAATTTTACCACTTGTACTTTTCCTTATGTGATGTCATTACTTACCATAAGATTAGCATATGGTATTTTAGATTATTTTCTTTTATTTTGATTGAAACATAAAAGTAAACAAGAAAGAGCTCAAACTAAACTTTATATATAACTTTCACTCAATTACATAGAAAGAAAGATCATGAAACTAATACTCGAAAAATAGATCGAACTAAATTTTATTCAACTAAATCATAAGATAACTAAATATCAAACTAAAATAGGTAAAGGAAATAAAGGTGGTGGTGATACAATACGGGAGCATCTCCCCCAAGCTTGGAAAAAGCCAAGGGGAGTGCCCATACCCATTACTCAAGTATTATTTGGTGGGCAAGATGATGATGGTGGTGTTGATGTGGTAGTAGGTTTGTCCTCCGGCTTCCATGGCAGTGGCTCACCATCATAATAGGAAGCATGAGCCTCACAAGTCCTGCAACTGGTGGCTACTCATACCTTTAACTCTTGCCTCATATTCAAAGACTTGATTTTGAAGATCATAGATTTGGCTTTGCAAAAAATTGATTTTCTAGTTGAGGGTGAAGATGATGTCCTTCATAGACCGACCATCCACCTTGAGATCACGGGTGAAATCCGTAATCATGAGGTGGTTGGCATTGAGTCCATGCTCCACCATCCCTTGGCACATGAAGACCTCCTGATCCACCGCCTCGAGCCTAGCCTCCACAGTTCCTATCTTCTTGGGACCTTGAACATCCCGAATGTGGAGTCTCAATGGCTCGAGGGTGCTTCATCACCTCCGACAAGTAGGGGTTGATTACCCATTTGAAGAACTTGTCCTTCGAGGAGCTTAGTGCGTGTGACGCCCGGATAATTAAGCAACAGTAAACCTCTGCTAATGATGCCACGTCACAACAGTTACTATTGTTAAACTCGCGTTGATTCAAAACCGGTTCAAAATTCAAATTCAAAATTAAAGTAATAAATTCAAACTTGTCAAACATGAAAACTAAAATGTTCAAAGTGTGGCACATAATCTCTGGTTATTTGTCATGTTGAAACCTGTGTTCTATAAAGTGTTTTTAATGCATTAAAATAAATAAAACATGGGCTTAAAACAAATACTAAATGCTTTTAAATAATAAACAAATACAAACCTATTTTATTATTGTACTAAATTATTTAGGGTAGTAGCCTAATTATAAATACTAATTTAGGAGTAAGTTTTATATTTAATGAAACTAAAACAGAAGGCGTAAAAAAAGAAAAGTTTTAAAAGAAAAACTGTGTAAAATTAGAAAGAGAGAGAACCCCTGCCCCTTTGGGCCTTAGCCTACCA
Organism: Triticum aestivum; assembly: GCF_018294505.1. Taxonomy (NCBI): domain Eukaryota; kingdom Viridiplantae; phylum Streptophyta; class Magnoliopsida; order Poales; family Poaceae; genus Triticum; species Triticum aestivum. Next base: position 289,719,876 of record NC_057797.1, on the reverse strand, counting down.
GTCGGCCCAACTCCTCCACCCCCACAGTCGATCCCCTCCTTCCCCTTCTGTTCGACCGACCGAGGCACCCCCGCTCGTGTTCCCACTAGACCCGACCAGGCGCCCCGTGCTGCCACGTCGCCGATGAGGGGATAAGGACAGCCCTCGACGCCTCGGGCTCCTTCCCCACTCGCCCACTCCCCCTTCTCATACTCGGCCTCTCCCTCTCCCCATCAGATCTCCTTCTCTCCACCTCACCGAAGCGCTGCCGTCGCCGTCACCGGACCACCACCGCAGCCCCCGCCGTTCACAAGCGCCCCCAACCTGTCCCACAGCTTCGCCGCCCTCCACTACCTCTTCCTCGACCATGAGCTCGAGCTGGAGCGTCCCACAATGTCGTCCTCTCCTTCGTCTCTGTCATCGGTCACCGGAGTTCGCCTTCGCCGTCTCGCTCCACTGAACCCTCCCCGAGCCTACTTTACACTCCTACAGGATCTTCGTAAGCCCCTGCTCCTTCTCCCTCTCTCTCGTGCTCTCCGGTAGCCACATGTGCCCTGCCGCGGCTGGACCGCGCCGACCGGCCCCATCGCTCGCGCGCGGCCTCGCATCGTTACGCCCTCGCGTGCCCCATGCACGCCCACGCACGACCGCTGCCGCCCACGCTTACTCGCCACTGCGTCTCGCAAGGCCTCGACACCGAGTGCTGCTTGCCGCCGCTGCTTTGCTCTGCTGCCTCGCTATGGCTTTGCCCGCTACCGTCGCCGCTCGTTCATCGCCGTTGCTGCTGCTCCAGCCTCCCCTCCTCCTGCGCTCCCGCGCCTTGGCTCTCTTCAGGTCGCGCTCGTCGACGCCCGCTGCCACCCGCGCTTGGCCTTGCCAAGCTCAGCCCCTGTCGTTGCTGTCGATGGTGCGGTCACGCTGGCCGAAATCCACAGCCGCCCTGCTCAACACCACCGCTGCTACGGCCCCTCTCCAGCTACCCCGATGCCCTTGGATGCACCGCATCGAGACCAACCCAATGGTGCCTCCCACGCATCCCATCGATGCAGGACATGGCCGGCCGGCGAGCAACACCGCTCTCTGTACCCACCATCGCGCGCCAGTGTGTTAACCACCGCTCCGGGTCACTAACCCATGGACCCCACATGGCTCCTAATTAGTTTAGCAACTAATTCCCCCTCACTAATCCCCACTGACACATGGGCACAAGGCCTTTAACTTAAAAAAGTGTTGATTAAATATATTCCCCCAGGGACACTTACAGGTGGGCCCAAGCGCCAGCTTTGACTGGTCAAAGTGGACCACCAGTCCGCCCTCTGGTGCACTCTGGGTGTAGTGCACCGGGTGCACCTAGCCTTTTCACTCTTTTTTTGAATTACATTAAATTCCAGAAAAATGTTTTAAACTTCAAAAAATCATTGAAAAATATCCGTAAGTCCGATAAAAATACTTTGTACATGAAAGTTGCTCAGAAAAACAAGACGAATCCAGATACGAAGTCTGTTCATCTTCCACATGTCCCTAGCTTAGCGAACATGCAACCACCCCCCTCCATTTCATCTGTTCGAAAATGCCAAACTTCGGGAAAGCATTCCCTGATGTTTCCCCCTTCACCTGTATCGTGTAGCACTGCGTTATACCACCCCTAGCATGGCATATCGCCATGTCTTGCTTAGTGATGCATCTATTTGCTTTGTATTTACAGTTTATTCCCCCTCTTCTTGTCTAGTAGACCCCGAGACCGCTGCTGATGCCACTGTGACCGACTACGTCAGCGACGACCCTTCTTCCGTTTCAGCAAAGCTTCCAGGCAAGCAAACCCCTCTTAATCATTCCGATATCGCCCATTCCATTCTCTCTCATGCTTGCATTAGATTTTGCTACTGTTATTGATTGTTCCTATTCTGATGCATAGCCTGCTTTTATAACCCGCTTTCGTACCTTACGTGCTTATCCTAACTGCTTAGTATAGGTTGGTTAGTGATCCATCAATGGCCCCTCACCTTGTCCTTGTTGCCCTCGCTGGTTACCAGGTGACTAGATCAAGGTGATCGACGTCCAGGGCCCGACACATCACATCACACCCCCTTTAGTTGTACGACTCTACGGGGTTACTATCGAGTGCCGAGGGTGATACCTAGCACTTTTGATGTTAACTCTGTAGTTGTAACACCCCGAGACCGTTGCGCCAGGTGTCTTCGGGTGTTTCGTTGTTGTTGCCTTGTCTTTTGCTTGCGTGTTGCATCTTGCCATGTCATCATCCACATTGCATCTGCATGTTTTTGAAAACTTGCATCCGTCCCGGTCTCCTCGTTCCGTCCGTTGTCCGTTCTGAGCCCAACCACACTCGCACGCGCCCGCGGCATGTCTGAAATAGTATTTTATAAATGGCCGGAAAATGTTCTCGGAATGGGATGAGAGTTGGCGTGCTGTCTTGTTATAGTGTAGGTAGACCATGTGCCAAGTTTCATCGCAATCGGAATCCGTTTGATGCCCCAACGGATATTTATAGCGGCAATATAGTCGGTCAAACGTCGGACGTTTTCGGTCTCCGGAAACAGTTGCCGGGCTGCATCTCTCTTCTCTTCTCTCAACCCAAAGCATTCTGCACAGTCGCTGTCAACCGCCAGGTCCCGAAACCCTCTCTGCACAGTGCACCGAACCCCTCGTGCGCGTCCGGAAGTTGTCCCGGACCCGACCCGAGCAGTCATCACCGTTGTGTCCGGATCATCCCCAAACATCTACAAAATGTCACCGTGTTCCTTTTTGGACTCCCTAGCTATTTTATTCACGACCGTCCGATTAAGATTGGAGGGACCAGATGCCCTAACTCAAACCCACCTACCATATATATCTAGACAACCCACCTAATTTCTAGGGATCCTACCTCGCGCTGCCGCCACTCTTTCTGGTTCCCCTCGGGATCCTCCCAGATCCGATCGAACCAACCCAGCCACTGTTCTCCTCCCGATCCTAGTCCTCACCGACCCCTCCCTGTTTTTCAGCGCCGCACAAATCACAGCAGCAGCAACCGAGGCCCCTGCTCCCTAACTCCTCCTCGTCACCTGTGAGCCCGAGCATGCCGCCGCCCTGTTGACCGCCATCGACCAGGCCAGTCCAGCCCCGGTGCCACTCTTGACGCCCGAGCACCGGCCAGCTTGCTAGAGCGGACCACCAGCACCTCCAACCTCCTCTTCTTCACTCCGAGGAACACCAGCGCCATCCGCCCTCCTCAATCACCTAGCGTCGCCATCGATAAGCTCCGTTCAAGATGAGCATTGCCGCACCTTCTTCTTCTCCTTCCCGGTGTTCCTCGTTCTTTTCGATCTCTCATCTCCCTTTCTCTTTTCTTCACCAGGATCTCCCACAAGACGCCTTGAACAAGACCCCATGCGCTGAGTCCACCAGTTCGTGCCTCCGCCCATGGCGTTTGTGGCCCGATGCCATTCTTCGCTTGGCCTCGCTGCTGCTCCACCACGTCGCAACCGGATCCGTCCTGATTCGACCTCCTCAAGCCCCAGTTCGCCCACACCGCCAAGTTCCTCTAGATGTTCGGCCCCATTGCTGCATTGAGCAGCAGCAACTCGGACAGAGGAGGAGGACGCCTCTGCCTCCACCACTCGTGGCGCCCTTGGAGTTCTCCGTCGGCAGCCGCCTTCGCTGGACCATGCCGACCCCTCTAGGCACCTCCCCGCGCTCCATTCCGCCCGTTCCGGGCCAGTTCCCTTCAACCCCGTCGCCAGGAACCCCGCTGTCAATCTCTGCATCGCCATGAGGTGTGGCTATTTCTGTCTTCAGAAACGAGCAGGTTGCCAGCTCGCCCGCGCCTAGCGTTGACCGATTGCCTACCTCCAACGCATCATGGGTGAGTGCCTCCCCAAGGCCCCTGAGGCGTGGTGAGAACCGCATCGCCCTCTTTTTTTCGTCTTAATGTTGCGCCTGTTACCCTATTGGGCCTTTGCTTAGTTTCAGCCCGCATGCGTTTTTTTCCAGTTCTGCGTTTTAGTTTTAATCCAGTGAGCTACAGTTTTTAAGAAACCCTCATGTTCATGCATATCCTAACTCACAAACGGTGCTTCTTATTAAAACAAATTATATATGACAGTTGCTTATAATTTTGTCTAGTTTAATAATATGCAACTTTCATCTATGTTTAAAATGATGTTTGTTTAAATTTGCCCCTATGCCATGCTAAAATGATTTATTTCATAACTAAATAACCGTAACTCAGATTTTAATAAACTTTATATGTATATGGGCTAGAATTTTGACTAGTTTAACATGGTGGCTTTACTTTGCATGTTAAATAACTCTAAAATATGGTTTAGGGCAGAACAGGACCTAACCTACTATATGCACACGAGGAGTTTCCGGATTTGTTGTTTGTTGTTCCCGGTCTCATTTAAACTTGACTAGATAGGTAGTTTTACTTTGCTTCACCCTCTTGCCATGTTTAACAACATTTAATATTGTTGGGTACATAAACGAGATCGAAATAAATAACTTGAATGTTGTGTTTCGTCAATATGCAACTCGTTGCATATTGAGCTCCACTTAATTTGTAGGATTGCTTGTGCACTTTGCCATGCCATGCTTCTTTAAACCGGACATGCATCATACTTGTTGTGCATCATGCCATGATTATGTGATGGTTGTTTACTATGTTGTGTGTTTCTTTCCGGTGTTGCTTCTTCGGGTTAGTTCCGATAACGTCGCGTTTGTGAGGTCCCGTTCGTCTACGTCCGTTTGTTTTCTTCATGGACTCATTCTTCTTCCTTGCGGGATCTCAGGCAAGATGACCATACCCTCGAAATCACTTCTATCTTTGCTTCCTAGTTGCTCGCTCTTTTGCTATGCCTATGCTGCGATACCTACCACTTGATTATCATGCCTCCTATATTGTTGAACCAAGCCCCTAACCCACCTTGTCCTAGCAAACCGTTGTTTGGCTATGTTACCGCTTTGCTCAGCCCCTCTTATATCATTGTTAGTTGCAGGTGAAGATTGAAGTTTGTTCCTTGTTGAAACATGGAGATGTTGTTCCTTGTTGGAACATGTTTACTTGTTGGGATATCACAATATCTCTTATTTAATTAATGCATCTATATACTTGGTAAAGGGTGGAAGGCTCGGCATTATGCCTGGTGTTTTGTTCCACTCTTGCCACCCTAGTTTCCGTCATATCGGTGTTATGTTCCCGGATTTTTGCGTTCCTTACGCGGTTGGGTTATAATGGGAACCCCTTGACAGTTCGCCTTGAATAAAACTCCTCCAGCAAGGCCCAACCTTGGTTTTACCATTCGCCACCTAGCCTTTTTCCCTTGGGAGTCGCGCATCCCGAGGGTCATCCTTATTTTAACCCCCCGGCCAGTGCTTGTCTAAGCGTTGGTCCGAACTAGAGTCCTTTGCAGCGCCACCTCGGGGAAACTTGAGGGCTGGTTTTAGTTGTACAGAGCGCTCATCCGGTGTTGCCCTGAGAACGAGATATGTGCAGCTCCTATCAAGATGTCGGCGCATCGGGCGGTCTTGCTGGTCTTGTTTTAACTTGTCGAAATGTCTTGTAACCGGGATTCCAAGTCTGATCGGGTCTTCCCGCTAGAAGGAATATCCTTCGTTGACCGTGAGAGCTTGTGATGGGCTAAGTTGGGACACCCCTGCAGGGATTTGAACTTTCGAAAGCCGTGCCCATGGTTATGGGCAGATGGGAATTTGTTAACGTCCAGTTGTAGAAAACCTGAAGTTGACCTTAATTAAAATACATCAACCGCGTGTGTAACCGTGATGGTCTCTTTCTGGCGGAGTCCGGGAAGTGAACACGGCGTTGGAGTTATGCTTGACGTAGGTTGTTCTAGGATCACTTCTTGATCATAGTTGTTCGACCGTGCTTTTGACTTCTCTTCTCGCTCTCTTTTGCGAATAGGTTAGCCTCCATATATGCTAGTCGCTTGCTGCAGCTCCACCTCATACCTTTACCTTACCCATAAGCTTAAATAGTCTTGATCGCGAGGGTGTGAGATTGCTGAGTCCCCGTGACTCACAGATACTTCCAAAACCAGCTTGCAGGTGCCGATGAGTCCATGCAGATGACGCAACCAAGCTCAGGAGGAGCTCGATGAAGATCTTGTCCTTTGTGTTGTTTCGTTCTAGTTGATCAGTAGTGGAGCCCAGTTGGGGTCGATCGGGGACCTTGTCGCATTTGGGGTTCTTCTTTTATTTTGGTTCCGTAGTCTGACCTTGATTGTATCTGTATGATGTAATGTTTTATTCATGTATTGTGTGAAGTGGAGATTGTAAGCCAACTATGTATCTCTGTCCCCTATGTATTACATGGGTTGTGTGAAGATTACCTCACTTGCGACATTGCTTTCAATGCGGTTATGCCTCTAAGTCATGCTTCGACACGTAGGAGATATAGCCGCATAGAGGGCATTACAAGTTGGTATCAGAGCCTTCCCCAACCTTAGGAGCCCCCACTGCTTGATCGAATTAGCAGCTGTTGTTGAGTCTAGAAAAAAATGTTTTGAGTCAATTAGGAATTATATATCGGAGAGTTTAGGAATTCTTTTTACTCCCCAGTCCCTTCATCGCTCTGGTGAGGCATCCTAACGTAGAGTTTTGACTCTTCTCTTCTCAAATTTCACTAAAAAAAATTTAGGATCACGCGGGTATCTTGGAATCGTTTCGATCAATTTGTGACGAGAACATTGTTCTTGGTGCCTCCTGTCATTTAGGGGTTGTGGCAGTGTCCCGGGGAGTTGAGCTCTGAGGTGTTGTCATCACAATTTTATCGTTGCAGTTCTGGAATACCTGAGTTTAGTTTCGCCGACATCGAAAATCTCTTTTATGCAGTTGTTGGTGAGATAACCTCGACGCCACCCAGTACTGGGGCGGGAGTTCGGGAGTATTGCCATAACTTGTATAATGGATGCTTTTTGAAGGTTGAGGTAGATGATTTCCGAAGGTTTCTTGGTTATGTGTCGAAGGATGGATACAGCTGGATGTAGGATTTGCTAGTTTTGGGTGAGATATTATGCTTCCCCTGTATCCCCAACACCTGATTGCATAACTGGGAAAATTTCAGGAGTTTATAAGTGGGAATTCAAGTAGCTCTTAGGATATCTTTCCGACAGATGTATGATATGAAATTGGGGTTCGACGTCTAGTGGTCCGCCTATTCACGGTCGGTTTTATAGTGGTCTCGTTGTGTCTTAAAGAGTCCTTGGCTATGCCGACTCAGGGACGCTTCGTATGTCATGTGCACTGCCTTGTACATGATGGTGCTGTACGATCAAGCCCGTGTAGACCCCACCACGAAAACTTCGGACGAAATCTCTATCATATGTTTGTTCCGGCTTATTCTGCAAGCAAATCCTTTGTTTTTATTTTGAGTGTGGTATTTGAGTTGCTTCAAAGTCAAATGTTGATGCCATACCTTCTCTAAACGGTGTTCTCATACTCCGATGTGAATACCAATCCTTCATGATAATCGAGATTGTCATGTTAATTCTTTTCAACCGGCGTGTTTTCTTTTCAAATGGATCCGAACATTTCAACATCCGCAAGATCAAGTATCAGTTTTTCTCAACGGTGTTCATTTCTTCTGTCTCCAAGTTGCCTTTGTTTTTCCCACCCTCCCACCCTTTTTCCTCAAGGACTCGGATGCCTTAATCAAGCATCCATCTTATGGATATGAAGTCTCTCCATTCTTTTTCGTCAATGTTCGTGTCCGGTGATTGTCAGGAAGATTCTAACGGAGCCTCAAGTTATCATTCTTGCTCTTTTATCTTCCCCGGTGTTCTCAATGAAATCTTTCGATGGTGATAACATCCTTTTCCTCATTTCAAATGTGTTGTCATGCCGGTGCTCATCATATTCATTCATTTCTCGCTATTTAATTGTTCCGGAGTGCTCAAGATATCTCGAAGATTTGTGTTTCCAGTCTGCTTTCGTTCAAGCTATTTCGAGGTCCTATCTCATTCAAGCCATTTAATTCTACCAGTGCAATCTCTCCTTCAAATTGTTCAATGGTGTATCTTTTGACTGGGCCATAACCCACAGGTCTTTTTCCTGGATCTTACCTGACTCCTCTATTTTCCCGGAGCTATTCCCAAATCTTTCGAAGTTTGACGTAAGAATGATTTATCATCAGTCAAATGCCTTTCTCCAAGATCTTCAAATTCTTTCATCATTGGCTCAACCTTTTCTATTTTTCATTCCGGAGTACCTCAATAATTCATGGTGGTGTTTCTCGTCGTCATTCTCGGATTTTGAAGACCGAAGAAGAGTTTCTCTTTAATCTTGCTTCATTCTCTTCAAGATTCGTGATTCTAGCTTGTTGCCATCCTCTCATAATTATTTTCGATTGTGGGAATTATTTTCACCTATCCGGAGCAATTCAAGAGTCTTCTCAGTTTGTTATCCGGAGTCCATCAACTCAGATTTGTTCATTCTCAGCTTTCAGCTCTCTTTCTCTAAATCTTACCGGTGCATCGTTCAAGTGATCTCTAATCAGTTCGTGATCCCTCCATTCTCATGTATCTAGATGGTCTCAAGTATCTTCATTCATTTCCTAATCCTTCCCGGTGTTTCTTCATGTTTTATTCGTTCTTTTTCAATTCTTATGGTGGTTCTTCCAAGATTCTTCTTCCTTCGTTTATCATATCAATGCATTCGTGCTTTCCAAATTCTACCGGTGGATCATTGAAGACCTTCTCAACTTGAGCTATATCTATCTTCATCCTTTCTACGAGAATAAGTAGTTTGCCAAATCCGTGGATTGTCATCAATTTAAATTGGTGAAGGATACGCATAACATAATTCTTATTTTTGTTTCATCGAGAAAATTCAATTCTTGCTTTCCGGAGTGGTTCATCATATCACAGTCTCGGTTCGAGATGCTTCATCTTTTCTTTTTCGGAGTTGTTCATGATGAATAAATTCTTGTTTTCAGTTGCTTTTTCTTTCTTTTTCCCGGAGTTCCAAGCTATCGCAATTATATCACCACGGAGATCCATCTAAATCATTGCAAGGTTTTCACCTTGTGTTTTCAACTTCTCTTGCTTTTCGTTTGATCATTCTTTTACCGGAGTTCTTCATGGAGGCTATACATGGTGGTTCATCAAGGATTCAATTTCTTCTCGAAGTGTTTCATCAAGTTTCTTTTCTAAGGAGCTCAAGCATTCTTCATCTTGCAATCCGGAGTGAATTTCTTTCTACCGTATCATTGGAGGTGGTTTTACAACATTCTTGATATTTGAGTTCATGTTTCATGATTCACAGGTTGTTAAGAATGGGGTATTGTAAATCCATCAATCTCTTCATTTGAGTTATCTTGGACTATATTTCACCTAAAACTTTCCCTAAGGATTGTTGCTAATTATGGTGCTTATAAAGGACCCAAGTTCTTCAATTATCCTCCCGGTGAATAAGTTTCTTGTCTCCTTGTTCATATCAATCCATTTCTTTTCCCGTGAGTGGCAGTTTGTCACCTCATAATTTGACATGTATTCCATAAGACCATATCAAGCTTATTCTTTTCGTTGTTGGTTTTCCTACAACTCCGTTCGACCCTTCTCCTAAGGATGCCTTCTCAAGCTCTTTTTGGCAGAAGTTGGCATTTTCTCCTCATTTCTCCTATTTCAATTATCTAACTTCTATTCTTTCGTTCCGGAGGCATTGTGTTGTTGTTCTCTTCAACCCATCATCTTGTTTTGTCAAGATCATGTTCTTTTCATGATTGTCCATTTAACCAGAGTGTCGTGCCCTCTTTTCAAGTTCTTATTCAATTCCTTTCTTTTCAAACAGAGTGCTTCAACTTTGTTCATCTCCGTTGTATTCTTTCTTTCAATGTGTTCAACCTCTCAAGGTCCTTTGGTTTCACTAGTTTGTCAAAGAAGCAACTTAGTTTTACCTCTTCTCTTTCTCTTCCGTTGTCCCTTCGGTGCCATTCTAGATCTCGGGACGAGATCCTCTCGTAGTGGTGGAGTGTTGTAACACCCCGAGACCGTTGCGCCAGGTGTCTTCGGGTGTTTCGTTGTTGTTGCCTTGTCTTTTGCTTGCGTGTTGCATCTTGCAATGTCATCATCCGCATTGCATCTGCATGTTTTCGAAAACTTGCATCCGTCCCGGTCTCCTCGTTCCGTCCGTTGTCCGTTCTGAGCCCAACCACACTAGCACGCGCCCGCGGCATGTCCGAAATAGTATTTTATAAGTGGCCGGAAAATGTTCTTGGAATGGGATGAGAGTTGGCGTGCGGTCTTGTTATAGTGTAGGTAGACCGCGTGCCAAGTTTCATCGCAATCGGAGTCCGTTTGATGCCCCAACGGATATTTATAGCGGCAATATAGTCGGTCAAACGTCGGACGTTTTCTGTCTCCGGAAACAGTTGCCGGGCTGCATCTCTCTTCCCTTATCTCAACCCAAAGCTTTCTACACAGTTCGCTGTCAACCGCCAGGTCCCAAAACCCTCTCTACACAGTGCACCTAACCCCTCGCGCGCGTCCGGAAGTTGTCCCGAACCCGACCCGAGCAGTCGTCACCGTTGTGTCCGGATCATCCCCATACATCTACAAAACGTAACCGTGTTCCTTTTTGGACTCCCTAGCTATTTTATTCACGACCGTCCGATTAAGATCGGAGGGACCAGATGCCCTAACTCAAACCCACCTACCATATATATCTAGACAACCCACCTAATATCTAGGGATCCTACCTCGCGCCGCCGCCACTCTTTCTGGTTCCCCTCGGGATCCTCCCAGATCTGATCGAACCAACCCAGCCACTGTTCTCCTCCCGATCCTAGTACTCTCCGACCCCTCCCAATTTTTCAGCGCCGCACAAATCACAGCAGCAGCAACCGAGGCCCTGCTCCCTGCCTCCTCCTCGTCGCCTGTGAGCCCGAGCATGCCGCCGCCCTGTTGACCGCCATCGACCAGGCCAGTCCAGCCCCGGTGCCACTCTTGACGCCCGAGCACCGGCCAGCTTGCTGGAGCGGACCACCAGCACCTCTGGCCTCCTCTTCTTCACTCCGAGAACCCCAGCGCCAGCCGCCCTCCTCGATCACCTAGCGTCGCCGTCGCTAAGCTCCGTTCAAGATGAGCACCGCCGCACCTTCTTCTTCTCCTTCCCGGTGTTCCCCGTTCTTTTTGATCTCTCATCGCCCTTTCTCTTTTCTTCACCAGGAGCTCCCGCAAGACGCCTTGAACAAGACCCCATGCGCTGAGTCGACCAGTTCGTGCAGTCGCCCTCGGCGTTTGCCGCCCGATGCCATTCTTCGCTTGGCCTCGCTGCTGCTCCACCATGTCGCAACCGGATCCGACCTGATTCGACCTCCTCAAGCCCCAGTTCGCCCACCGCGCCAAGTTCTATAGATGTTCGGCCCCATTGCTGCTTCGAGCAGCAGCAACTCGGAGAGAGGAGGAGGACGCCTCTGCCTCCACCACTCGTGGCGCCCTTGGAGTTCGCCGTCGGCAGCCGCCTTCGCTGGACCATGCCGCCCCCTCGAGGCACCTCCCCGCGCTCCGTTCCGCCCGTTCCGGGCCAGTTCCCTTCAACCCCATCACAAGGAACCCCGCTGTCAATCTCTGCATCGCCTTGAGGTGTGGCTATTTCTGTCTTCAGAAACGAGCAGGTTGCCAGCTCGCCCGCGCCTCGCGTTGACCGATTGCCTGCCTCCAGCGCATCATGGGCCAGTGCCTCCCCAAGGCCCCTGAGGCCTGGTGAGAACCGCATCGCCCTCTTTTTTTTCGTCTTAATGTTGCGCCTGTTACCCTATTGGGCCTTTGCTTAGTTTCAGCCCGCATGCGTTTTTTTCTAGTTCTGCGTTTTAGTTTTAATCCAGTGAGCTGTAGTTTTTACAGAAAACCCCTCATGTTCATGCATATCCTAACTCACAAACGGTGCTTCTTATTAAAACAAATTATATAATACAGTTGCTTAGAATTTTGTCTAGTTTAATAATATGCAACTTTCATCTATGTTTAAAATGATGTTTGTTTAAATTTGCCCCTATGCCATGCTAAAATGATTTATTTCATAACTAAATAACCGTAACTCGGATTCTAATAAACTTTATATGTATATGGGCTAGAATTTTGCCTAGTTTAACATGGTGGCTTTACTTTGCATGTTAAACAACTCTAAAATATGGTTTAGGGCAGAACAGGACCTCACCTAATATATGCACACGAGGAGTTTCCGGATTTGTTGTTTGTTGTTCCCGGCCTCATTTAAACTTGACTAGATAGGTAGTTTTACTTTGCTTCACCCTCTTGCCATGTTTAACAACATTTAATATTGTTGGGTACATAAACGAGATCGAACTAAATAACTTGAATGTGGTGTTTCGTCAATATGCAACTCATTGCATATTGAGCTCCACTTAATTTGTGGGATTGCTTGTGCACTTTGCCATGCCATGCTTCTTTAAAACGGACATGCATCATACTTGTTGTGCATCATGCCATCATTATGTGATGGTTGTTTACTATGTTGTGTGTTTCTTTCCGGTGTTGCTTCTTCGAGTTGGTTCCGATAACGTCGCGTTTGTGAGGACCCGTTCGTCTATGTCCGTTTGTTTTCTTCATGGACTCGTTCTTCTTCCTTGCGGGATCTCAGGCAAGATGACCATACCCTCGAAATCACTTCTATCTTTGCTTGCTAGTTGCTCGCTCTTTTGCTATGCCTATGCTGCGATACCTACCACTTGCTTATCATGCCTCCTATATTGTTGAACCAAGCCCCTAACCACCTTGTCCTAGCAAACCGTTGTTTGGCTATGTTACCGCTTTGCTCAGCCCCTCTTATAGCGTTGTTAGTTGCAGGTGAAGATTGAAGTTTGTTCCTTGTTGGAACATGGAGATGTTGTTCCTTGTTGGAACATGTTTACTTGTTGGGATATCACAATATCTCTTATTTAATTAATGCATCTATATACTTGGTAAAGGGTGGAAGGCTCGGCCTTATGCCTGGTGTTTTGTTCCACTCTTGCCGCCCTAGTTTCCGTCATATCGGTGTTATGTTCCCGGATTTTTGCGTTCCTTACGCGGTTGGGTTATAATGGGAACCCCTTGATAGTTCGCCTTGAATAAAACTCCTCCAGCAAGGCCCAACCTTGGTTTTACCATTCGCCACCTAGCCTTTTTCCCTTGGGAGTCATGCATCCCGAGGGTCATCCTTATTTTAACCCCCCCCCCCCCCCGGGCCAGTGCTTGTCTAAGCGTTGGTCCGAACTAGAGTCCTTTGCAGCGCCACCTCGGGAAAACTTGAGGGCTGGTTTTAGTTGTACGGAGCGCTCATCCGGTGTTGCCCTGAGAACGAGATATGTGCAGCTCCTATCAGGATGTCGGCGCATCGGGCGGTCTTGCTGGTCTTGTTTTATCTTGTCTAAATGTCTTGTAACCGGGATTCCAAGTCTGATCGGGTCTTCCCGCTAGAAGGAATATCCTTCGTTGACCGTGAGAGCTTGTGATGGGCTAAGTTGGGACACCACTGCAGGGATTTGAACTTTCAAAAGCCGTGCCCGCGGTTATGGGCAGATGGGAATTTGTTAACGTCTGGTTGTAGAAAACCTGGAGTTGACCTTAATTAAAATACATCAACCACGTGTGTAACCGTGATGGTCTCTTTTCGGCGGAGTCCGGGAAGTGAACACGGTGTTGGAGTTATGCTTGACGTAGGTTGTTCTAGGATCACTTCTTGATCATAGTTGTTCGACCGTGCTTTTGCCTTCTCTTCTCGCTCTCTTTTGCGAATAGGTTAGCCTCCATATATGCTAGTCACTTGCTGTAGCTCCACCTCATACCTTTACCTTACCCATAAGCTTAAATAGTCTTGATCGCGAGGGTGTGAGATTGCTGAGTCCTCGTGACTCACAGATACTTCCAAAACCAGCTTGCAGGTGCCGATGAGTCCGTGCAGATGACGCAACCAAGCTCAGGGGGAGCTCGATGAAGATCTTGTCCTTTGTGTTGTTTCATTCTAGTTGATCAGTAGTGGAGCCCAGTTCGGGTCGATCGGGGACCTTGTCGCATTTGGGGTTCTTCTTTTATTTTGGTTCCGTAGTCGGACCTTGATTGTATCTGTATGATGTAATGCTTTATTCATGTATTGTGTGAAGTGGCGATTGTAAGCCAACTATGTATCTCTGTCCCTTATGTATTACATGGGTTGTGTGAAGATTACCTCACTTGCGACATTGCTTTCAATGCGGTTATGCCTCTAAGTCGTGCTTCAACACGTGGGAGATATAGCCGCATAGAGGGTGCTACAGTAGTGTAGCTAATCGGTAGTGGTCATCGAGGGTGATTCCTCCTTCACCACACCCGGTATGACTCTATCATGCAACACCTCAAGCGTGAACATCGAGGGTGATTTCTCCTAGTTCACCTTGATGATTACATCAGGTGGATTCCATCGAGTTTGAGTCCTCGGATTTCCCCCTTGGAGTTTTGGACACAAGGTTACTTTGACTTTACCATAGAACCATCTTATTGAAGTAAGGTCGGCCCTGAGGGGTACCTGCGAGTTGATGTGTATTCAGGTTGACCTGGAGGGTACCCTTGAGATTTTATGTGGAACGGCAGGGCATTTCGGGCCCTTGCCATAAGTCCACGAGACGGGGCGATGGGGTCACATATCGTGAGCCTCTGCTCGTTATCGCGTGCTCCTAAGCCACTAAGGAGATTGGGTATTTGATCTGAGTCGGCCATTGGCCTATATGCACTAATCACCACACGGGACAAGATATGGGCAACCGGCATCGTAGGATCAGCGGAAGCCTCCTAGGCGTCTACGACTGAGCGGCGCGCGCCAGGTTGGACTGCGTAAAGCACCCTCCCTTGTAATGCAGGCTGCCAGGTCTACTCACCGGCCACCCACGCAACATGCAGGAGTGCAAAGGGCGATGGGCCCAAGACCCCACGTGCGCTTAGGATTTAGACCGGCATGCTGACCCCTCTGTTGGGACTAGGTAGGGCTGCAATGTGCTGATCTTCTGAGGCTGGGCGTGACCCATGAAAGTGTGTCCGGCCAACGTGAT
Organism: Triticum aestivum; assembly: GCF_018294505.1. Classification (NCBI taxonomy): domain Eukaryota; kingdom Viridiplantae; phylum Streptophyta; class Magnoliopsida; order Poales; family Poaceae; genus Triticum; species Triticum aestivum. Next base: position 289,704,860 of record NC_057797.1, on the reverse strand, counting down.
CGTGCGTGTTGGGTAATGTGGTGCACCCCTGCAAGGAAGTTAATCTATTCGAATAGCCTTGTCCAGGGTAACAAGATGAGCCGGAGTTGTATTTCGATCTTTACAACTAGAACTAGATACTGAGATGTGGAGTGGATATCACTACAAAAAAGACACATCTGTGACATTTTGGGCCGAACGCATTTTTTTCTGTCATACTTATGACACTTCTATGACGATAATTTTGACAAAACCCGGTATCATCATAGATGTGGTGGGATCCTACTTCTATGACAAAAAATCATGACAGAAAATGGGCTTTTCGTCCTGGGCAGTCCGGAGATGCAGCTGCATGACATTCTTTGGGCCGTCCATGACGGAAAAAAATGTGGTAGAAGCGAGGGTGAGGAAAATATCGGGAAGTTCCCGGTTACGGTGGGTGGTCGAGGGCCGAGCGATGTGCGTTTCTCTCGTACGTACGCGCGTGTGTGCGAGACGTTGGGCTCTAACTGAACCAGAGTGAGGCATTGGGCTCTAACTAAACCCGAGCGATTGCACTGCAGGCTACGCGTTACTGAACCTGAGCGATTGATCGATACCTTGCTGTTAACTGAACCCGAGTGATTCCTTCGCTACTGCTGGAAACTGAAGCCGATTGATGCTGCCCCTGGATGAACAGTGAGCGTTGTTGGGGGTGGGGGGGTGGATGAACAGTTCCCGGTAGGGGGTTGGATGAATAGTAGAGGCTGTTGCCGCTGGATGAACTATACCCCCAATCGATCGGGCCTGGATGATCAGGACCCTGTGGAGGGATGGATGAACAGGACCCCGTGGAGGGCTGGATGAACAGTAGCCGGTGGAGGGCTGGTTCAACAGTAGCCGATGGAGGGATGGATGAGCAGTAGCCCGTGGAGGGTGGTTGAACAGGACCCCGTCGAGAGGGCTAGTTAAACAGTAGCCAGTGGAGGAGCGCGCGGTGGAGGCTGGATGAACAGGAGCCCGTGGATGAACAGTCATATGTGGAGGCTGGAGGAGGTCGGCGATTGATGAACAGTCGCTCGTGGAGGCAGTCGACGGTGGAGATGAACAGTATCCCATGGAGTCCCATTTTGCGGTACGCCACACCCCTCCCGATGAACAGGACTCCCGTTTCGACCGTAGCACTCCAACACATGTCTATTTCCTTTGTTTTGCAGTACGCCACATCCCTCCCGATCAACAGGACCCTGTTTCCACCGTAGGAGGTCCGTTTCCTCTATTTTGCGGTATGGCAGACCCCTCCCGATGAACAGGATTCAGTTTTGACCGTGGTCGGTCGAACACAAGGCCGTTTACTCCGTTATGCGGTACGCCAGGCCTTGTTTCCATCGGCTCTTCCGTCCAAGCCGGTTGGCTCCCGACGAACACGACGACGCATTCCATTCTGACCCAGCCGGTTGCCTCCCCATGAACACGACGACGGCACAACTTCTCCTTTCCGACCCAGCCATGTACATGAGCCCTGGCCATACGTATGCGCGAGTAGGCGTTCGAGACCCCGCCCGTATGTACGTACGTGGTCGTATTTTCTTTCTTGCACCCTGGCCACTGTACATACGTGTACATGCTACGTGCGCGCATCTACTATGACACATGCGCACCTCTAGATCGACCAGTATGTACGTACGCATTCGCGACCAGAATGACAACGCTATGTACGCATCGACCAGGTGGGTCCCGACTATCAGACACTTCCTTGCATACGAAGATGTAGCTGGTGGGACCCAACAATCAGAGGGAAAATCATTTTTTTGCCCGTAATATGGACACACTTCCTTGCGTGCGAAGATGTAGTTGGTCGGTCCCAGCAGTCAGGGAGGAAACGTTTTTTTAATGAAATACGGTGGTCCATCTGGTGGGTCCCTGCTGTCAGGTGGAGGAATCATTATTTTCCGCGTAATAAGGAGGCACTTCCTTGCTGCGGCCATGGACCCAACTGTCAGCCTCTCCATGTATAGTACTCTTTCGATGGAAGTCGTTCCTTGACCATGTTGACCACGCCGCACCGAGAGCACCAGGGCAGTGGATGACGACGAGGCCTAGGAAGGAGATGACGCGGAGCCAGGAAAGACGCGGCAATGGTTGCCCACATGGAGAGGAGTATGAGTGTTCACTGGTTCGGCTGCGGTGTGAGGCTCCCATCGCTGAAGAATAATAGGGGTGTGGGTGAGTAGAGGGATGGCCAGGCCAGCGGTGGGAGTAGTAGGGGACGGTGAGGCCTCCGCGGAATCACAACTAACCACGGGAGGCAGGAGCATGCGGCATGACCGGCGCTGGTTTGGGCGGCTGGAGCAAGAAGACCAGAGGTTGAAGAAGCACTAGGGCCGTTGGATGGACATCATATGGTCACTAGAACTAGAATCACTCATATTGACTAAGTTGGCAAAGCCCTCCGTCCCCGTCAACTTGGTAGGCCCACAAGTCAGCCTCCCACTATGGTGAGTCCCAGCTAGCAGGGGGTATTCGTTTTTTTGTGCGTAATAAGGAGGCACTTCCTTGCGTGCAAAGATAGCTGGTGGGTCCGACCTGTCAGCGGGGGAACATTTTTTCGCGGAATATAGAGGCCCTTCCAGTGGGTCCCAGCTGTCAGGTGAAGGACTCATTATTTTGCGCGTAATAAGGAGGCATTTCCTTGCGTGCGGCCGTGGACCCAGCTGTCAGCCTCTCCACGCGTAGTCTACTTCCGATGGATGTCGTTCATTGACCACATTGACCACTTCGCGTCGAGAGCATCCAAGGTAGTGGACGACGGCAAGGCCCTGGACAACAACGAGCCAGAGATGGGAAGACGTGGGAGTAGAGTCACAGACGGAGAGGTGTACGAGGGTTAACTGGTTCTGGTGCGGTGTGGTTCGGCAGTCGGTGGAGAAGAACAGGAGGTGTGGAGGGGTGGAGGGATGGCTTGGCCAACGGTTGGGTAACGCTTCACAGCGAAGCGTGCTACGCGGAGCTGCTAGCAGCAGGAGGCGGGAGCAGGTGGTCCCGACGGTGCTGGAGGAAGAAGACGAGAGATTAAAGATGGATGCCAGTCGTTGGATGTAAATCCAACGGCTAACGATGTCAGAATCATTTGTTGACTAAGTTGACAACGACTTGCGTTGGCTTCGACCTATTGGCCCACATTTCAACCTCCAAAAATGCGGTATGAATTCAACCCATTTTTCTAGAATTTACAGTCAATTTGATCTTTTTTTACAATTACAGTCCATTTGCTGGGCTGGGTGAACAAATAATGTAGCATCCATGCAGCACATTTATTTTTTTTCCTAAAAATTACAGGCCATTTGCACTTTCTCGAAATACACGATTTTGCTGGGCTGATTCTAATTATAATGTTGGGTTGGGCGCAGCAATGTTATCAAAAAAATAAATGGGGGATGAGCATTTATTTATTTATATATAAATAATAAGTGATTTATTATTACATAAATAATAAGAGGTAGAGTGATTTTCGGCTAGGTACTAGTTCCCCTTTTTATAACCGATGTCAGTGGAAACGACACCTATGGAATCACTGGGATCCCTTCTATGGTTGGCGGGCGCGGGGTTGTGCAAAGAGCGGGTCTGGCGGTCAGCACAAGGATCGTTTACCCAGGTTCGGGCTGCAGAGACGCGTAATACCCTAGTCCTTCTTTGATGTATATTTGAGTGTTCATGAGTTCTTGAACTAGCAACAGTGTGTGTCTAGTTCCAAAGATCCGAATCCCTATCCAGTATGCCTCGGGCCTCCTTTTGTAGACAAAAGGGGTTCCCACAGTGGCACACAAGAGGTGGAAAGGTGTATAGTGGCCGAGTCTATCCTCTGGCATTGTCAGACAAATGCATTTAATGCGCTGCTGACGTGCCCCTCCTGCTTTACCGGGGACGACAAGGAAGCTCGTCCCAGCTGTCGCCGCCTCGCCTGGCTCCGACGCACGTCCGAGCTGACGAGGCGCTGTAGCGCCACGTTGGCTCGCTACTGGGCTGGCATGGTGGCGGAATCTTCACGAAGATCTGAATGCCACCACACAGGTGCTTGCTAAGTCGGTGTGGAGGCCACACACGGCCACGCAGATGCCTGCCCAACTGGTTGAGCTTGCAGTTGCATGGGAGCGGCGGTGGTGTCTTGGCAGATGTGGGCCTAGCTGCGGCCCCGCAGATGTCCTCGGCAAGGGTCTTGCTGGGGCCCGACAAGGGTCTTGCCGTGGAACCGCGGTCGCCCCCGGCAAGGATCTTGCCGGGGGTCTCGTGGATTTCCTTGGCAAGGATCTTGCCAAGGATCGTCATCTTCTGGTCCTCATCTGATCTCGTGTATTTATGATCTCCACAAAGATCTGCATGCCACCATGGAGGTGCCTCCCGAGCCTTGGTTCCAATGTATTTGATGGTGTTGGAAACCCTAGGGCTCAAGGGTGGCGCGCTGTGCTGGCGTCAGGCAAGATGCCCCGACAAGGATCTTGCTGGTGCTGCGGAAGCCGCCCCGGAAAAGGTCTTGCCGGGGGAGTCCACCTCACCCTTTTGCTCTCTGTGCCTTTGGTCTTGGCGTTGCTTCAGTTGTCTTGTGCTCCAGCTTCCCTCCTCTGCCCTGCTCGGTGCGGTCGTAGGTGTGGCTCTGGCTGCCCGTGCACAAGTAAAGGGGTGCAAAGGAGGGCCCCTACTTTTGTACACCGACAGGAGCCCCCGGGCCTGGGACATACATAAGAGCGACGCATTATTGGGCTAGGCCCAGAACGGTGCGCGTGCAGGCGGGGTGGATTTTTACTGCAGTAACTTTTCCGTCCGGTGCGCTTCCCCACGACCCGTGTTGAACGCGCGATGTGGAGGGTCATGCTTGACGTGGGGGTCATGCGTCGAGTGGTTCCCGCATGCATGCGTCACATCATGGTAAAGAGGTGGCTCACGCCTTCCCCATAAAAATAGGAAAACACAAAGGGTGCGGCTCATTTACTGAGTGGACTCGGGTCGTGGTCTTCAAGGCGCCCGCGCTCCATGATCACAGGGTGGAGAACGATCGACTCACCCATCCCCTTGATTTCTGCTTGCTTGACACGTGTCCCCCATGGCCCCGAGGTGGCAGGCGGTGGACGCGCGCGGGGGTGGGGTGGGGGGGTCAGGTGCCTTAAATAACGAGGCGGGAAACCGGACCGTCGCTGATTGGAGCAGCGGGTTGGTCTCGATTCCCTACGCCCCTGATGGCCGGATTGGCTGAGTGGGGCGGCCGAGCCCCGACCCCGCCCCTTTATAAGAAGGGGGAGGGGGATGGCATCCCACAATCTTTCATCATCCCTCTCCTTCCACCTCGGCTCCGTTGTTTCATCTGCGATGGCGAGAGGGGGCGCAGGCCCTTCGACGGTGGCAGTGAGGGTTTCTGCTCGACAACGCGTCCCTCCTTCCCAAGAGCTCACGGTGGCGGAGCCGACCATTTGAGGAAGGGGGGGCGAGGTCGTGGTCGAGGTCGGCATGGCACTCGGGGAAGAGGGGGATGCGGCGGCGCATCGACCTTGCCTCCGCCAGCGATGCCTCCCCCAATGGAGGGCTACATCGGGGACCAGCCTCGTGAGTTCTTCATCAGGCTGCGCCGACCACCGCGCCGTCGCCTTCGTCTCCCTTCTCCATTCGCTCGGGAGATGGAGCTCAATTCGCCCCAGACCCTGAGGTGCATATGAGGGGCTGCGGGAACGGCGGCACGCGGGTTGACCTCGACTTTCCCGCCCCTCACGTCATGTACCTTCGTCACGGATGGAAGACTTTTGCTCGTATCCATAGCCTGGCGGTGGGGCTCATTCTCTATTTCACATTAATGGAGAACGGCCTCCTCTCTATCAAGGTCTTTGGAGACTTTGGAACTCGCTTAAAGTGCTGTGTGGAGAGCTCCTCCAATGACGAAGACTCTTCCAGAAGCAGGAGTGACGAGGAGGACAGCGATAGCAACGACGAGGGTGTCGAGCAGGTTCCCCACCGCCCCTCTTTTTCCTTCACCTGCCACACCTGGGAGGAAAAGGGAAAGAATGGGGATCACGGGGCACTTATCCTTTTTAGTTTGTAAGCCTACGGGCCTTGGTAGAATTTAGACCTCGTAATCCCCTCGCTCGTGTACCCATTCCGTATGAATTGTACTTGTTTACAACGTATGAATGAAAAGAAGGGTGTTTGCCGGGTTTTGTTTGCGCGTGGGCGAGGGCCACACCGAGGGCCACACCGGGATATAAGATAAACATTATATCCCGACAACATGCCTTGCCATTCTTCTTCTCTATGGCTCGGCTATACTCACGCCCTTGGCGGAGGTAGGGCCGAGTAGGTTTAGGCCCTTCGCTCGCCCTCTTCCCATCACACTACAACCAAGTTCTGGCCCAAAGTAAGGCTTTCTGACAGGGGACAGAGGGAGCAAGATGGTATGAGAGCGAGCGAAGTCTTATATGTTCAAGGTTTATACGCGGGTACAGAGTGGGGGAGAAAGACTTATCTGATGTCGCAGCCCCCAGCAACCTTGGCTTGCCGTGATTGGATCTTTAGACCTGCAGCCCCCGGCAACCTTGGCATGCCGTGATTGGATCTTTAGACCTTCAGCCCCCGGCAACCTTGGCTTGTCGGGGTCGGGGCATTGGCCTATTCTCTTTCTTCCAAATAGCTCAGTAGAAATGTCCATGCACCCTGCGAACCAAAAAAGGACGGGAAGGAACAGAAAGATGCATACTCGACCTCTATGCTAAGGGTTAGTCACCGCCAAGAACTATCAACTCTAACACAGAGAGAGACTCAACCTAGCATGCATGCTAAAACTTAGGGCACTAGCGCTTCATTTATTTATGCTCAGGGTCTGTGCCTGGCTTTGAACCAAGGGTTCCATGCCTTGCCGGCAAGGCTTGTACAGAAGGTGGCTTGCACGTGGGGGGGCAGCAACCACGCCTTACGGGTAAAACTTGCGAAGATGTTCGATGTTCCAGGAGTTGTTCACTGGAATAGCATCTTCTGTCTCTAGGCGGACTGCGCCGGGCCTGGTGACTCGTATTACCCGATAAGGGCCTTCCCACTTGGGTGTCAACTTGTTGGAATTCTTGGCCGATTGAATGCGCCGAAGAACAAGGTCGCCTTCCTCAAAGCTTCGGGCATGAACCTTGCGGCTATGGTAGCGGTGCAAGGCTTGCTGGTAGCGCGCTGCCGTCACAGCCGCCCAAAGATGATGTTCCTCAAGGAGCGTTGCGTCATCTTGCCGCAACTGCTCTTGCTCAAGCTCGTCATAAGCGAGCACTTGAGGTGACCCATATGTGAGTTCCGTGGGGAGAACTGCTTCTGCCCCGTATACAAGGGCAAAGGGTGTCTAGCCGGTGGCTCGATTTGGCGTCGTTCTGATTGACCAAAGAACCGCCGACAACTCATCAATCCAGCGCCTTCCGCTCTTGTGCAGCCTGTCAAAAGACTTTGTCCTCATGCCTCGCAGTACTTCAGCATTTGCCCTCTCCGCTTGGCCGTTACTCCGTGGGTGTGCCACAGAAGCAAAACAGATCTTGCCGCCGAGGTCTTCAATGTATTGCATGAAAGTGTGGCTTGTAAACTACGTGCCGTTGTCGGTGATGACTCTGTTTGGCACACCAAAATGGCAGACTAGCCCCTTGAAGAACTTGATGGCTGATTGCGCTGTCACCTTCCTTACTGCTTCCACCTCCGGCCACTTTGTGAACTTGTCGATTGCAATGTACAAGTACTCAAAGCCCCCGATAGCGCGGGGGAATGGGCCCAGTATGTCGAGCGCCCACACCGAAAATGGCCAGGAGAGAGGAATTGTTTGAAGGGCTTGAGATGGTTGATGAAGCTTCTTCGAATGGAACTGACACGCTTCACACTTGGTTACTAGTGTCGTTGCATCCTGGAGGGCAGTGGGCCAGAAGTAACCTTGACCCTATGTGGGATCCACATATGCCTCCGTGTATCTCTGCCAACAGCTCCAGTCCTTCCTCCCGGGGAATGCACTTCAATTTCACACCGTTTGGTCTTTTTCTGTATAGGACGTCGTCGACGAACTGATACATGGCAGACCTACGGACTACTTTCTCCGCTTCTTCCTGCTCCTCAGGGAATTCCCGTGTTTGGAGGAATCAGACAGTATGTTGTGCCCATGCCGTAGCCTGGGGCCCGACGGCAAGGACTAAAGGCATTTCCTCTGCCATGTGAGCGGCTATTTCTATAGTGAGGGCTTGACGCCCTGCCGGAGTCGGTTGCCCCATGGCAGGCTCAGCGTCCACGGTAACATCTTTGCCGCTGGCTCCCGGGAACTCGGCGGGAAAGTACTTGCCGAGGCCTGATTTCCTTCACTTGTTCTGCTTTGTTGATGGTTCAGTGGATGGTTGAGTCAACCGAAGCACAAAGTACTTGGTTCCACAGGTAGTTTGAAGGCGGTGCATTTCGACAGGTAGTCAGCGATGTCGTTCTCCACTCAGGGAACATGCTCCGCCTGTATACCGTCAAAACACTCTTCCAGCTTCCTCACCTCATCTATGTAGGCCTCCATCAACGGCTTTGATAATCTTTGTTGACTTGCCTGACGACAAGCTATGAATCACCCCTGACAATGAGCTTCTTGATCCCGAGGTCTGCTGCAATCCTGAGACCGGCAAGCAACCCCTCATATTCAGAAGTGTTGTTCATGGGCATCTCCCTAGGAAAGTGCATCTGGATTACATACTTGAGGTGGTCTCTAGTGGGTGCAACGAGCAGCACACCAGCACTGGCGCCTTGCAGCGAGAAAACCCCGTCAAAGTACATAATCCAGTTGCGACTTGCCTCCTTGCTGGGGAGGGTGGTCTCATGGATCTATTCGTCAGGCGTTGAGGTCCACTCGGCAATGAACTCTGCCAAGACTCTGATCTGGATTGTCGAAGTACTTTCAAACTTCAAACCAAAGCTCTACAGTTCCATGGCCCACTCCACAATCCTCCCGGTTGCGTCTGGGTTATGCAATATCCGTTGCAATGGGAGGCGGGTGACGACGGTGATTTCGTGTGCTTGGAAGTAATGACGCAACTTCCTTGAGGCCATAAGGAGGCTAAAGAGCAATTTCGGCACACTAGAGTACCTTGACCTGCCCCCTGCAAGAGGGAGCTGACAAAGTAAACCGGGTGCTACATTATTTTCTTCTTCTGCACCACTTCGTTTGGTTGTGCAAGCTCTGTCCCGCCAGCGTCAGACTCTGTGGAGGGCCTTGCCTTGCCGGCACAAGGCACTGCCGGGGGGAGCTCTGGCTTGCTATCCACCAGTTCTGCCATTGCCACTGCCTCTTTGTCGACCTCCCTCTGCGCCACTAGCGCGGCACTGACCACTTGATTCATTGCCGCCAGATATAGCAGCAACGGCTCTTGTGGTTTGGGTGCGACCAGTATCGGTGTAGAGGAGAGGTATTTCTTCAAATCCTGCAGTGTTGCTTCGGCCTCTGGGGTCCATTCCATTGGGCCCGCCTTTTTCAAGATTTTGAAAAAGGGAAGGGCATGCTCAGCAGACTTGGAGATGAATCTGCTCATGGCGGCAACGTAGCCAGTGAGCCGATGCACATCCTTGATCCGCTTGGGCGCCACAATCTGCTCAATAGCCTTGATCTTGTCTGGATTCGCCTCGATCCCATGCTATGACACAAAGAATCCGAGAAGTTTGCCGGACAGAACACCGAAGGCACACTTCTCAGGGTTCAACTTGAGGTTGATCTTGCGCAGATTTGCAAACATCTCTTCCAAATCTTGTACAAGTGTTGCCCTGTCCTTGGTTTTGACCACTATATCATCCATATAAGCTTCCATATTTCTATGTAGCTGGGGCTCAAAACCAATTTGGACCGCCCTTGCAAATGTTGAGCCAACACTCTTCAACCCGAAAGGCATCCATAAAAAGCAATACGTACCACATGGGGTGATGATTGTTGTATTCTCTTCGTCTTCTCTTGTCATGAAGATCTGGTTGTACCCTGAGTAGGCGTCAAGGAATGATAACAGATCACACCCGGCCGTGGAGTCAACAATCTAGTCAATGCGCGGCAGCAGGAAAGGGTCCTTGGGACAAGCCTTATTGATATCTGTGTAATCAATACACAGCCTCCACTTCCCATTTGCCTTGCGCACGACCACCGGATTGGCCAACCACGTCGTATGGAGTACTCCTCTCACCAAGCCTGCCGCTTCCACTTCCTAATCTCCTCTGTAATGAACTCCTGCCATCGCAAAGCTTGCTTCCTGACCTTCTTCTTGATGGGTCGGGCATGAGGACAGACAACAAGGTGGTGCTCAATCATCTCCCTGGGAACGCCGGGGATGTCGGATGCTTACCATGCAAACACGTCAACATTTGCCCATAGGAAGGTGACGAGCGCGCCTTCCTATTTGCTGTCTAGGGTGGAACTTATTGTGAAAGCCCCTCCCGTGCCATCCTCCTTGACAGACACCTTCTTGGTCTATGGTGGTGCAGTTCTGGATTTCTTGCTCTAGTCGGCGGAGCTCTCTGGCACGTCCTCGACGGGAGCACAACAATCTGAAGAGGTGTGCTTGCCGGAGTGGGTGCGAGAGGTCTCGCCGGTCTTCTTCCCTGCCGGGGCTCCAGCGGCAGGAGAAAGTGCCTTGGCGGCAGTCGCTTCAACTGCTTCTCGGTAGAGTTGGTCGATGCAGATCAGTGCATCCTTCTGGTCGGAGGGGACGGTGATGATGGTCATCGACCCAGGCATCTTCAGCGTGTTGCAGGCGTAATGTGACGCTGCCATGAACTTGGCTAGTGCCGGGTGGCCGAGGATCCCGTTATAGGGCAAGGGGATCTCGGCTACATCAAAAACAATCCTCTCCGTCATGTAGTTTAACTCGCCTCCAAACCTCACGGGCAGCGTGACCTTACCCTTCGGCTGACTACTCCCCGGGTTGACCCCTTGAAACGTGCCCTTCTCTTTGAGGTCTCCATCAGGAATCTACAGCCTTTTGATCACAACGGGCGAGAACTAGTTCAGACCGGCCCCGCCGTCAACTAGCATCTTCGTCACCTTGAGGTTGCGTATTGTTGGCGATACCAACAACGGCAAACATCCAACCACAGTTGTGCGATCAGGGTGGCCCTCAGTTTCAAAAATGATAGGCGTGCTAGACCACTTAAGTGGCTTCTGGGCATCGAGTGATGGTTCCGCTGCTGTGATCTCACGCGCCCACTACTTGAGCTGGCGGTGAGAGGTGTGTAGCGAGGCGCCACCGTCGACGTACATGGCCTCTGTAGCCTTCTGGAACTCATGCTCGCCAGACTCGTCATCTTCATCGTGATCATCATCTCCTTGCTGGTTATCCTTTCTGCGGTGACCTCCTTGGCCGCCACGCTTCTTGCAAGATCCCTCGGCACCATCCCCACCCTTCCCCTTGTCCCGCCTCTCATACTCAGGTTTTTGCTTCTCAGCAAGCAGCTCGACTTGCCAACAGTTCTGGAGGTCGTGGCCCTTGGTGCGGTGGATCTTGCAGTATTGCTTGTCGGAGCCTCCTGGCTTGTCAGCAGCCGCCAAGGCCCGGCAAGCGGCGCACCGGCAATTTCCTTGCCGGGGTCGTCTGCCTTGGCCTTCTTGGCAGTGCTGTTGTCCTCGGATCCCTTGACGGCAAGCACGGTCTTGCCCTTGCGCTTCCTGTTGCGGCGTCTGCCTTTCTTCGTCGGGGTGGCTGTGCCTTTGTCCTCGCCGGGGTACTTCCTCCCCTCTTCAGCTCGAGCGCACCTATCGTCTAGAACATAAAGTTCGGCCACATCTTTGACCTTGTTCATCGCCAGCTATTCACGCATCTTGCGGTTGCGCACATTCTGATGAAATGCGCTGATCACGGCGGTGGTATGAACATCTGGGATGTTGTACTGCACCCGGCTAAACCTCTGTATGTACTTGCGCAGGGTTTCACCTTCCTTCTGTGGGATGATATGCAAATCGCTTGCCTGGCCATGAGCTTGGTGGCCTCCGGTGAAGGCGCCAACGAACTCATGGCACAAGTCCGACCACGAAGAAATCGAATCCGCCGGCAAGTGCATCAACCATGAAATAACATTGGGTTTAAGTGCCAACCGGAAGTAATTGGCAAGCACCTTGTCGTCGCGGGCTCCAGCAGCTTGCATTGCGATGGTGTAGATGCTGAGGAACTCTGATGGGTGGGTCTTGCCGTTGTACTTCTCGCCAAGTTTAGGTTTAAATGTGCGGTGGGAGGGCCACTGGAATAGCCGCAACTTACAGGTAAAGGCTGGGCAACCCACCTCGTAGGGTAGGCCTCCCAGTGTTGAGTGGTCCATAGTGGGCCCCACCCGCCTATCTGACTGGTGGCATGCGTCGTGCCCGCGCTTGATGGTTGTTCGAGCGTCTTCATGGGCTCGCTCCCGAAGAACTTGGCGCTGATCACGGTGGGTCCGTCGGTCGAACGACGCTATGGAGATGTTATCACAAGAGTCATCACGACGGACCGGCACCCGCGACAATGGACGTGGGGGAGGAGAGTGCACCATGGCCGCAACACCTCTGGTCCTTCCACCACTGGCATGCGGCGGCTCGACGGAGCGCCGGCCTGAGAGCCCCACCGGTCATGGCTCATCTTTGCTGGAAACACCAACGAGGCTTCGGATGGTGGCTCTCCACTCGTCGAGCTTTTCCGCAGCAGGAGGAAAGTCGAGGAGCAACTATGCGCGCCAAAGCTTCTGCTGGCGTGGGTGGCGGCGAAAGCTGCGTGGACCGTGACGCGCTCCGACTTCTAACCACGTTAGAAGGAGCTCTATCATGGGCCGGTGGCCATGCGCCGTTTTCGCCAGTGCCTCTACGGGCATGCTGGCCTTCTAGGTCCTGCGAATGATGCATAGGACTCTTCCCACGGCGGCGCCCAGGGTCACCAGCGTGGTGACACTGCTCGTCGCGTACAACCTGGGAAGAGCGCGTCGTGGGCGCCGGTGTAGGCGCCTCGGAAGTCGCGCCGCCACCCATGGGTGGCACGACACCACCCCTGGAGGGCCCCGCACCGCCTGCGGGGGGCCTGGCTCCGTCTTTGGATTTGGTGGCATGCGGCCCGTCGTCTCGCGCACGAACGACGCCACTCGCCAGGCTTTGGCTACGAGAGCGATGCGGATGTTCGCAGGCTGCGCCTCGGCTTCCGTCCGCGACCGCCCCACCACTCGCCCGCACTGGTACGGGCCGTTGGGCCCCCAACGAACTGATCGCTGTGATCGTCTTCTTCTTGGGAGCCATGGCGATGAAGAACTGCTAAACTAACTGCTAGACCGGATTTTCACAACTGCGCCGCTACCTGGCCCGCCAAAAATGTCGGTGGAAACGACACCTATGGAATAATTGGGGCCTTCTACGGTTGCCGGGCACGGGATTGTGCAAAGAGCGGGTCTGGCGGTCAGCACAGGGATCGTTTACCCAGGTTCAGGCCATAGAGACGCGTAATACCCTAGTCCTGCTTTGATTTATATTTGAGTGTTCTTGAGTTCTTGAACTTGCTACGGTGTGTGTCTAGTTCCAAAGATCTGAATCCCTCGCTAGTACTCCTCGAGCCTTCTTTTATAGACAAAAGGGGTTGCCATAGTGGCACACAGGAGGCGGAAAGGTGTATAGGGGCTGAGTCTACCCTCTGGCACTGTCGGACAAACGCATTTAATGTGCTGCCGACATGCCCCTCTTGCTTTATCAGGGACGACAAGGAAGCTCATCCCAGCTGTCGCCGCCTCGCCTGGCTCTGACGCGCGTCCGAGCTGACGAGGCGTTGTAGTGCCACGTTGGCTGGCTGCTGGGCTGGCGTGGTGGCGGAGTCTTCACGGAGATCTGCATGCCACCACGCAGGTGCTTGCTGCGTCTGTGTGGAGGCCGCACGCTGCCATGCAGATGCCTGCCCAGCTGGTTGAGCTAGCAGCTCCATGGGAGCGGCGGTGGAGTGTTGGCAGACATGGGCCTGGCTACGGCCCCGCAGATGTCCTCAGCAAGGGTCTTGTCAGGGGCCCGTCAAGTCTCTTGACGTGGCACCACGGTCGTCCCCGGCAAGGATCTTGCTGGGGATCTCGTGGATTTCCTTGGCAAGGATCTTGCCAAGGGTCATCATCTTCTGGTCCTCATCTGATCTTGTGTATTTATGATCTCCACAAAGATCTGCATGCCACCAAGGAGGTGCCTCCCGAGCCTTGGTTCCAATTTAGTTGATGGTGTTGGAACCCCTAGGGCTCAAGGGTGGCGCGCTCTGCTGGCGTCAGGCAAGTTGCCCCGTCAAGGATCTTGCCGGTGTTGCGGAAGCTGCCCCGGCAAAGGTCTTGCCGGGGGAGTCCACCTCGCCCTTTTGCTCTGCCTCTGGTCTTGGTGTTGCTTCGGTTGTCTTGTGCTCCGGCTTCCCTCCTCTTCCCTACTCAGTGCGGCCGTAGGTGTGGCTCTGACTTCCCATGCACAAGTAAAGGGGTGCAAAGGAGGGCCCCTACTTTTGTACACCGTCACTGGTTGAACTTGCCTCGACCATCATCGACCCCTACTATGAAAATATGAAGCGGGATGCAACAAATGACTTCCCATATCTTGGCACGGGGCCTGGATGCGGCAACTGGATGAACCTCACCTCAGGTTCGCGACCAAGAGTGTGTACACATGCTACGTGTGCACATGTAGATCGTCGACATGAGGAAGTGCCTCCTTCCTGAAATCGACAAGGTCGGATCGAGCCACCAGCAGAGTAGTGGGGGCATGTGTCCCAAGAAGTAGCTGATGGTTAGATGATCATTTATCCTAGTTAATTATGCATGTAATATATAGTTTAATTTGGTGTAATTGGAGATCATTGTTATCATGGCTTATGTGAGTGCTATTCCGTTTACCTTATATCAAGAAATTATGAATGATACTGCTCCTACCGAGATATAAGATATTGATGTTACAATTAAGCTTTCTAAAAGAGATACAATTACACCACTTGGGATTGTTAGAGATGTTGATGTATTGTGTGGGAAAATTAAATATCATACTAATTTTCTAGTTCTTGGTTCCCCACAAGATGATTTTTGTCCCATTATATTTGGTAGACCTTTCCTGAATACGGTTAATGCTAAGATTGATTGCACTAAGGAAAACTATCAGTGTTAACTTTGGTGATGTGTCTCATGAGTTTAATTTCTCCAAATTCCGTAGACAACCTCGTGCTTGTAAGGATGAAATTATTGGTCTTGCTTCTATTGTCGTTCCTCCTACTAACCTTTTAGAATAATATTTGCTAGACCATGAAAATGATAAGCATATGAATGAAAGAAATGAAATAGATGAGATATTCTTCAAACAACAACCTATTCTTAAACACAATTTACCTATGGAAACTCTTGGAGGTCCTCCACTACCTAAGGGTGACCCTGTGTTTGAATTAAAACAATTGCCTAACACACTAATATATGCTTATCTTGATGACTAGAAGATATATCCTATTGTTATTAGTGCTAACCTTTCAAAGCATGAAGAAAAGATATTATTAAAAACTCTGAGAAAGCACTGTGCCACTATTGGATATACTCTCGATAATCTTAAGGGCATTAGTCCCACTCTATGCCAGCGGAAAATTAATATGGAGCCTGATGCTAAAAGAGTTGTTGATCACCAGCGACGATTAAATCCTAAGATGAAGGAAGTGGTAAGAAATGAAATATTAAAGCTCCTAGAAGTAGGTATAATCTATCCTATCGCTGAGAGTAGACAGGTAAGTCATGTTCATTGTGTTCCTAAGAAGGGAGGTATTACTGTTGTCCCAAATGATAAGAATGAACTTATTCCATAAAGAATTATAACATGTTATAGGATGGTAATTGATTTTAGAAAATTAAACAAAGCCGGTAGGAAGGATCTTTACACCTTACCATTTATTGTTCAAATGCTAGAAAGGTTATCAAAGCATACACATTTCTGTTTTCTAGCTGGATACTCCGGTTTTTCCCAAATACTAGTGTCACTGTAGGATCAAGGAAAAAACTACTTTCACATGCCCTTTTGGTACTTTTGCTTGTAGACGTATGCCTTTTCATTTATGCAATATAACTGCTACCTTTCAAAGATGTATGACTTCTATATTCTTTAACTTTTGTGAAATGACTGTTGAGGTTTTCATGGACGATTATTCCATTTATGGAACTTCTTTTTATAATTGCTTAAGCAACCTTGATCGAGATTTGTAGACTTGTGAAGAAACTAATCTTGTCTTGGATTGGGAGAAGTGCAACTTTATGGTGAGCGAATGTACCATCTTGGGGCATAAATTTTTTGAAAGAGGTATTTAAGTTGATAAAGCAAAAGTTGATGCAATTGAGAAAATGCCATGTCCTAAAGATATCAAAAGTATAAGAAGTTTCCTTGGTCATGCGGGTTTCTATAGATATTTATTAAAGACTTCTCTAAAATTTCTAGGCCTCTTACTAATCTCTTGTAAGAAGATGTTCCATTTGTTTTTGATAATGATTGTATAGAAGCCATTGAAACACTTAAAAAAGCCTTAATCTCTGCACCCATTGTTCGACCACCTGATAGGAACTTACCTTTTGAAATCATGTGTGATGCTAGTGATTATGTTGTTGGTGTTGTTCTAGGACAAAGAGTTCATAAGAAATTAAAGGTTATCCATTATGCTAGCCAACCTCTAGGCAGTGCTAAAAGAAATTGTGCTACTGTTGAGAACGAATTTTTAGCAGTCGTGTTTGCTTGTGATAAATTCAGATCTCACATAGTTGACTCTAAAGTAATTGTTCACACAAATCATGCTTCTATTAAATACCTTATAGAAAGGAAAGATGCTAAACCTAAACTCATTAGGTGGGTTCTTTTGTTACAAGAATTTGACTTGCATATTACTGATAGGAACAGAGTTATGAATCCCGTAGCTGATAACTTGTCTAGGTTAGAAAATATTCTTGATGAGGCACTGCATATTAATGATAGTTTTCCTAATGAACAACTACCTGTCATAATACTTCTCGTAATACTCCTTGGCATGTAGACTATGCTAATTAGTAGAATGCCCGTGCGTTGCCACGAGCTCTTGAAATATTTTGCAAGAGTTATATAAAAACAATGCATGTTAAATTTCACACGTACAGACAAGATAAAACGGACATAATTAATTAATAATTGAAGTCCACTTCACTTGCAATGCCCACGAACTTGGTTTTCTTAGGGGCAGACATGTTTGATACGATGACTGTAATATCTCTAGGGGTGCAAACATAGACTGTCGACATGATACAAAAATGAGCCAAATTAGTTGAATACAAAAGGTACTATGACAAAGCAAAGATCGATAATAATATTGAAAAAATACCTTATGCGATAACATTTAAGTTGGCTTTTTTTGGTTTGTTATGAGATATCAATGTTTCCACATAATTATGTTGTAAAAAAACTCGTGAATTTTTGGCCCCTTTCAACGACGTCGCTTCGGAACCCTTGTCGATGGTTCTTTTGTGTGCATCTCCAAAATCCATATATATGTCTCATATATTCTAAAAAAATAATATATAAAAAACACACCTTTTGTATTATCATGTTTAACATACATACAAAGAATGATTAGCTATATGCACCTCTTCTCATGGTGTTTCAGTCCGGTTTGTCATCATTAGATTAGTGCGTATGTCGGAACGCGTCACTTTCTATCTCTGATGAAATATAAACGATATTTTCTATTGCATCATATAAACATATATAATGTATAACAATAAAAGTGAAACTAACACAACTGTTTTATTTTGTAAAAAGAACACCTTTTCACATTATTAAAAAAAGATGTTGCATTTCTCTCATGGAAAACAACCAACAATAATGTTCATATATAAATAAGTAGCCATCTAAAATTTCTTAAATCGTTTTAAATTATTTATTTAGGCTATCGAAATTTTTCCAACATGCAAGCAAACCAACATAAACCAAGTATATTTGGTTTCTTCTCTCAATATTTGTTGTGATACTCTCAATATATCTAAAAAGTATATAAAAATATTTATTTGTATGAACCATGTTTAATATATATATATATATATATATATGCTTTATTTTTTGTGAGGTATATATATACTTTAATTATCTATCTATTTTAAAAGAGAAAACATTCCCGATACAAGGCCCAAATTAACTATCCAGCACGGCTCAACCAGCACCCAATCTACCCCTAAAAAGGAAATCCAAAAAAGAAGTTTCTTTCGTTCAGCACCGAACGGAATGCAACCTTATCTCCCCCAATACTCTCTCCTCTCCTCTCCACTCACTCAACCTATCTCGCGCCTCTCCCAGTCTCCCCTCCCCCGCCGCATTTGCCGCGCATGTTGAAAAGCTCATGTCGCAACCGCGCGACTCTACCCGCCGAACACCGCATCCGTCGCATGCATCGGCGGTTGCCGCGCGAGGAAGGTCACCACTGGTCCCACGACAGCCTCAGCTGGAGGAGGAAAATAGGTCCATAGTGATGGACGCTCAAGTAAGAGGAGCGTCCCCAATAGTGGCGGCCTCGAGCACGGGGATAAGTGCAGGTTGGGGATGCAGGAGAGGTGCAACACGGGGTTTGGAGGTCTGACGAGCTGGGTGCAGCGCGACCGACAGTGACGGACGCAGGGACGCATTGATCCGGGCATGGGTGCTCAATCCGGTCCCGTTCAGGCCGGATCCGCGGCGGTGCTCATCTCCGGCGAGGTGGCCTGTGACTCGCGGGACAACGGCGGTGCAAGACCATGGGAGGAGCTCATCACATGCGGCTGGGGCGCGAGGTCTTATTGGCTTCGGTTGCCGGTGGCTTGATGTAGGGGTGGCCAGGGTCCGGCGCCATGCAGGCTCTTCGAGGATGAGGAAGCAGACGGCGATGACAACTTTGAGGCTGGCGGGGGTGTTGTCTCTGCGTTTGATGGTCGTTGTGAATGCCGTGGGCTCCAACGCGAACGCCATTGGCTCTCTTCCCTACAGGTAATTCCCCTAAATTGTACCCCTTGAAATTGCCATGATTATCCCAGGGAGAGGTACAACCTTTTTCTTTTTGAGATTTAGAGTAGTAAAGCTACTCTGCTGAAACAACAAATTCAGAGATCATAAGCGGGCGAGGCAGTCCAGTACGTTCGCAATCCTCTCCCGGTCTTCCGAATTCCTGGACAACGCTGCAAGCCCATCAGCAAGGGCATTGCACAATCTCCACACACTTCTGATACTATGATCTGAGAAGTTTGTCAGTGCTTGCTTGATGTTTCTTGGAAGTCCATAGCAGGGGGAGAGGGACTTCTTCCCTGTCATCATTTCCTTAATCCGAATTTGGCAGTCAAGTTCCAAAATCACGGCCCCCTATAGATCCTCGAGAGTGCATCCAACAAAATAAGGGCTGCTTTTGCTTCGTCCTCCTCAACACTATGGCTAGGTGACGTATTCTAACAGATAGAAATAACAACATGACCTCTGCTGTCCCTTGCAATAGCACCTGCAGAATGTTCACCCATTTACTCCAAGTATGAGGCTACAGAATTTAGTTTGATTGATCCCAAGGCCGGGCCCGTCCAGTGCAAGTGCTTCGTGGTGGGGCAGCGGGGCTGCTGTACCACAATGGCACCCACACCTTTTCCTGATTCATGACCACCACTCATTGCCGCTTATTTAAATTCTTCAAAATACCTCACAAGAACTACACAGATTCCATAATAGATTCTTGGCCCGCACTGCGAATGCAGTCCTCATGCAGGCACAACCTTTTTTGTGGTATTCATACAAATCACTTTGTATATACTTTGCAGATTGCTTGGCAATTTTTGTTGGTCGATAACCACCATTCTTTGATTGGGCATGTGTTGGTACAGAATAACAATAAGGTTATAGAGACTCGACTCAAAAATATCTATTCTTTGATTGGGCAGTACCTCCAGACTAAAAATTATGGCGATGGACAATGTTCTCTAAACTGAACTGAAAACCCCCCACCAATTTTTAGCCATGAACATTTTGCCAAAGAACCAAGTCATACTATAATGTATACACCCAAACTTGCAACTTGCTTCTTCCTTCCTCTATCACCTCGTTGAAGGAGATGTTAAAAGCACTCATTTAGCAAAGTTTTCTTCCTGGACAAACGCATCAGGTTAACATCAGAAATGAGAATTTTCTAAGAATCTTGAACCTTGCCCACTCTTTAATGTATTGTCTATTAGGTAGTAGAGCCACCAAAGTTCCTGAAACTAATGGTAGCAAAAAAAGATAAGCATCAGTTTCGCCTTCACAAAGAGCATGTTCGTACTACTATCATGTCTATAGATGGCTACTACAACAATCTGTAGTCATAGGAATAGGAAAAAAGACTTAAAACCCGATTGAGCCAAAAAGCACATGCTCAGATTATAGCCTTGCCCAAAGATACATGGTCATACCATATATAATTTCATTCACACAAAAAAGACCATATATAATTTCTGTGAAGAGTTTGCACATGTACCTATAATATTGATATTCTGATTACATTATGCATACCATTCGTCCAGTGGTTGTTAATATGCTTATCTAGCACGTCTAGTTTTCCTTATGCACTGTCATATACTATCCATAGAAATGACAAATAAACATACTTAATTCTTGCTGCAATTACTTCAACATACATGTTTTACATGCCAAAAGGAGGACCAGAAGACTCGGTGCATGTCACAAACTCACCATGATGTGTCTAGACCATTGTGATGCTATTATTCCTAATGACTGATAGGCACTGGTCTCCATTCGCTCGCATCCATCTCTAACCTAGACACCATTGGCACCGATAGAGGCTGTTGCAGGCACAAAAACCATGTCGCAACACCACCAAAAGCGCACGGGGTTCAAATAAAGAACACAAACCATATATGTCACTCGTTGGCTAGATGTAAGCAATCAACTGATAGTTTCTTTCTTTTTGTGGTGGTAATGGTGCGATAGATTTGAACTTGGAGGAGGCGTTCTCTCCTTTTCCATTCCATCTCCTTGTCTGCTTCCATCTGCTCCCTCCTGCACTACTCGCCACACAATGGGGTGTTCCCTCTGCTCAAACAAAACATACTGTAGCATTGAACAGGTTAGAACACATGACATGGATAACCACCTCACTATTTAGTAAAAAATTACATCTGGATCTTGATCCAGGTCAAACAAATGGACACAAAGACAAAAACAAGACGCAAATTATAGTCCAAAAATTTGGATCGCCAACCCAACAATTGAAGCTGATTTTAGAAGAGGGAAAGAGGAGAGGGGCACTCACCTGCACGACATCGGTCTAGTGGAGGCTGACACAGGTCCTCGTGCCAACGCCGGGGACACCAACTATTGTCTATTTCCTTTTTAATGAAGGCATTTGGGGGTGGGGGATTGTTTTTAGTTCAATGGAGGGGTTGGGTATCAGATGTTTCGGAAAGTACTGATTCTGTCCAGATATGTTGGGAGAGAATGGATGTGTCAATGGAAAAAATTGGCAACTTCGGGATCAGACGAGGGGAAAATCAGAGGGTAGGAGGCCTATCAATGGATCGATGGGGTGGGAGGGAACGAACCAACTAATGAACGATGTATGAACTGCTCCATTATGAGTAGAGATTACATTGTTGCTAAATTTATACCACGTAGTTCACATACCAACAAAAGTAAAAGTTCTTATTTGATTTAAGACATTACTTTCGGGATGACCCACATCTTTATAAAGGAGTAGATGGTATCATTGGACATTGTATAGCTGAGAATGAATAGGAATAAGTCCTACAGAAGTGTCACTCCGAGGCTTACGGAGGAGACCATGCGGGAGACAGAACTGCACAGAAGGTATTACAATCTGGTTTTTATTGGCCTACTCTTCTCAAAGATGCACGTACGTTTGTTCTATCTTGTGACGAATGTCAAAGAATTGGAAATACTGGTAGATGTCAGGAAATGCCTATGAATTATTCACTTGTTATGGAGCCATTCAATGTATGGATTTGACTATATGGGACCTTTTCCTTCCTCTAACGGGTATACACATATTTTCATTGTTGTTGATTATGTTACTAAGTAGTAGAAGAAATTCTAACTTGTCATGATGATCATAATACTTCCATTAAAATGCTTAAAGAAGTTATTTTCCTGAGGTTTGGAGTCCCTAGATATTTAATGACTAATGGTGGTTCACATTTTATTCATGGTGCTTTCCGTAAATTGCTTGTTAAATATGATGTCAATCATATAATTGCATCCCCCTATCATCCTCTATCTAGTGGTCAAGTTTACTTGAGTAATGAGAAATAGAGTTAATTTTGCAAAAGAACGTCAATAGATCTAGGAAGAATTGGTCTAAGAAACTAGATGATGCTCTTCGGGCTTATAGAACTGCTTATAAAAATCCTATGGGTATGTCTCCGTATAAAATGGTTTATGGAAAAGAATTACTATGATTTTAAACTTTCCGGTGAAAAGAGGTTGTTTGATATTAGCTCAGTTGATGAATGGAGAACCCAAGCCTACGAAAAATGCTAAAGTGTTTAAAGAAAATGTTAGAAGATGGCACGACAAAAGAATAGAAAAACATGAATTTAATGTAGGTGGCCATGTATTGTTATATTATTATTTAAGATCTTTTGTATGAAAACTTTTCTCCAAATGGGAAGGACCCTACATTTAGTGAAGAAGTTTATTGGTCCCATGCTATCAAGATCAACAACGCCAAAGGCACAAACCCGAGGGTGGTGAATGGGCCAAGAATTAAGTATTACATCTCAGGTATGCCTATAAATATTGACTAATATTATTCATTCCATAACATCGAAGCAGTACATAAAGGAAACTTTTCAGAATGTTCCAGAACCTTAAAAGGGAAGAGGTATGTGATACGGTAAGTAAACCTACTCCAGAAGTTCCATAAAAGCAATTTTACTCTATTTTGGAGTTTAAAAAAATTAGGAAAATAATAAGTAGTCTGGAAAGTGCACGAGTAGGCGACAAGCCTAAGGGGCGTGCCCTACCCCCTGGGCACGCCTCTTGAGCTTGTGGAGCCCTCGTGTACTCCCCGGACTCTATTTTCTTCTAGACTACTTGTTTTGCACGGTAAAAATTCATAATATAAACTCCCGAAGGTTTTGAGCACCATGTCACAAATAATATCCCATGTTCTTGTTTTGAACTACTTTCTGACAAGTCTAGATCGCCATGACGACATGAAGTTTATTTAAGGACAAGTTCTACGAGAAGGTCATCGACCCCTACCTTTCGGAGGTGATGAAACACCCTCAAACCATTGAGATACGCAAGGGGTTGCTTCACATTCGGGATGTCCAAGGGCCAAAGAAGACCAAAAGCGTGAAGACTAGGCTCAAAGCACTAGAGCAGGAGATCTTAAGGTGTCAAGGGATGGTGGAACGCAGACTTAACGCCAACCCCTCTATGATTACGGAATTCACCCATGATCACAAGTTGGACAACGATAATATTGGATAGGCCATATGCAAGCTTCATGAGCCAATTGAGCACCTCCAAGCCAGATCTATGACCTACAAAACCAAAACTGTGAGTATGAGTCTAGAATTAAGAGGATGAGTTTAGCTGCAAATTTTCAGTATTCTAGAGACACTCTCATCCTTCTATAACGGGGAGCCTATGCCAGAAGACAAGCATCTCACATCATCAACTTCATCACCACCACTTCCTAAGGAGGAGACTTGAGTACATGGGTATGGGCACTCCCCTTGGCTTGTGCCAAGCTTGGGGGAGGTGCCCCGGTATCGTATCACTAGTTTTATCTTTATCATCTATTTTTAGTTTGATCATTTTGGTTAAATCATGATCTAGTAGAATAAAAGTTTTACTATGATCTAGCCTTTTAAGTTTTTGCTTCGTGATCTATCTATGTAACCGAGTATGATATATATATATATATATATATATATATATATATATATATATATATATATATATATATAATAAACATTAGTTTTGGGTTGAGTGCTTTGCTTTCTAGCTTTGATCTTAGAGATGAAAAAGAATAAAAAGTTAAAATATTATATAATAATCTTATGGACAGTGATGACTTCACATATAAGAAGTATAATGCATGAAATTTATTGAAGGTTGACAAACATAGTTTTGGTCGTTGTTGCAATTAATATGAAGTAATAAAGAAAGTGAGGTTTCACATATAAATACACTATCTTGGACATCTTTTATTGTTGTGAGCACTCATTAAAATATTATATTCTAATAAGTTGATGTTAGACAATAAAGACAACATAATGAGTTATGTTTACTTACATCCGAATAGAAGCTATATTGTCATGGATCCTTCAACATGTGGAGCTTCCTTATTATCTCATGCTAGCCAAAAATTATGCACCAAGTAGAGATACTACTTGTGCATCTAGAATCTTTAAAACCCAGTTTTTTCATAAGAGTCTACTATACCTAGCTATGGGTTGAGTATGATCCTTCAAGTAAGTTGTCATCGGTGCAAAGCAATAAAAATTGCCCTCTAAATATGTATTATCTTTTAGTGTGAGGAAAATAAGCTTTGTGCGAACTTGTGATGGGAAAAAAATAAAAGCGACGGAATGCATAATAAAGGTCGCTATCACAAGTGGCAATATAATGTGATGTTGATTTGCATTAAGATTTTGTGCATCCAAATAAAAAGCAAACGACAACCTCTGCTTCCCTCCGCGAAGGTCCTATCTTTTATTTTAATTATCTACATTCAAGAAAGGTTCATAGTGATCTTCAGCATTCCTTTTATTTTTCTCCCTTTTGGCAAGCATCTTATCTTGGCGAAAGATCTAGAGACACATATCTAGTCGGATGTAGGTGATCATGAGTTATTATTGCTAACACTACCCTTTAGGTAAATGGTTGGGAGGCAAAATTATAATCCCCCATCTTTCTATGTGTCTGATTGAAGCTCTTATCCCATAAGTATTGTGTGAATGTTAGCAATTGTGAAAGACTAAATGATGGTTGAGTATGTGAACTTGCTAGATAAAAGGTTCTTACATGGACTCTTTCTGACATTATGACAAATTACAATTGCATCAATGACTGAGATCATAGTTGCTAGTTTTCAATGAAGTTTACGATTCATACTTTACCTTCAGAATGAATTATCACTTTAGCATAAGAATTTATATGACAGTATATTGTTGTTCTAATGATGATCATGATGCCCTCATGTGCGTATTTTGTTTTATCGACACCTCTATATCTAAACATGTTGTCATGATTATCGATTTCGGCTTTCGCTTGAGGACAAGTGAGGTCTAAGCTTGGAAGAGTTGATACGTCCATTTTGCCTCATGTGTTTATGTGGATATTTATTACATTATGGGCTGTTATTACACTTTATGATGCAATTCTAATGCCCTTCTCTTATTTTGCAAGATTTACATGAAAAGGAGAATGCCGGTAGCTGGAATTCTGGACCGGAAAGGAGCAAATCTGAGATCCCTATTCTGCACAACTCCAAATGTCCTGAAACTTTATTGAGAATTATTTTGGAATATAAAAAAATATTGGGTGAAGAAATACAAGGAGGGGACCCACCAGGTGGCCACAAGCCCGGGGGAGTGCCCTACCCCCAAGGCACGCCCCCCGGGCTTGTGGGCCCCCTGACTAGCCTCCGGTGCCCATCTTCTACTATATGAAGGGTTTTTACCTAGAAAAAAATAAGAGGAAGGCTTTTAGGATGAAGCGACGTCGTCTCAAGGCGGAACCTGGGTAGAAGCAATCTAGGTCTCCGGCGGAGCGATTCTACTGGGGAAACTTTCGTCCGAGAGGGGGAAATCGAAGCCATCGTCGTCACCATCTTCACTAGCACCATATCCACTCAAACTCTAGTTCAGCTCTTGTATTGAATCTTTGTCTCAAAACTTTAGATTGGTACCTGTGGGTTGCCAGTACTGTAGATTACTCCTTGTAGCTGATGCTAGTTGGTTTATTTGGTGGAATATCATATGTTTAGATTCTTAATGCCATTTGATACCCTATGATCTTGAACATGAATATGTCTTGTGAGTAGTTACTTTTGTTCCTGAGGACATGGGAGAAGTCTTGTTATAAGTAATCATGTGAAGTTGGTATTCGTTCGATATTTTGATGAGATGTATGTTTTTATTTCCTCTAGTGGTGTTATGAGAATGTCGACTACATGACACTTCTCCATGATTTGGGCTTAGGGGAAGGCGTTGGGAAGTAGCAAGTAGATGATGGGTTGCTAGAGTGACAGAAGCTTGAACCCTAGTTTATGTGTTGCTTCGTAAGGGGCTGATTTGGATCCACATATTTAATGGTATGGTTAAATTTATCTTAGCTCTTCCTTTTGTAGTTACAAATGCTTGTCACAGGGGTTAATCGTAAGTGGGAGGCTTGTCTAAGTAAGGACATCACCCAAGCATCGGTCCACCGACATATCAAATTATCAATGTAGCGAACACGAATCATATGAGCATGATGACTAACTTGATGATAATTCACATGTGTCCTCGGGAGCGATTTGCTTTATATAAGAGTTCATCCAGGCTTGTCCTTTACTATAAAAAGGATTGGGCCACCTTGCTGCACTTTAGTTACAATTGTTACTTATTACCCATTATGAATTATCTTGCTCTCAAACTATCTGGTACCAATAATTTTAGTGCTTGTACATAATACCTTGCCGAAAACCGCTTGTCATTTCCTTCTACTCCTCGTTGGGTCCGACACTCTTACTTATCAAAAGGACTAGGATTGATCCACTATACTTGTGGGTCATCAGTCGGTGAAGCTTGGTAGTGAGCTAAACTACATGACAGAGAAGATTATCTTCGATGTCGTCAAAATACCTCTACCGTACAATGGAATTCTTGGCCGCCCGGCTCTGGCCAAATTCATGGTGGCGTCCCACTATGCCTACAAACACTCTAAAAATTCCAGGGATGATGAGTGTCAATACCATCAACTCCGACATGAAAGACATAATCATCAGCGCCGACAAGCTTTATCGGGAAGCAGTTGCAGCATCTGTCGGCAAGGCACTTTCTCCTGCCAACAAAGCTCCTGGGGGAAGAAGAAGAACAAGAAGACCGACAAGACCTTGATGAGGACTCTGGAAAGTGCACCTCCTCGGAGTACCGCGCACCCGTTGAGGACATACCAGAGAGCTCTACCGGCAAGAGCAAGAAGGCAAGGCATCTACACCTGCTACCATGAAAGTGGATGCAAAGGAGGACAAAACGGGAGGAACTTTCACCATAACTGCCACCTGTCGGTGTCAAAACTGGCGGATCTCGGGTAGGGGGTCCCGAACAGTGCGTCTGAGGTTGATGGTAACAGGAGAGAAGGGACACAGAGTTTTACCCAGGTTCGGGCCCTCTTGATGGAGGTAATACCCTACGTCCTGCTTGATTATATTCATGAGTATAGGGGTTACAAGAGTTGATCAACCACGAGATCGTAATGGCTAAAACCCTAGAAGCCTAGCCTATATGATTATGATTGCCTCTACGGACTAAACCCTCCAGTTTATATAGACACTGGAGGGGACTAGGGTTGTACAAAGTCGGTTACAGAGAAAGGAATCTTCATATTCGAACGCCAAGCTTGGCATCAACGCCAAGGAGAGTCCCATCCGGACACGGGTGAGAGAATCTTTAATCTTGTACCTTCATGGCCCAACAGTCCAGCCCATGTCCAATAGGCCGGACGCCCGAGGACCCCTTAGTCCAGGACTCCCTCAGTAGCCCCTGAACAAGGCTTCAATGACAAGGTGTCCGGCGTGCAGATTGTCTTCGGCATTGCAAGGCGGGTTCCTCCTCTGAATACTTCAAAACAACTTTCGAACACAAAGAACATGCCTGGCTCTGCAAAACAAGCACCACACACAACTACAGAGAGCATAATATTTCATGAGTCCAATCCGCTGACAACTTTTTGTAGCATGACACCACATCACCACCCGGTCATTATTTCAAACCGTTTAC
The DNA here is from genome assembly GCF_018294505.1 of Triticum aestivum. NCBI lineage: Eukaryota > Viridiplantae > Streptophyta > Magnoliopsida > Poales > Poaceae > Triticum > Triticum aestivum. The sequence goes on along the minus strand of NC_057797.1, from coordinate 289,676,930 downwards.
CGGCCTGCCGCTTCATATTTCAAGATGCGGTTTTATTGGCACGTCTTGTCAAAGCAGAGATCGTGTCCCCTTATTACGGGATTCTCATCAATACGGTCGTGGGTAAGCCAACCGTGCCACCTGCATGGCCCTTGGGAAACAGGCAAGTTTTAAGGCTAGTGGGGAGGCGCTTGATATTCGCTGCCTTTATAAAGGGATAAGGACTCACCCCCTTTCAGCCACGCCTTCTCTCTCTCTGCCTACCCACTCTCGAGCTCCAGTGCCCAAGTCCTCATCTGTTTCGCCTCCAAACAGCACTCTAGTCATGTCCAGATCTGGAGCGCAAGGAAAGTGGATGGTGTCCTCTGTCAAGGAGAAGGACATCACACAGCTCCGGGAGGCCGGATATTTGTCCAAGGAAGTCGCCCATCAGCTTCCGACCGAGGGACAGATCGTCCCTACCCCGGAGCCCCACAAGAGGGTAGTTTTCATCCCTCACTTCATCTGCGGGCTGGGGTTTCCACTCCACCCATTTGTCTGTGGACTTATGTTCTATTATGGGGTGGATTTCCATGATCTGGCCCCCAACTCCTTCCTCAACATCACGGCATTTATTGTTGTGTGCGAGGCCTTCCTCCGCATCTCACCTGGATTGTCGCTGAAGATCGTCATTTTGAAGCCGAAGGTGGTACACGGACAACATGCTGAGTGCGGAGGCGCCATGGTGAGAAAGATGCCCAATGTCGTGTGGCCCAAAGGCACTTTCGTGAAGACTGTCAAAGGGTGGCAAAATAGTGGTTCTATGTCATAGAGCCTCGCGGCACCACCTGGGCCGAAGCCCCCGAGTTCAGGTCTGGGGCCCCAATGCGGCTCACCTCCTGGCTAGAGAAGGGCCTAGACTGGGCATCGACGGACGAGCTGACAGTGCTGCAAACGCGCATAAAGAGGATGGTCGACAAGAACATCAAGCTTGTCAATGTGATCCAGGTGATGCTCTTTCGCCGGATCCTTCCATGCCAAAGCCGGACCTGGAATTTGTGGGAATTCGATCCAGCTAAGCACCAGACTCTGCAACACTTCTTCGGTGTTACACACCATGGTATTTAGAAGGTGCTCTTCAAGGCCAACAAAACATGGCCGAAGGAGTCCGAAGACCGTGGGTACAACCTAACCCACCCCGCCGGTCCGGTAAGTTTTCTCGTGTTTTCAAGGTGTATCCTTTACTCACATATTCAAGGGGCATGTCTAAGCTTCCCCGTCTTTATATACTTTTTTAGAGCTGGACGATGAAGGCGGAGCTGATAAAGAGCCCAGCTCTGCTGCTCGAAGACCCTGCAATTCCTCTTCTGACGAAGATGCTGGTTTTGGCGCCTTACTAGGCGCTGGAGAAGAAGGCCAAGAAGAAGGCCAAGAAGAAGGCCAAGAAGAAGGCCAAGGGGGCCGGAGGTGGCCTCCGTCACAAGGGCACTTCGGACATGACGTCCGAAGACATCGAGACCCAGTCCACACCCGCCACCGACGACGAGGAAGAGGAGGAGGAGGAGGAAGAAAGCAACCCCCCCCCCCCTTGCGGGGGGAAGGAAGAAAAGGGCGGCCTCCACGTGTCTGGAGGCTGAAGCGTCCAAGAGGGGGAAAACCTCCCTCGCGGACGACAGCGCGTTGGACACCGAGAGCAGCTCGGAGTGGCGCCCCAAGGAGAAGCCCCAGGCCGGATCGTAAGTATTCGAAGGCTCTAACGCACTTATATGCCGGACTCTCTTATTTCGTAATTCAGATGTGTTGAATCACGCGTTGCAGTCCGGCCCACGACAGCTCCCAGCGATCCTCATCGAGAGGTTCCCTGGATCCAAAGGCTATGGTCAATGATTCGCTGCCGACAGCCACCTCTCCCAAGGCCACAGACGACGCCGAGTCGGTGTCCCGAAGGACCTCTACGAGCCAGGGAGAGGCACAGAGGGCCATTAGGATGGCGCGGGAGGGCCAAACCTCGGCTGCCGGACACCTGGGGGGAGCAAATCCCTCTGGAGACTGGCGATGGGGGCCATATCTAGTGCGGCCCCCAGCCGAATATTGTTCCGGAGGCCCATATGGCTCCGAAATCAAGAAGGCAACCTCCTTCGAAAGAAGGAGGTGCACCTATCCCACTGGTGCCCTCTGTCCATCCAGAGGCACCGGATACTCTAATGGAAGCGCCGAGAGGCACTTCTATCATGGAAGAACACCGCACCCTCATGGGAACGGTGATTGGAAGGGTTCAGTCCGTTAAGAGCGGACTGACCAAAGCATGTACCCAACTTCTGGCAGGCTTTGAGGTAAGTGACGTAATTATGCAAAAAGAAGTCACGGTATAGACGGTGGCCCCTGAGACTCTATCCGGTGTTCGAAAAGAATAGCCGAACAGAGGATCAAATAGCTTTTCGCATGAGACTAACCATATATGTCTATGTGAATAAGCAGCCGTCGCTACTAGTCGCGACCTCTCATGCCGCTGAAGTCTCTGGACTAAAGTAGAGGCTAGAGCGGGCCGAGGGTGAACCTGGCCGTGTAAAAAAGCAGCTAGAAGATAAACAAGGTATGCAATGTCCTTGTGTATATCCGGAAAGGATGGATGATCTGTACTGACCCTAGTGTCATGAGATTTATTATTAGGGGCGGAGACCAAGGTGGAGGCCCTCAAGAAGGCACTGCCCGAGGCCAAGGAGAGAGCGGTGAAGGAACAAGCTACTCATGAGAAACACGAGGCCAGGGTTGGCGAGGTCCAGCAGGAGCTTCAGGATGCTGTGCAGAAATGCGAGTCCTTGGAGCGCCACATTGCGGATCAAGATTACGAACTTGCCAAGGCCCGCCAAAGTGCACAAGATGCCAGGGCCGAAGCCCAAGGCGCCCTCCAGGAGATCTAGGAGGCCAGAAAAATTGCGGCTGGTAAAGCCTTTATTATGCAGAGCAAGTATGTGAAGAAAAGGTTCCTCTTACTAACCCGGATTTGGAGTTCTCCAGGGGCGTTTGCGGATCTACCGTGTAGTGTTGCTGATGCTGTGGAGTTCTTCCGAGCCGAAGACGGGAGCTCGACGGAGAAGTTGTTCTGGTCACAATACCTTGCACTAGAACATCCGGTACCCTTTAGCGATCAGCTAAAATAGTTGGTCGAACTGCATAGGGTGGCCGAACTGCCATGAAGGATTTGATAATCTGACTATGGCCTGCCAAAGTAATACCCAACAGCTACTTCGGGCTTGTGAAGCGGCTGGTCAATGCCTGCCCCTGTTTGGATGTCATCAAGCAGTCGGTCTGCATCGAAGGTGCGCGGATGGCCTTCGCCCGTGTCAAGATACAGTGGGTGAAGATGGACGTCGTCAAACTCGCGACCGAGGGACCGCCCGCTGGCAAGGAGCACCGCACGCCGGAGCGCTATTTTGATGATGTCCTCAAGGGATCCAGCATTGTAGAGGTCCAGTGCTCAAAAGACATTATCTTTGAATGAGTACTTTCATGTTATCCCGCCCTGTATGATGAAAACAAGACTGATGTGTAATATAATGCTTGCTGTTTATTATTTAAAATTTTACCTCCTGTGCGGCCATTTTATTAAGTCTGAGAGTTGGCCTGTCATCGGCTTCAGCCCCCACGTAGGTAGTATAGGGGTGCTCGTGATGAATCTAAAACACTCTTTATCCAAAAGTTTGGTCCTTGAAGGAGGTGTTTAGCGCAACGAACTAGGCAATCGGGCTATGTGGCTTTATCACCCTAACTTAGCCATAGGAGTTTGACAATAGAATTTTAGGCACAACCCCTTGTATTTGTGATTCCGAACTAGGGTGTTGTAAATACCTGATCGGGTAAAGACCGATTCGTCGCATAATGCGGAAAAAAATGCAAAGGATTTCTAACCTCCGAACAGCTGACCGGCTCACGCCGCATCATAACTGTCAGTTTTCGGCTTTCTCTACTGAGGTGCTCATCCGTATAAACCAGGACACAATTGTAGTAGTTCTCCTTTACTACCCTAGTCGATAGAGTGGAACATAAGGTAGCAAGCACAGGAGCCGGGCAACCCAACTATTGACCAAAGAGATGATTCGGAGCCAATGCATATAATGCTGAAATTCGGGGTGCCGAACTATACTGTAAAAAGTGTTCGGACTTTATTCCCGTAATATGGGGCGCAATGAAGCCCCTGGCGTTTTAAGACGTACCAAAGTGTACGAGTGCAATTGATAAGATTATCAAGAAAAAATGAAGTAGCAAGCTAGTGCCGCAAAAGTTCGGCCGCAAACTGTTTCCATTATAGTTTGATTAATACAAAGCGTATTTTGTACAAATAGTGCGATAAGCAACAGTGGCTATTTAACATGCCAAGACCAAGGAGGAGCTGCATATGGGTCCTGAAAGTAGGTAGAATGATCGTTCAGAAGAACATCTAGAGATTCCCCCACACATCTGTGCTAATTGCCACCTTGGTATATCCGTTCTTCGAAAGGACTGAGGCCGTTGAGAGGGGCCTACGGAAAAGAAACATGAAAACGATAAAAGAAAAGTAAAAGTATGTGTGTCCAAGGAAGGTCAAGCCATATTGTGGACCACAGTCTGGTTATGCATCCGTCTTTGCCCATGGTATTTTTAGTGTGTATTTATGTACGTGCGGTAAATATGCCACCACTTGGTCGGGACTGAGACAGAGATCGAATTGCTAATCGAGCTCCTAACGAGCTGGACTGTCCTGCCGCAGAATAGTCCGGACTCGTTTGACAATGTACAGGAGTATGGCCGTGTAGCGACCGGAGCTCAAACAGTCTGATCTCTGTGCTCCGGTGTCATCACTGGATCAGTAATGCTGACACCACACAGTACTCAAAGGATTTATAGCAGAGTAGCAATCACACACTTATTACATCGAGTGCCTCAAAAGAGAACTTATTACAATAAATATGGCTTAAGGCCATCTAATAACGATAACAACGGAAGGCTTGGAAGATAAGTGAGTCCATCATCTCCAACGGCATCACTGAGTATAGAACCACGACCTAAAACTCCTTAATCGTCGTCTCAAAAGTATGCAACATTAACGTTGCAGCCCGAAACGGGTCAGCACATGGAATATGCTGTCAAGGTAACACACAGAGAGTAATGGAATGAAACAGCTATACTATATGCATATTTGGCTGGTGGAAAGCTCTATGGTTACAGTTTTGCGTAAAGCCAATTTTTCCCTACTTCAAAGGAATAAAATTTATTTAACTATCATGGTAGTTGTTAAACATTGAGAATGGTTGACAGCATTCTCAATCCCAATTAAGCATCATCATTAAACATAACCCAACAAAATTAATTTAGAGTAACATGTTGAGATTCACATGATAATCCAAGTACTAGATACTCAAGATGTCCATAACCGGGGACACGGCTAACCATGATTAGTTTATTACACTCTACAGAGGTTTGCGCACTTTTGCCCACAAGACTCAATGTCCATAACCGGGGATACTCAAGATGTCTGGTTTCTCGCACTACATGGTGTTTGAGAAGACGGATGACCGAGACATAGTCTTTCAGAAGCGCTAGCACCTTACGATCGGGTAGACCGTACCACCTACATCCCCTATATCTGCTAGTCTACCATTGTAAGAGTTCGCACAACTTAGTCAACTATGCTAGAGCCCATAATAGCTTGTGGCCGCACACGGAAGTTTCTAGTATGAATAGTCTCATGATCCCTTTGAGCCTGGGTGGCGGTCCAAAAGAAAACATGCAAGTCCTGGAATACCCAGGTGCCTAAATCCACCCAGATGTGTGTTTAAGTTGCCACCTTAGATAAACCATTAATTAACAAAACTCACATCTGTCATGGATATCACTCACCCAATCCACGTCTACTAGCATAGCATGGCATAATAAGCAAACATAGAAGTAACTCCCAAAGGTTCGATAATAAACTGGTAATAGGTTCTACCTCAACTATTTCCCATCCCACAATTTAATTAGATCCTAACCATGCAATGTGTGAGGATTGATCTAATGCAATAAAACTGGATAGTAGGCAAGGTATGATCAAAGTGTTACTTGCCTTGCTGATGATCCGCGAAACCTAGAGATTCGAAGTAACAGGCGGCGCACTCCGGGTATTCTATCGCAGACAAACAAACAAGCATACAATAAGTACTCATCTAATGCACAGGTAAAACTCAAATAAGAGATCTAACCAGAAGGTTCAACTTAAGAACTCCGGTTGGCAAAAAGAATCAAATCGAACAAAGCAACGAAAGTCAAACGGCGAAAGAAAACAACTTCGTTCTAGAAATCTAGATCTAGGGCAAAGTTTACAGTAGCAAAATCTTGTTTAAGTTGGTTAAACGGATAGAGGGTTTCAAGACGAAACTCTAGGCGCTTGAATCGCCTGATTCCGATAAACGAGCGAAAAGTTATACTAAAAAGAAAATCGGATCAGGAATCGCGATCAGAAAAATCGCGGATTTAATCCGAGAAAAAGAAAAAACGATGAACGCTCGCTAGAACGAACGAACGGACGAACGCTCGCTATTTAAATTAACCGGAAAAACCGATCTATTTAAAAAAAACTGAATCTAAAAAAAACCGATGGCACGGAAGTCGAGGCGGCGGCGAACCTCGGCGGCGGCGGCGCGGGCGGGGCGGCGGCTGGCTAGTGTTTCTCCCGAGGGGGGCTGGGCCGGCTTATATTGCCTAGTTGGGCCAGAGTCCTAGTCGGACACGGCCCGTTAGGTCGGTTTGTTTTTTTAATAATTACGCTCGGAAGAAAAATAAAAAGAAATACTAAATGGACTGCAAAAATTCCGAAATAAACTTTCACGGGCTTCTAAACTCAAGCCGCACAAGGTGAACATTTATTTGGGACCTAAGTGCAATTTTGAAAAACACACTTTTTCCTAAATTCAAATAAAATACCGAAAAACTCCGAAATAAAATCTTATTTGATTTTATTATTAAATCCTCAATATTTCTTTATTTTGGGAAAGTCATTTTATTCCCTCTCTCATAAAATTTTGTAATAAAAATAATTGATGATAAAATAAATAAAATCAAATGATCCAATTCTCAAAATTTGAGAGAACTCAAATATGAAAATAACGAAATCCCCAACTCTCTCCGTGGGTCCTTGAGTTGCGTAGAATTTGTAGGATCAACCAAAATGCAAAAATAAAATATGATATGCAATGATGATCTAATGTATAACATTCCAAATTGAAAATTTGGGATGTTACAAAACCTACCCCCCTTAAGATGAATCTCGCCCTCGAGATTCGGGTTGGCTAGAAAATAGGTGAGGGTGGTCCTTGAGCAAATCTTCTTCTCGTTCCCAGGTGGCTTCATCCTCCATGTGGTGGCTCCACTGAACTTTGCAAAACTTGATAACCTTGCTGCGTGTAACTCGACTGGCAAACTCGAGAATCTTAATTGGTTTCTCCTCCTGCGTCAAATCGTTATCCAACTGAATAGTTTCCAAAGGCACTGTATCTCTCAATGGTATGTCAGCCATCTCCGCGGGACATTTCTTTAACTGAGAAACGTGGAACACATCATGAACTCCTGACAATCCTTCAGGCAATTCCAACTTGTAGGCCACTTCTCTCGTACGCTCCAAAACTCGATACGGTCCTACAAATCATGGTGCCAACTTCCCTTTTACTCCAAAACGCTTTGTTCCCCGAAGTGGAGATACTCGAAGATAAGCTCTATCTCCAACTTCGTAAACTGTCTCCTTGCGTTTAGAATCTGCATAACTTTTCTGTCTGGACTGGGCTACCTTGAGCCTATCGCGAATCAACTTCACCTTCTGTTCAGACTCTTTAATCAAGTCAGGTCCAAACAACTGGCGGTCTCCAACTTCGTCCCATGACAACGGTGTCCTGCACCTCCTTCTGTACAAGGCTTCGAAAGGGGCCATCTTTAAACTGGTTTGGTAACTGTTGTTGTAAGAGAACTCTGCATATGGCAAATTGTCGTCCCAACTAGATCCGTAATCTAGCGCACAAGCTCTCAGCATATCCTCCAAAATCTGATTGACTCTCTCGATTTGTCCATCTGTCTGTGGATGAAAAGTTGTACTGAATTCTAGCCTGGTTCCCAAAGTTTCATGCAACTGCTTCCAGAACTTTGAGGTAAACTGGGTTCCTCTATTTGATATGATACTCCTCGGAACTCCATGCAAACATACGATCCTTGTCATGTATATCTTGGCCAACTTAACACTGGTGTAAGTGGTCTTTACTGGGATGAAATGAGCTACTTTTGTCAATCGATCAACTACAACCCAAGTTGAGTCATAGCCTGAACGAGTCCTGGGTAATCCCGTGATAAAATCCATGCCTAGGTTATCCCACTTCCATTCTGGTATCGGCAATGGTTGTAACAATCCTGCTGGCTTCTGATGCTCTGCCTTTACTCTCTGACATACATCACAAACTGCTACATACTCCGCAATATCCTTCTTCATTCCAGTCCACCAGAAAATATCCTTCAAATCCAAATACATCTTGGTATTTCCTGGGTGAATTGAATATGGTGAATCGTGTGCCTCTTGCAGAATCAACTTCCTGATCTCCGGGTCATTGGGCACATAAACACGGTCTTCAAACCATAGAGTGTCGTGCTCATCCTCACGAAATCCTTTAGCTTTTCCTTTGCTCAATTTCTCCTTTATAGCGGCAATCTCTTTGTCAGTTTTCTGAGCTTCCCTGATTCTATCCATCAAAGTTGACTGAATCTCCAATGCGGCTACATAGCCTCTCGGAACTATTTCTAAACATAGTTCACGAAGATTTTCTGCTAACTCCTTAGGTATTTATCCCGTCATTAACGTATTGACATGGCTCTTACGGCTTAATGCGTCAGCTACTACATTAGCCATTCCGGGGTGATAATGCAATTTCATATCATAATCCTTGATAAGCTCCAACCATCTCCTTTGTCTGAGATTCAACTCCTTCTATGTGAAAATGTACTTCAAGCTCTTATGATCCGTGTACACCTCACAATGGTTTCCGATGAGGAAATGCCTCCATGTTTTCAAAACATGCACTACGGCTGCTAACTCCAAATCATGCATGGCATAATTTAACTCACGAGGCTTCAGTTGTCTTGAGGCATATGAAACAACTCTCCCTTCCTGCATAAGCACTGCTCCAAGTCCTCGACGTGAAGCGTCGCCATACACCTCATAATCTTTGGTCTGATCTGGCAAAATCAACACTGGTGAAGTAACCAAGCGTTTCTTCAACTCCTGGAAACTAGCCTCACATTCCTCCGTCCATATGAACTTGGTATCCTTCTTCAACAACTCAGTCATAGACTTCGCAATCTTTGAGAAATTCTCAATAAATCTTCGGTAGTATCCTGCGAGTCCAAGAAAACTCCAGATCTCTCCAACTGCTGTTGGGGCTTCCCACTTGGTCACAGTATCAACTTTAGCGGGATCAACTGCTATACCTTCTCCAGATATAACGTGTCCGAGGAATCCTACTTCTTTCAACCAAAACTCACATTTACTGAACTTGGCATATAATTGATGTTCTCTGAGCTTTCGAAGTACCGAACGCAAATGCTCCTTATGCTCCTCTTCATTCTTCGAATAAACCAGGATATCATCAATGAACACTACGACGAACTTATCCAAAAACTCCATAAACACTTTGTTCATCATGTTCATAAAATAGGCAGGTGCGTTAGTCAGACCAAATGACATAACGGTATACTCGTACAGCCCATACCTGGTGGTAAAAGTTGTCTTCGGAATATCCTGTTCTCGAATCTTCAACTGGTGGTATCCTGATCGCAGATCGATCTTGGAAAATACCTTAGCTCCTTGCAATCGATCAAACAGATCATTGATCATTGGTAGTGGGTACTTGTTCTTGATCGTTACTTCATTCAATCCCCGATAATCTACAACCATCCTTAGCGATCCATCCTTCTTCTCCACTAGAAGTACTGGCGATCCCCAAGGCAAAGAACTTGGGCGAATATATCCCTTATCCAGTAACTCCTTAATTTGCTTCTTAATTTCCACCAAATCCTTTGCTGGCATCCTATATGGTCTCTGTGATATTGGCCCCGTGCCTGGCAATAGCTCAATCAAAAACTCAATATCTCTATCCGGTGGCATGCCTGGCAACTCCTCTGGAAATACTTTAGGGAAATCCCTTACCACTGGTACTTCCTCCTGCACAACTCCTGTTAAGCAATTACTTGAGTCCTCTTCGGCACATGTCGGGATACATACTTGATCCTTCTCCCTTCTGGGGTGGTAAGAAAAATTGACTTACTAGCACATTCAATATTCCCTTCATACTTTGATAACCAATCCATGCCTAATATCACATCCAATCCTTGGGATTCCAATACTATTAGGTCTGAGCGAAAAACATAGTTACCAATCCTTAATGGTAACCGATCACACCATAGACTAGCCACATACTCTGCTCCAGGCGAGGTTACTAACATGGGTGACCTAAGGGCTTGGGTTGATAGGTTATACTTATCCACAAATCCCCTTGAGATGTGTGAATGCGATGCACAAGTATCAAAAAGAACGAGTGCAGTAAATGACTTAACCAAAAACATACCTATTACTGCATCGGGCTGAGCTTCAACCTCCTCCACTCTAACGTGGTTAACCTATCCCCTGTTGAAAGGGTTCGGCTTCTTCCCAGAACTTCCATTGCCATTTTGGCCTTTAGGACATTCATTGGCATAATGTCCGGTCTTCGAACACTTAAAGCAAGTGACTTGGCTCAGGTCCTTCTTGGCTGGGGTTGATGGGTTGGTGCAGTTCTGGCCATTGCTTCCTCCATTCCCATTACCATTCTTAGTGCCATTGTTATTGTGCGAGCTACCTCCTCCATGGGTATGCTTAAAATGTCCTCCCGGTCTAGGGGTAAAACGTGGCTTCTGCTGATCTCCAGAATTGTGCTTCCCTTGTCCATACTTCCTTTTGCGATTCTCAATTTGCTGCTGCTTCCCTTCAATCATAAGAGCACGATCTACCAACTCCTGGTAGTTGTTGAAGGTTTCTAGCATCAACTGCATGCTCAACTCATCATTCAGTCCTTCTAGAAACTTCTCCTGCTTAGCTGCATCCGTAGCGACGTCATCTGGGGCATAACGTGCTAACTTACTAAATTCCTCCACATACTGGCCAACTGTCCGTCCTCCTTGGCGTAAGTTGCGAAACTCACGCTTCTTCATGGCCATAGCTCCTGCTGAAACATGTGCAGTACGAAAAGCTTGCTGAAACTGGTCCCATGTGACAGTGTCGACTGGGAAAGTGGCTGTGAAATTCTCCCATCATGATACTGCAGGTCCTTCTAATTGATGTGCGGCAAACTTCACCTTCTCTGCATCTGTGCATCCTGCTGTGGTCAACTCCCTAGAGGTCTTGCGGAGCAAATCATCTGCTACTATCGGCTCGGTGCTACTGAAAAACATCTGCGGATTTAGCCTAAGAAAACGGGCTAAGTGATCAACAGGTGGTGGTGGTGGTGGGTTGTTGTTGTTGTTCCCTTGATTCTGATTCTGGACTAGCAACTCCATTAATGTGTTCTGCTGCTGGATCAACTGGGTGAGCTCTGGTGGAAAGGCAAATCTGGGGTCACGTCTCGGAGGCATCTGAGGGTTTAGAAAAGATGAGATGTAATAATAGAGGGGGTCTAAAGAGAAAACACTACCCATATGCACATGAGGCAAAATCAAACAATTCACTTCATTCAATCAAACAAGGGCATACAACCGATCGATCTATCGCAAAAGTGCTCGGACTACTATATTTACATGGTGGACTACTACTACTGATGAGGTGGTCTACTAGAAATATTCTTCGGTTGCAGACTCCATGATATCTACTCCAGCTTCATCAACATAGTCATCATCGCTACTATCTGGTTCCGAATCAGTGCCGTCGATGATGATGTAGTCTTCCGGGCTTATCTCCTTGGGTTCTTCGTCTTCATCTACTGGTGTAGGGCCTCCCATAAATATTCCAATCTTCTTGATCAGATCGTCATTCTTCTCCACCAATACTTCAATTTCTTCTTCATAATCTCCATGTGTAGCCTTGAGTTCTTCCTCCAGTTCCTTGATTCTAGTCTTAGCCTTCTTCAGATCCATCATGTCGGCGCACATCTGGTTCTCCTGTCGTCGAAGGTGCTGGTTTAGCTCTTGGATAAAGGCTGCGATTGATCTATCTTTCCTGGTGCTGATCAGCTCCCAGTGTTCATCTCGGCGCCCACAAATCTGGTAGATATTATCCTTGAGATCCTTGCGGTGGACTTCTCCAATGCGTCCCATGGCGATGTGAGCTGCCATGCTCTATCCTAGACTCCAAGTTGGTGCATCAAAAGAAAACTCTATGGGTTCAGTGACTGGCATGAATGTCCTTCCTGGAACTTGAACTTGAATCATCCAGCGCTCCTCTTCAGGTAAAGTGGCGTTGTAGGTTCCGGTGAAGCATGGTACTCCTATGTTCAGGTATCCAGTGACTTCCTTCAAGTGACGTCCAAAGGGTGTATCTTCATCCAGTTGCGTGAACTTGTTCCTTGCATCCGCCATCCTAAAGAGTAGAAAAGATGAGAGGTCAGAAGAGAAGAGAGTGAATAGTGATCTAGGTCTTTAGCTTAGTGGTCGTGTCCTATAGTTAGCGTGTGCTCTGATACCATCTCTGTAGCGACCAGACCTCAAACAGTCTGATCTCTATGCTCCGGTGTCATCCTTGGATCAGTAATGGTGACACCACACAGTACTCGAAGGATTTATAGCAGAGTAGCAATCACACACTTATTACATCGAGTGTCTCAAAAGAGAACTTATTACAATAAATATGGCTTAAGGCCATCTAATAACGATAACAGTGGAAGGCTTGGAAGATAAGTGAGTCCATCAACTCCAATGGCATCACTGAGTATAGAACCACGACCTAAAACTCCTTAATCGTCATCTGAAAAGTCTGCAACACTAACGTTGCAGCCCGAAACGGGTCAGCACATGGAATATGCCGGCAAGGTAACACACAGAGAGTAATGGAATGAAACAGCTATACTATATGCATATTTGGCTGGTGGAAAGCTCTATGGTTACAGTTTTGCATAAAGCCAATTTTTCCCTACTTCAAAGGAATAAAATTTATTTAACTATCATGGTAGTTGTTAAACATTGAGAATGGTTGATAGCATTCTCAATCCCAATTAAGCATCATCATTAAACATAACCCAACAAAATTAATTTAGAGTAACATGTTGAGATTCACATGATAATCCAAGTACTAGATACTCAAGATGTCCATAATTGGGGACACGGCTAACCATGATTAGTTTATTACACTCTACAGAGGTTTGCGCACTTTTGCCCACAAGACTCGATCGCCTCCGTTTGGTTTCTCACACTACATGGTGTTTGAGAAGACGGATGACCGAGACATAGTCTTTCAGAAGCGCTAGCACCTTATGATCGGGTAGACCGTACCACCTACATCCCCTGCATCTGCTAGTCTACCATTGTAAGAGTTCGCACAACTTAGTCAACTATGCTAGAGCCCATAATAGCTTGTGGCTGCACACGGAAGTTTCTAGTATGAATTGTCTCATGATCCCTTTGAGCCTGGGTGGCGGTCCAAAAGAAAACAGGCAAGTCCTGGAATACCCAGGTGCCTCAATCCACCCAGATGTGTGTTTAAGTTGCCACCTTAGATAAACCATTAATTAACAAAACTCACATCTGTCATGGATATCACTCACCCAATCCACGTCTACTAGCATAGCATGGCATAATAAGCAAACGTAGAAGTAACTCCCAAAGGTTTGATAATAAACAGGTAATAGGTTCTACCTCAACTACTTCCCATCCCACAATTTAATTAGATCCTAACCATGCAATGTGTGAGGATTGATCTAATGCAATAAAACTAGGTAGTAGGAAAGGTATGATCAAAGTGTTACTTGCCTTGCTGATGATCTGCAAAACCTAGAGATTCGAAGTAACAGGCGGCGCACTCCGGGTATTCTATCGTAGACAAACAAACAAGCATACAATAAGTACTTATCTAATGCACAAGTAAAACTCAAATAAGAGATATAACCAGAAGGTTCAACTTAAGAACTCCGGTTGGCAAAAAGAATCAAATCGAACAAAGCAACGAAAGTCAAACGGCGAAAGAAAACAACTTCATTCTAGAAATATGGATCTAGGGCAAATTTTACAGTAGCAAAACTTTGTTTAAGTTGGTTAAACGAATAGAGGGTTTCGAGACGAAACTCTAAGCGCTTGAATCGCCTGATTCTGATAAACGAGCGAAAGTTATACTAAAAAGAAAATCGGATCAGGAATCGCGATCAGAAAAATCGCAGATTTAATCCGAGAAAAAGAAAAAACGACGAACGCTCGTTAGAACGAACGAACGGACATACTCTCGCTATTTAAATAAACCGGAAAAACCGATCTATTTTAAAAAAGCCAAATCTAAAAAAAAACCGATGGCACGGAAGTCGAGGCGGCGGCGGCGCGGGGCGCCGGCGCGGCAGCGGGGCGGCGGCTGACGGGTTTCTCCCGAGGGGGCTGGGATGGCTTATATTGCCTAGTCGGGCCAGAGTCCTAGTCGGACACGGCCCGCTAGGTCGGTTCGTTTGTTTTAATAATTACGCTCGGAAGAAAAATAAAAAGAAATACTAAATGGACTCCAAAAATTCCGAAATAAATTTTCACGGGGTTCTAAACTCAAGCCGCACAAGGTGAACATTTATTTGGGACCTAAATGCAATTTTGAAAAATGCACTTTTTTCCTAAATTCAAATAAAATACCGAAAAACTCCGAAATAAAATCTTATTTGATTTTATTATTAAATCCTCAATATTTCTTTACTTTGGGAAAGTCATTTTATTCCCTCTCTCATATTTTTGTAATAGAAATAATTGATGATAAAATAAATAAAATCAAATGATCCTATTCTCAAAATTTGAGAGAACTCAAATATGAAAATAACGAAATCCCCATCTCTCTCCGTGGGTCCTTGAGTTGCGTAGAATTTCTAGGATCAACCAAAATGCAAAAATAAAATATGATATGCAATGATGATCTAATGTATAACATTCCAAATTGATAATTTGGGATGTTACAGGCCGCCGAATTAAGGTTTTGTTTGTGAGGGCCGCTCTGTACCTCCGCTGCCAAGGTCGCCATGTGCTTCTCGGTACGAAGGGAGCGCTCCGTGTTTCCATTGACTGTTATGACACCACCTGATCCGGGCATCTTGAGCTTGATATAAGTATAGTGCGGCACCGCATTGAATCGGGCAAACATGGTTTGTCCGAGCAGTGCGTGATAGCCACTACGGAAGGGGGCGATATCGAAGATTAACTCTTCGCTTCGGAAGTTGTCCGGAGATCCGAAGACGACCTCCAATGTGATTGAGCCCGAGCAGCGGGCCTGTACACCTGGTATAACTCCTTTAAAGGTAGTTTTGGTGGACTTGATCCTTGATGGATCGATGCCCATTTTTGCGCACTTTATCCTGATAGAGCAGGTTGAGGCTGCTGCCACCGTCCATGAGGACTCGTTTGAGCTGGAATCCATCAATTATTGGGTCGAGGACCAGTGCGGCTGAACCGCCATGATGAATACTGGTCGGGTGGTCCTTGCGATCAAAGGTGATCGGGCATGACGACCATGGGTTGAATTTTGGGCGACTAGCTCTATCGCATAGACGTCCCTGAGCGCGCGCTTGCGCTCCCTCTTGGGGATATGGGTAGCATATATCATGTTCACCATTTTCATTTGAGGGGGAAACTTCTTCTGTTCCCCTGTGTTCAGTGGATGGGGCTCCTCGTCGTCATTCTTGCTTTGCAACCCCTTCTCCTTGTCTTCGACATTTAACTTGCCGGCCTGTTTGAAGACCTGACAACTCCGGTGAGTATGATTGGCTGGTTTATCAGGGGCGCCATGGATCTGACATGGAAGATCGAGCATGTGGTCCAGGCTAGAAGGGCCCTGATTATTTCTTTTATATGGCTTCTTCCGCTGACCGGACATGGAGCCACTGAATCCGGCGTTGACCGCCGTGTCATCGGTATTGTCACCATTGCTTCGACGCTTGTGTCCATTGCATCGGGGCTTGCCGTTGCTATTTCTGACTTACAAAGTGCCAGGTTCGCTTGCATTGTTATTGCTACGGGCTAGCGAGCTATCTTCGCCCGTGCAAAAGCGGGTCATAAGCGCCATGAGGGCTGCCATGGACTTCGGCTTTTCTTGGCCGAGGTGTCAGGTGCGCCATTCATCCCGGATGCTATGTTTAAAGGCTGCTAGGGCTTCGGCATCCGAATAGTCGACGATTTGGTTCTTTTTGGTTAAGAACCTAGTCCAGAATTTCCTGGCTGACTCTCCGGGCTGTTGAATTATGTGACTTAAGTCGTCGGCATCCAAAGGTCGGACGTATGTACCTTGGAAGTTGTCAAGGAAGGCTTCTTCCAAGTTCATCCAGCTGCCAATGGAGTTTTCAGGCAGGTTGTTCAGCCAGTGCTAGGCTGGCCCCTTGAGTTTTAGGGGGAGGTATTTGATGGCATGAAGATCATCGCCACGGACCATATGAATATGGAGAATGAAGTCTTCAATCCATACCACGGGATCTATGGTTCCATCATATGATTCAATATTCACGGGTTTGAACCCTTTTGGGAATTCATGTTCCATTACTTCGTCAGTGAAGTAGAGGGGGTGTGCGGCGCCTCTATATCGGGCTAGATCATGACATAGTTCGGATGGAGTCCGTCTGCGATTTTCAGCTCAGACGTAATTGTGCTTGCCATGTTCGGCTTGATAGTCGTCATCGCGCGTCGGGACACGCACCCGCAATCCGTAGATCGATCTGGCTGGACCTGCTTTAGTCTTCAGGTCCTGCCACAGGTCATACGTGTATCCCTGAGCAGTGTTGTCTGTGCCTTTATGGTGAGGTAGGACGGGCCGATGTTCGGCGTGCATCGCCGTTTTGTCCCGGCCACGTGGTGGTCGATTAGCCGCATTACACGCTGATGGTACGGGCTCAAGTGCTTCGTCATCGAATTGAGGTAGCAGTTTATGCTTCGGGTAACTTTTGGTTGGGCGCTCGAGGCCGTATTCTTCTGCTGCCAGGACATCAGCCCATCTATCATTGAGCAGATATTGATCAGCTTGAAGCTGCTGCTGCTTCTTTTTCAGGCTCCTTGCAGTGGCTATTAGCTATTGCTTAGAGCGCTCCTACTCAAGAGGTTCCTCAGGCACGATAAAGTCTTCGTCACTGAGGGTGGACGATAATTACTGTCCTCCGAGTCTTCGCTTGCATCTTGTTTATCAAGGCTCACTCGCCCATCCTGCCAATTGTCTTGTTCAGTGTTTTTCTCGATGGCGTTTTCTTGGTCTTCGGCATCATCCGGAGTGTTGTTTTCTCTCGTGATAGTATTGCTGTCTTTGCTGCGGCGTGATTTAGAGCGGTGTACTCGGCGCTT
Source organism: Triticum aestivum (assembly GCF_018294505.1). Taxonomy (NCBI): domain Eukaryota; kingdom Viridiplantae; phylum Streptophyta; class Magnoliopsida; order Poales; family Poaceae; genus Triticum; species Triticum aestivum. Next base: position 289,659,458 of record NC_057797.1, on the reverse strand, counting down.
TTGTTGTATCTCGGGAGGTTTATCTTCTACTGGAATTTTCTCTTTATCGCTGTCACCCTCCTTGGGTGCATCCACCATATACACGTCATATGAAGAGGTGGCCATACATCGTCCAGTAAACGGTGGGTTTCCGGCTTGCTCCTCTCCGGCATCGTCGTCCATACCGTCGATGTCTTTGGAGTCATAATCGAGCATGTCAGTTAAGTCCTCTACTGTGGCGATGAAGTGGGTGGTGGGTGGGACGTAAAATACCCCCCTCTCAGCCCCTAGTCTGGGCTGGGAGTAGTTCGGACGTTGCCCCTCCGAAATCACGAGGGATCACATCAAGTCCAGAGTCTCGCTTAAAGGAGAGGTTTGTTGAGGGAGGAGAGAAATCGTGGAGTATGGCGGGGAGGGAATCCCTTGGCCGAGCTCACACGATGGTGACTCTGAGAGTTCGGAGCCGTTGTCCGGGGAAGGGTCCGGCTTGGCGATGGATGCCGGTGACGTTACTTCCTCCGTCTCTCCCGTACTGGGTTTAGTGGCCACAGATATCCCGTCGGGTTTAGAAATACCGTCTTCGATACTAGCGAGGTGCTCCAGCTCTATGGCCAGAGTGGAGGTTGGGGTCATGAATCCTTGGAAGATCAAGTCTCCTTGGATATCAGCAACATAGTCCAGGTTTCCAAAACTAATCTTGTGACCTGAGGCGTAGCTGTCGATCTGCTCTAGATGGCCAAGCGAGTTGGCCCGCAGTGCGAAGCCACCGAATACGCAGATCTGGCCGGGGAGAAAAACCTCCCCTAGGGCAGCATCATTGCAGATGATGGATGAAGCCATCGAACCTTCTGACGGCGACACAGTGGAACTCTCAATGAAAGCACCAATGTCGGTATCAAAACCGGCGGATCTCGGGTAGGGGGTCCTGAACTATGCATCTGAGGTTGATGGTAACAGGAGATAAGGGACACGAAGTTTTACCCAGGTTTGGGCCCTCTTGATGAAGGTAATACCCTACATCCTGCTTGATTATATTGATGAGTATAGGGGTTACAAGAGTTGATCTACCACGAGATCGTAATGGCTAAAACCCTAGAATCCTAGCCTATATGATTATGATTGCCTCTATGGACTAAACCCTCCAGTTTATATAGACACCGAAGGGGACTAGGGTTGTACAAAGTCGGTTACAGAGAAAGGAATCTTCATATCCGAACACCAAGCTTGCCATCCACACCAAGAAGAGTCCCATCCGGGCATGGGTGAGAGAATCTTTAGTTTTGTACCTTCATGGCCCAACAGTTTGGCCCATGTCCAACAGGCCAGACACCGGAGGACCCCTTAGTCTAGAACTCCCTCACCACCCTTGCCAAGAAATAGGAAAGTGCAGCCGTTGCCTTCCTACGATGTGTTTGCATGGCATTCATACGGGCGAATATCGATGTGTTTGCATGGCAACCATCTAACATCCCCGGTGTTCCCAGTGAAGTAATTGAGCACCACCTTGCCGTTTGTCCTCATACAAGACCTGTCAAATAGAAGGTCAGGAAGCAAGCCTTGGAGGGGCAAGAGTTCATTGCTGAAGAAATCAAGAAGCTAGAAGTGGTAGGCTTGGTCAGAGGAGTGCTACATCCAACATGGTTGGCCAATCTAGCTGTAGTGGACAAATTAAATGAAAAATAGAGGCTTTGTATTGATTATACTAATATTAATAAAGCTTGTCCAAAAGACCTTTTCCTTTTCCACGCATTGATCAGATTGTGGACTCCACTGCCGGCTGTGTTTTACTCTCTTTTCTTGATGCCTACTCTTGCTATCATCAGATCTTTATGGCCAAGGAAGATGAGAAGAAAACTGCATTTATCACTCCATGTGACACATAGTGTTTCAAACATATGCCTTTTAGATTGAAGAGTGCTGGTTCAACAATCACGAATGCGGTCCAGATTGGTTTGAACCTTAGTTGCACGGAGATGTGGAAGCTTATATGGATGATATAGTGGTCAAAACCAAGAAAAATCAACACTCATTCAAGACATAGAAGAGACATTTACAAATCTGCGCAAGATCAACTTGAAGCTCAACCCTGAGAATTGTGTGTTTGGCGGTCCATCAAGCAAGCTTCTTGGGTTCTTTGTATCATAGCACGGAATTGAAGATAGTCCTGACAAGATCAAAGCTATTAAGCAGATAGAAGCACCCAAGCGCATCAAAGATGTACGATTTCTTGGCGGCTACATTGCTGCATTAAGTAGGTTCATTTCCAAATTTGCTGAGTGCACCCTGCCGTTTTAATTTTTTTGAAAATACAGGTCCAATGAAATGGGCTCCGAAAGTGGAGGCCATGCTCCCAGATTTGTAGGAGTACCTCTCCTCTCCACCAACACTAGTTGCACCTAGGCTATAAGAGCCGTTGTTCTTATATTTGGCGGCAAGGAGTCAAGTTCTTAGTGCTGCAATAGTGGTAGAGATAGAAGCTGATGTCGAAGAAGCAGCTGCTGTAGAGCCATCAAGCAACAAGCCGGAATCTTCTCCGGCAAGGTCTGGTGCTGACAAGTCAGATTCAGCGCAAGCAAGTAGAACAAAACCACAAGTTGTGCTGTAGAAGAAGATGGTGCAGCGCCCAGTTTACTTCATCAGTTCCCTTCCACAAGGGGATAGATCGAGGTGTTCTGGCATGCAAAAGTTCCTCTTTGTCATTCTAATGGCATCGAAGAAGCTACGCAACTACTTTCAATCACATCAGATTACCATCATCACTCACTATCCTTTGCAACGCATTTTGAGAAATCCAGATGCCACCGACAGGATAGTGGAGTGGGCATTGGAACTGTCAAGCTTTGATCTAAAGTTTGAAAGCACATCAATAATAAAAAGTAGAGCCTTAGTGGAGTTCATTGCAGAATGGACACCAATGCAAGACGAATAAATTCAAGAGACATGTCTCCATGGCAAGGAAACAACTCAAGAATGGTCATTTATTTTGACAGTGCCTACTCGATGCATGGTGCTAGTGCCGGCATGCTGCTTGTCGCACCCACCGGAGAACACCTCAAGTATGTTGTACAAATGCACTTTCCCAGGGAGAAGGCTACGAACAACACTGCTAAGTACGAAGGGCTGCTTGCCGGTCTGAGAGTCGCAATGGACCTTAGGATCAGAAAGTTGATCATCAGAGGCGACTTGGAGCTTGTTTTGAATTAGGTCAACAAAGATTACTAGAGTCCATTAATGGAAGCCTATGTGGATGAAGTGAGGAAGTTGGAAGGGAACTTTGATGGTCTGCAAACTGAGCACGTCCTTGTGCCAAAAATAGCGTTGCTAATGACCTATCAAAGCATGCTACTCAAACGCTACCTATGGAACCAGGAACTTTTGTGATCCATCTGAATCACCCATCTATCACACCATCGACGAGGCCAAATAAAAGAAGAAAGTTGAACTCTGGTGAGTACTTTCTGGCAGAGCTCACAGTAGCCGCTGGCAAGGAAGTTGTCAGGAACAACACAAAGCATGCCGGTGAGCAGCAGGCTCCAAAAGGACCAGAAGTCCTTGCCGTTGAGAAAAGCGCTCCCCGTAGCTGAAGAGATGCCTTTAGTCCTTGTTGTCGAGCCACAGGCTCCAACATGGTCACAACAGATAGTTCATTTCCTTCAAACATAAGAACTTCCCAAAGAGCAAGAAGAAGCTGAGAAAGTAGCCTGACAGTCAAGTATGTACCAGTTTGTTGACAACATTCTACATAGAAAAACACCAAATAGGGTGAAACTGAAGTGCATTTGCTGAGAAGATGGACAAAACTTGTTGGTGGAGATACATAGAGGCATATGTGGCTCTCACACGTCAAGAGGCCTTGTTGGGAAAGATTTCTGGCAAGGCTTCTATTGGCCCACTGCGCTCCAGGATGCAACCGCATTAGTAACAACATGTGAAGTGTGATAGTTCCATTCCACAAAATACACATCAACCAGCTCAAGCCCTTCAAACTGTTCCTCTCTCCTGGTCCTTCTCGGTAAGGGGGCTCGACATCTTTGGCCCCTTCCCCTGTGCTACCGAGGGCTTTGAATTCTTGTATGTTGCATTCGAAAAGTTCACAATGTCGCTTGAGGTAGAGCTAGTGAGGAAGGTGACAATAGATAGCCATCAAGTTCTTCAAGGGAAGGGTTTCCCATTTTGGTGTCCGCAACAGGGTCATCACCGACAACAGTACACAGTTCACAAGTCACACCTTCATGTAGTACGTTCAAGACCTTGGCAGCAAAATCTGTTTTGCATTAGTGCTCACCTAAAAAAGCAATGACCAAGCGGAGAGGGAAAATGCTGAAGTGCTGCACGGACTCAAGACCAGGTCATTTGACAAGCTACACAAGTGTCGAAGGTGCTGGGTTGATGAGAGGCCGACAGTTCTTTGGTCACTCAGGACGACACAAAATCGGGCTACGACTAATATACCCTTCTCCCCATACTATGGTGCAGAGGCAGTGCTCCCTATGGAACTCATATATGGGTCACCTCAACTGCTTGCTTATGATGAAGCTGAGCAAGAGTAGTTGACGCAAGATGGTGCCATGCTCTTTAAGGAAGATCGTCTTCGGGATGCTATGCCTGTTGCACGCTACTAGCAAGCTTGCGCCTCTATAATAGCCACAAAGTACACGCACAAAGCCTTGAGGAAGGTGACCTTGTTCTTCGTATTGTTGAAACCTGGATTGATGAAATTGAACTGCACAGTTCATACTTGCACAGTGAAAACTGAAATAAACAAGGCATACTACAAACAACCAAAGAAATTGGACATATGCTAACTACAAACAACCTAAAATCGTTAAAAGAGGAATATGCTCGCTACAACAGGCTTAACAACACCAAATATAGTCATTCCAATTGGTATTGCTGAAACCAGTATTGATGAAATTGTGCTGCATAGTAAATAGCTACATATATAGAGCATCACTTTGTGAATAACTGAACTAAACAAGGCATACTCTGAACAAACAAAGATACCAATTGAAACTGGACATATTCTAACTACAAACAACCAAAAAACGTTAAAAGAGGCCTATCCTAGCTATAACGGGCTTAATAGCAAGAAATATAGTCATTCCTATTGGTATTGTTGAAATTGGTATTGATGAAATTGTATTGCACAGTAAATAGTTGCACATATAGAGCATCACATTGTGAATAACTGGAATAAACAAGGCATACTACCAACAACCAAATATAGAAATTAAAACTTGACATATGCTAACTACACTACAAAAGGGGCTCGACAAAACAAATCATGGGTTCCCCTTGTGAAGTGCCACGGCAAAACAAGTCATGGGTTTCTCAACTTGTCACAGATGGGCTCGTTCCCACGGGAAGAGCACGAAGACTGGGTGCGCTCTATGTTGTCGTAGATGGTATCCTTCCCCTTGGAAGGGCACGACAGTAGGGTGCCCTCCCTGATGTCGCAGATGGGCTCTTCCCCCTCGGAAGAGCCGGAAAGGGTACCTTCCTCATGGTAGTCGTCAATGAGATCTGACTTGGCGCTGAGGATCCCAAGCTAGCATTATAGGATGTGTCCTTCAGAAATGACAAAAGGGGCTGATACATCTCCGTCGTATCTACTTTTCCAAAAACTTTTGCCCTTGTTTTGGACTCTAACTTGTATGATTTGAATGAAACTAACCCGGACTGACGCAGTTTTCAGCAGAATTGCCATGATGTTGTTTTATGTGCAGAAAACAAAATTTCTCAGAATGACCTGAAACTCCACGGAATATCTTACAATAAATAATAAAAAAATTCTCGCCAAAGATGAAGACCAGGGGGCCCACACCCTGTCCACGAGGGTGGGGGGCGCCCCCCCAGGGCGCGCCACCTAGCTCAAGGGCCCCCTGGAGACCTCCCGAGTCAAACTCTAACTCTATATATCTACTTTCGGGGGGGGGGGGGGAATAGGAGAGAAGATTTCATCGCGATTTACGATACGGAGCCACCGCCAAGCCCTAAAACCTCTCGGGAGTGCTGATCTAGAGTCCGTTCGGGCCTCCGGAGAGGGGGATTCATCGCCGTCGTCATTATCAACCATCCTCCATCACCAATTTCATGATGCTCACCGCCGTGCGTGAGTAATTCCATCATATGCTTGCTGGACGGTGATGGGTTGGATGAGATTTATCATGTAATCGAGTTAGTTTTGTTAGGATTTGATCCCTAGTATCCACTATGTTCTGAGATTGATGTTGCTATGACTTTGCTATGCTTAATGCTTATCACTAGGGCCCGAGTGCCATGATTGCAGATCTGAACCTATTATGTTTTCATCAGTATATGAGAGTTCTTGATCCTATCTTGCAAGTCTATAGTCACCTATTATGTGTTATGATCCGTTAACCCCGAAGTGACAATAATCAGGATACTTACCGGTGATGACCGTAGTTTGAGGAGTTCATTTATTCACTATGTGCTAATGCTTTTTTCCGGTTCTCTATTAAAAGGAGGCCTTAATATCCCTTAGTTTCCATTAGGACCCCGCTGCCACGGGAGGGTAGGACAAAAGATGTCATGCAAGTTCTTTTCCATAAGCACGTATGACTATATTCGGAATACATGCCTACATTACATTGATGAATTGGAGCTAGTTCCGTGTCACCCTATGTTATGACTGTTACATGACAAACCACATCCAGCATAATTATCCATCACTGATCCGATGCCTACGAGCTTTCCATATACTGGTCTACGCTTATTTACTTTCCTATTACTATTGTTACAATCACTACAAAATACCAAAAACATTACTTTGCTTTCGTTACTCTTTTGTTACTGTTACCATCACTATCATATTACTTTTCTACTAAACACTTTGCTGCAGATACTAAGTTTCCAGGTGTGGTTGAATTGACAACTCAGCTGCTAATACTTGAGAATATTCTTTGGCTCCCCTTGTGTCGAATCAATAAATTTGGGTTGAATACTCTACCCTCGAAAGCTGTTGCGATCCCCTATACTTGTGGGTTATCAAGACTAATTTCTGGCACCGTTGCTGGGGAGCATAGCTCTATTCTTTGAGTCACTTGGGTATATCTGCTAGACACTATGAAGAATTTTAAAGACTGTAAGACAACAATTTATCCCTCAACTATGAGGGGAGGTAAGGAACTGCCATCTAGCTCTGCACTTGATTCACCTTTTGTTATGAGTAAATTTGCGACACCTACACCTGCTTCTGCTATTCGTTCTGATATGTCGCATGTTATTGATGATGCCACTTCTGCTATACATGATACTTATGATGAAACTACCTCTATGCCTGATACTACTATGCCACTTACTGATTTTCTCGAGGAACGACTTGCTAGGGCTAGAGAGATTGAAAATATTGAATCTCATTATGATGATGAAGAATCACTTGTTATTCCTGAGGGTTATTTATTTCATCAAGAAGCTTATTTATCTATTTTAGCTTGCAAAGATAGATATGAACTCAAAAGGTTATTAGCTAAATGGAATAAGCAATCTCTAAATGCTAGGATGAAACCTGACCCTGCTTTTGCTACTTCACCTATCAGTGTTACTGATAAGGATTATGAATTCTCTGTTGATCCTGATATAATTACTTTCGTTGAATCTGATCCTTTTCATGGCTATGAATCTGATATAGCCTCCCTGTTCACTAATGATGAGAAATCTCTCTACTTTATATCCTCAAAATATTTCCGTTCTCATTAAAGGGTGATGCTAAAATATGGTTTAATTCTCTTGATCCTGGTTGTGTGCGTTGTCCCCAGGATATGATTGACTACTTCTCTGCTAAATATTTCCCTGCTCATAAGAAACAAGCTGCTTTAAAGGTAATATACAACTTTGTGCAAATTAAAGAAGAGAGTCTCCCACATCTTGGGGGAGGCTTCTCAAGTTACTTAATGCTTTGCCTGATCATCCTCTTAAGAAAAATGAAATACTTGATATCTTTTATAATGGACTAACTAATGCTTCCAGAGATTACCTGGATAGTTGTGCTGGTTCTCTTTTCAGGGAAAGAACACCGGATGAAGCTGAAATCTTATTGAACAATATGTTGACAAATGAAAATAATTGGGCACCTCCTGAGCCAGCTCCTGCTCCAATTAATGAGCCTATTCCTAAACCAACTCCGAAGAAGAGAGGTGTTATTTCTCAGTCCCGAAGATATGCAAGAGGCAAAGAAATCTATGAAAGAAAAAGGTATTAAAGCTGAAGATGTTAAGAATTTACTTCCTATTGAAGAAATACATGGTATTAATTTACCGCCTGCCGAAAACACATATGATCTTGATGCTTCACTTATTAAAGAACCTCCAGACCTCGATAACCCGACACAGGTAGTAAAGGTAAATTCTCTCTATAGATATGATAGAGCTGAAATCCCTCCTACTAAATTGGTAGTCAGTGCTTGGATGAGTTTGATAATTTTATGTTTAAGCAAGAAGACTTCAATGCTTATTTTGGTAGACAATTAAAACAAGATGCTGATATGATTAAATACTTGGGTGATTATATGGCTAATATTAGAGGTGAACTTAAACTTGTTAGCAAACATGCTTCTATGGTTACCACTCAAGTAGAACAAGTACTTAAAGCTCAAAAGGAATTGCTCAATGAGATGAATAGTAAGAAAAATAATTATGCTGTTAAAGTGGCTACTAGAACTGGTAGAATGACTCAGGAACCTTTGTATCCTGAAGGCCACCCTAAGAGAATTGAGCAAGATTCTCAGAGAAATAATATTGATGCACCTGGTTCTTCTAAAAGGAAGAAAAAGAAAAATGATAGAACTGTGCAAGCTTCTAGCGAACCTATTGCTGAACCACCCGATAATCCAAATGGTATATCTATGTCTGATGCTGAAACACAATCTAGCAATGAACATGAACCTAATGAAAATGTTAATGATGATGTTCATAATAATGCTCAACCTAGTAATGATAATGATGTAGAAATTGAACCTGCTGTTGATCTTGATAACCCACAATCAAAGAATCAACGTTATGATAAGAAAGACTTTGTTGCTAGGAAACGTGGTAAAGAAAGAGAACCTTGGGTTCAGAAACCCACGCCTTTTCCTCCCAAACCATCCAAGAAAAAGGATGATGAGGATTTTGAGCGCTTTGCTGAAATGATTAGACCTATCTTTTTGCTTATGCGATTGACTGATATGCTCAAAATGAATCCTTATGCTAAGTACATGAAAGATATTGTTACAAATAAAAGAAAGATACCATAAGCTGAAATTTCCACCATGCGTGCTAATTATACTTTTAAGGGTGGAATACCAAAGAAAGTTGGAGATCCAGGAGTACCTACTATACCATGCTCCATTAAAAGAAACTATGTTAAAACTGCTTTATGTGATCTTGGAGCTGGTGTTAGTGTTATGCCTCTCTCTTTATATCATAGACTCGGCTTGAATAAGTTGACACCTACTGAAATATCTTTGCAAATGGCTGATAAATCAACTGCTATACCTATCGACATTTGTGAGGATGTGCCTGTTGTGGTTGCAAATGTTACTACTTTAACGGACTTTGTTATTCTTGGTGTTCCTGAGGATGATAGTATGTCTATTATTATTGGAAGACCTTTTCTTAATACTGCAGGGGCTGTTATGGATTGCAACAAAGGCAATGTCACTTTTCATGTTAATGGTAATGAGCATACGGTACACTTTCCAAGGAAACAACCTCAAGTTCATAGTATCAATTCTATCGGAAAAAATTCCATCGATTATATTTGGAGGTTTTGAATTTCCTCTTCCTACTATCAAGAAGAAATATGATATACTTATTATTGGGGATGTGCATATCCCCGTTGAGGTAACCTAGTGTTATTCGAAATTTCTCCGGTTTCATGTTAATCGGAATGAGTTTGTTAACAAGACTTGATCAACCTTGTTAGTGGATTCCTTTTGATGAGCATGAGATGGATGAAACTAGAAGCACAACCTTCTGTACCCTCTCTACACTTTCTGTTATTTAGTTGAAATAAAGTAAAAATAAATAATTTTCTGTCTGTTATCTGATTATCCGTGAAATATAAAAATACCTCGAAAATAAAAGTTCTCCTAATGCCCTGAAAATTATATGATTTTTTCTAGAATATTTGAGGATTTAAGGAACAAAGAACACACCAGGGGGGCCAACCACCTTGCCACGAGGGTGGAGGGCGCACCCACCCCCCTAGGGCGCGCCCCCTGCCTCGTGGGCCCACGGTGGCCCTCCTCCACTTATTCATGCACCCATCCTCTTCTTCTTCCTCCCACAAACACGAAAAACCAACTCAAGCATGAGTTCCAGCCCTCTTTGCTGCCATTTTCGATCTCCTTGCTCAAAGCACCTCTCACAAAACTGCTTGGGGAGATTGTTCCTTGGTATGTGACTCCTCCATTGGTCCTATTAGTTTTTGTTCTAGTGCTTTATTCATTGCAAATTTTTGCTGCTTAGGTGACCCGGTTCTTGATCTTGCATGTAAAATTTATATGGTCAAAAGTACTTTTGATGCATGATATAGGCTCTAGGCACTTGTAGGAGTGCTTGCTATTAATATTATTGAGTTTGGTTTACTTTTATTTTGAAGTTACTAAAAAAATTCAGAATTTTTCAGAGGAAGAAAAATGCTTAGGAAGATGTTCCAAGGTGGTTCTTCAAATAAGCGAGGACCTAGGATTGCAATGCGTGATGCTGACGAAGAGCCACCAAGAGACGCTCCAGTGCATCCTTGTGAGTGGCCTTCTGAAAATTTTATGGATCAAGTGGGAATAAAAGAACAATTCAACGCATATTTGTGTAATGCTGATCTTGTGAGCTTCGAGGAAGAGAAGTGCAGTCAGTATCATAACCTCACTAGTTCCTTTGTGAGGAGGTTTGAATTTTCCACTTCACGTAATTCTCCAACTGTCCTATTTGATCTTTATGATAAATCTTATACCATGGACTTCCACAATGGGGTAGTATAAGGGATCCTCACAAATCTGAATTTAGAGATTTTCTTGCTAATATAACTGTGGGAGAATCTAGAGATATTACACAAGCTACCATAGGGAGCATCCACTTTCCTGCTATACATTATTTTGCTCTATTCATAGGTAGATGCATAAATGGTAAAGATGAGTCATGTCACATGTGTGTCCCTGACCTCGGTATTCTTAGGAGTGTCGTGTTAGGAGACAAATCATATAATTTGGGAGCCATTGTTGCATGTAGGTTGCATCTTAATAGACTTAATGGAGATTTCTTTGGTGGAATTTATGCAACTCGCGTAGCTAATTTTCTTGGTATAGATGTACGCGAAGATAATATTGAATTACCTCCTGCCTATCTAGATTTTAATGCTATGGTTCACCACCATTTTTTCGAGAGGAACGAATCACCTCTCTAGTACCGACTAATCTTTGACAGATGTCGTGATGTCCGTATTACTCTCCCTGCTCCTGCTTCCTTTGATTATCTGGCAAGAGGAGGATATACTATTACCAGAGAGGAGGCACATGAGTACGAGAGGAGAGCGGAGGCCGCTCGTCGCCACACTGCAACTCAGGAGGCGATAGCCGCTGCATCACAGTACGACCCCAACAACTATTATTATGGATATCAGCCAGGCCAGCCGTGGCCATAGACCAACTTAGGCCAAAAGCCTAAGCTTGGGGGAGTACGTATTTCTCACCGACATTACATTTATGTTCACACACACTCATTGCTAGATGTCGGTGTTCATACTTTTTCATTGTATCATCCATGCTAGTTTATTTCCTTTTATGCTTTCTTCTTGTGTGTTTGATAAACCTTAAGAAAAACCAAGAAATTAGTAGTAGTTTACTTTTCTTGCTGTAGTAATAATTAAACAGAAAACCCCAAAAGATTTCCTACTCTTCTTTTGCTTGTTGGGAGCTTTCCCGTGTAAATAGTTTTATTTATTTTCTTCTCTTTGGGGGTCAGTAGGAGAAGACCACAATTAAATTGTTGAAGTGGCTCTTATATGCTTTATTGTTGATTTAACCAAGAGCCCATATTGCTTTGTCTTCTCCTATTTATTGAATGCTCACAGATTCCAGCTTAGTCCAAGGCACGTGCACTCTTATTATTATTCACATCGTTCGGTCGTGCAAGTGAAAGGCAATTATGATGATATATGATGGACTGACTGAGATGAGAAAAGCTGGTATGAACTCGACCTCTTTTGTTTTTGTAAATATGATGAGTTCATCGTTCTTGATTCAGCTTGTTATGAATAAACATGTTCGCAATGACAATTAGAGATCATAGTTGCTTGTGGCATGCTTGATTAGCTATGAGTTATAATGGTTTACCTTGCATGCCAACATGCTATTGAGATGGTTATGATGTGGTATGATGGGGTGGTATCCTCCTTTGAATGATTTAAGTGACTTGACTTGGCACATGTTCACACATGTAGTTGAAACAAATCAACATAGCCTTCACGATATTTAAGTTCATGGTGGATTATATCCTACTCATGCTTTCATCCAATGTTTATTAATTTTAATGCATGTACATGGCTGTTGTCGCTCTCTAGTTGGTCGCTTCCCAGTCTTTTGCTAGCCTTCACCTGTACTAAGAAGGAATACTACTTGTGCATCCAATCCCTTAAACCCCAAAGTTATTCCAGATGAGTCCACTATACCTTCCTATATGTGGTATCTATCGGCCGTTGCAAGTAAATTTGTATGTGCCAAACTCTAATCCTTCAAATAATCATCCTGTTTTGTATGGTCGAATAGCTCATGTATCAATTAGGGCTGCCTGTATCTTCCATGCTAAGCGGGTTATTCTCAAGAGGAGTGGACTCCGCTCCTCACTCATGAGAAAATGGCTAGTCACCGGGATGCCCAGTCCCATGCTTTATGCAAACTAAATCAAAATAATTGCAAAACAAAACTCCCCCTGGGACTTTGTTAGTTGGAGGCACTCGTTGTTTCGAGCAAGCCATGGATTGATGTTTGTTGGTGGAGGGGAGTATAAACTTTACCATTCTGTTTGGGAACGGCCTATAATGTGTGTAGCATGGAAGATATCGCCATCTCTTGGTTGTTATGTTGACAATGAAAGTATACCGCTCAAAATATTATTCACCTCTATTTCAAAACCGAGCTCTAGCACCCCTACAAATCCCTGCTTCCCTCTGCGAAGGGCCTATCTATTTACTTTTATGTTGAGTCATCACCCTCTTATTAAAAGCACTAGCTGGAGAGCGCAGCTGTCATTTGCATTCATCGCTGTTAATTTATATTGGGTGTGACTATGATTGGATCTCTTTTACCATGATTTACAATGTCTAGTCAGTCCTTGATCTTTAAAGGTGCTCTGCATTTATGTTTTGCGGTCTCAGAAAGGGCTAGCGAGAAACCATCTTGTTATATCATATTATGATTGTTTTGAGAAAGTGTTGTCATCCGAGATTTATTATTATGGCTTGCTAGTTGATTATGCAATTGATATGGGTAATCATGAGACCTGAGAATTATTGCAATTGTGGTTAGTTATAATCTTTGCTGAAAACTTGAATGCTAGCTTGACATATTTATAACAACAAGAGAAAACAGAGTTTGTAAAAGTTTTTCTTTATTTCTTTTAGTTTGTCACCTGAATTGCTTGAGGACAAGCAAGGGTTTAAGCTTGAGGGAGTTGATACGTCTCCGTCGTATCTACTTTTCCAAACACTTTTGCCCTTGTTTTGGACTCTAACTTGTATGATTTGAATGGAACTAACCCGGACTGACGCTGTTTAAAGCAGAATTGCCATGATGTTGTTTTATGTGCAGAAAACAAAAGTTCTCGGAATGACCTAAAACTCCACAGAATATCTTACAATAAATAATAAAAAATTCTCACCAAAGATGAAGACCAGGAGGCCCACACCCTGTCCACGAGAGTGGGGGGAGCCCCCCCCCCTAGGGCGCGCCCCCTACCTCGTGGCCCCCCTGGAGACCTCCCGACTCCAACTCCAACTCTATATATCTGCTTTCGTGGAGAAAAAAATAGGAGAGAAGATTTCATCGCGTTTTACGATACGAAGCCGCCGCCAAGCCCTAAAACCTCTCGGGAGGGCTGATCTGGAGTCCGTTCGGGGCTCCAGAGAGGGGGATTCGTCGCCGTTGTCATCATCAACCATCCTCCATCACCAATTTCATGATGCTCACCGCCGTGCGTGAGTAATTCCATCGTAGGCTTTCTGGACGGTGATGGGTTGGATGAGATTTATCATGTAATCGAGTTAGTTTTGTTAGGGTTTGATCCCTAGTATCCACTATGTTTTGAGATTGATGTTGCTATGACTTTGCTATGCTTAATGCTTGTCACTAGGGCCCGGGTGCCATGATTTCAGATCGGAACCTATTATGTTTTCATCAATATATGAGAGTTCTTGATCCTATCTTGCAAGTCTATAGTCACCTATTATGTGTTATGATCCGTTAACAACGAAGTGACAATAATCAGGATACTTACCGGTGATGACCGTAGTTTCAGGAGTTCATGTATTCACTATGTGCTAATGCTTTGTTCCAGTTCTCTATTAAAAGGAGGCCTTAATATCCCTTAGTTTCCATTAGGACCCCGCTGCCACGGGAGGGTAGGACAAAAGATGGCATGCAAGTTCTTTTCCATAAGCATGTATGAATATATTCGGAATACATGCCTACATTACATTGATGAATTGGAGCTAGTTCTGTGTCACCCTATGTTATGACTGTTACATGATGAACCACATTCGGCATAATTATCCATCACTGATCCGATGCCTACGAGCTTTCCATATACTGGTTTACACTTATTCACTTTCCCGTTGCTATTGTTACAATCACTACAAAATACCAAAAACATTACTTTGCTTTCATTAATCTTTTGTTACCATTATCATCACTACCATATTACTTTTCTACTAAACACTTTGCTGCAGATACTAAGTTTCCAGGTGTGGTTGAATTGACAACTCAGCTGCTAATACTTGAGAATATTCTTTGGCTCCCCTTGTATCGAATCAATAAATTTGGGTTGAATACTCTACCCTCGAAAGCTGTTGCAATCCCCTATACTTGTGGGTTATCAAGGGCTCAATGGCGATGTAGGATGGCAAATTCTGGACAGTGAGCCAGAGAAGATCAGCAATGGGGCCATGGATGAGACCAACGGCGGTTGAACCCGAGCGGTTGGGGTGGGCCACTTAATCCATGGCATAGCCCGCATCAGGCCATCTCTATCGACAACCTCGATGTCGTAGCCGGGGTCCGCGACATACTGGCATACTCTAGCTCGCTGATTGAGAGCCTGCAAATAGTAATCGTCATTAGTTTCCTCGGAGGCCACCTAGGTGATGTCAGGCGAAGAGGCTATGATAAACATCTTTTGGGTCATTCTCTCCTCGAGCTCCATGTGAAGCATAGGTGGGCTTAGGCTGCGACTCTATAGTGGGGGATGGGGATGGAGATATGTGGGAAATGGGGCGTTTGGGGGCATCATCTAAGAAAGTCAGGGCAGCTAAGGTACGGAGATCGGTGGATAAGCCGGACAGGCAAACCGGTTGATGTTGATAATGGTGGCCTTGCAGCAGCAGCGACGACCTTGTTAGGGTTTCGAGCGAGGGAGGTAGGGGTGGTCGAGGTGGTGTGTGTTTGTGTGTGTGTGTGCGCGCGCAAGCCCGCGGATTATTGGGGTTGTGGAGGGGGTCCAAGGTGGTGTTTGAGGAAATGACACAACTACTAATTTTTTTTGCTAGGCGGAAGTAAAATTCCGGGTCAATTGAAAATATGGATGAAGGGAAATAAGAACCGTGTGCTATCAAACAGAAAAACACTCCAGCCGAGTAGATATTTTTGAGGGATGCAGGAGATAGCTAGAAAAACAAACATCACACATGGTCGAAACATAAGAACTGCACGTTATCAATCAGGAAAAACCTCTAGGTGGCTAGATATATTTTAGGGATGCAGGCAGGAGCGGAAGCAAACAATGTTGCACACTGTCGAAACGCAATGACTGTGTGATATCACATAGAAAACCCCTCCAGGAGGGTAGGTTTTTTTGAGCGATTTACGCAGGAGCGGGGGCAACATCACACACGGTCGATATCGGGACCCCGATCTTGAGTCACACCAATCTAGCTTGTAACACTTCATATCAGTTTGCGGCCTCACACACGGTATTCCCACGGCTACAGCCTTATCTTGGCCGGGACCGCTTGCACCTTTTGGCTCACGTATATGATTGTATTGCTAGCATCCATACACAAAGAACCCGGGCCGACATGGATAGTCAAAAACCAAGGTGGCACAAACTTACAGGGCCAGACATACATGACCCAACAATGCACATGTCGGTTAGTAGCAAGTGTAACCGAGTCATAGCCAGGCTACGAAGGACTCCATTAAACACCACTTGACATTTCCTTGCAGGCATATACAGAGGTGCAAACAAGGACACATGCATGTCAATCCATGTGTTCTGGCTGGAAGAACTAGGAGGTATTTCCCCATAAGGAAGTCTACCAAGAATAAACAACTAGGTGTCGGATCCCACACATACCAAAGCATTTCAATAACATACACACAATATGCTCGATATTTTTGGATACAACATGGCATCACAACATAACTCCACGACTCAAAGTATTTATTTAAAAGGCTCCAAGGAGCCATATGTAACATGATATTACAAACAGGGGTCACATGACCCATCATACAAAGCGTACAAGCAACGGAAGCATAAACATGTCTGAGTACAGACATCTACAAGAGGAAAAGGATGAGAAGCCTGACTATCTACAAGACCCTCCCAAGTGTACAAGATTGTAGTTGTGATACAAGCAACTCGTCGAAGCCCACGTAGATATACTAAGACTGAAGTCTCCTCTGCAAAAACGTAAATTAAACAAACATCTGGGGGCTTGATATGGTTGGTCCATTCAGACGATCCACAGACAAGAAAACCCATCTTCTCGTGGTTGTTGATAAGTTCACCAAGTGGGTTGAAGCAGAACCAATAGTCAACTTTTTGAAAAATTTTATATTTCATTTTGGTTATCCACACAACATCATCACTGATAATGGGACGAACTTGTCCAAACGAGCCACAAAGAAATTTTGTCAGCAAGAGCATATCCGCCTTAAAGTGGCCTCTCTAGCACACCCTCAATCCAATGGCCAAGGATAACGTGCTAAGTAGGAGATTTTACGAGAGGTATCAAGGCTCAACTCCTGGTTCCTCTTGAGCATACTCCGGGTTGTTGGGTCTAGGAGCTTCCTTCTGTCCTCTATAACATACGGACCACCTCCAACAAATCAATGGCCTATACACCCTTTTTCATGGTTTATGGTGCTGAAGCAATATTCCCAAGTGATATTCGTCATGATTCTCCTAGAGTGACGGCTTATTTTGAAGTAGACAAAGAGATGGCTCGACAAGATTCCCTTGTTGCTTTGGAGGAGGAACATGACTTTGTAGTATCACTATCAGCAATTAATCAACAAGACCTACATCGCTATCATAGCCGTAGAGTTCGCAGTCATACTTTCTAGGAGGGTGACTTAGTGCTTTGGTTGATTCAAGATCAAACTTTCATGCATAAGCTTTCACCTCCTTGGGAAGGGCCTTTTGTCGTCAGCAAAAACCTCAACAATTGGTCATACTATCTGATTGACATACATGAACACAAGAAATCACGTACATCTGAGTACGAGACCAACATGCCTTGGAACATTCATCTCTGTCCTTATTACACATAGAGCCACTAACTCCCACCTTTGTACATACATCTGTGTATATATCTTTTATGATAAATGATAATAAAGCGGGCACCCTCGAAACTCGGGGTCTCTGTCATTTCATCTAAAATATTGTGTATGAGTCTTTATTCTTTGATCATAGGTCACTTGGGGGCTTCCAACTCAACGAGTCTAGCTCATAATAACCCTCTTGACCCAGCATATGCCAAACACATCATGGTTAAACCTGCCTGTTTGCTTGATGCTCACCTGCCAAGATGACCGGGCGTACTCTTGACAGTCAATCTATTATGAATATAAACTTGTCAAGATTAAAACGGCGTCTTAAGTCATGTGAGAGCCAGCTTACAGAAATCTAGGACAAACCATAGGCTATCACGCCTGCTTCGTTGAAGCAAGACTCGAGCCTCGAAAGCCAGTCTCTTTTGTCGAGCCTCAAAAGCCAACTTCATATTTATGTGTTTATAGAACTTATTTTTTTAACACAATTTTGTTTTACAAGCCAATCTCTTTTTTCATTAATTGGCCATGAGCCGTCGGGTCATTAATACACCAGTTTATTTTGATCAATAGACTATGACAATGACCATGAGTCATCAGGTTGATAACACTCCGGGTTATGATGGTTTTCAATCAAGACAAAGCATAGCACTTGGCGGCTCAGATAACTTTGCTTTGCCATACCTCAGATAAATTGATATTTCATAACATATGGGGCGGGTGAAGAAAAGCACCACACCAACCATAAGCAATTATACTTCCAAAGTATCAAAAGTTCACGAAGGCACTATAGACGCCATAGTTTCTACTATCCTATTAGATAGCCTGTGCCAACTCTTCCATGTTTCTGATATGAAGGTTTTCCAGATTCCAGTCGATAGTCGTTAACTCTTGAAAGATGGCATCATCATTCAGGATAAGAGATGGGTCGGCATTATAGGGAAAGTTATGCTAATGCCATTGAGGAGTCAAGTCAAAGGACTAAAAAGTGGGAGGTCGAACGCGCGTGTTGTCTTTGTCATAAGCCGGCCACTATTTCTGCAAATCAAGATCTTCAACTAATTGACTCACTAACACATGTGTCTCTGTCGTGGGAAAACACGACCACCTATGGGGCCATTAGCCCCTTGTAGTTCGGCAGGGGAGAAGAGCACATTGCACAAAGAGCGGAGGGTGCAGAGCAGCGTGGCAGCGATCACACGGGTAGTTTTTACCCAGGTCCGGGCCGCCGTGAGGTGTAAAACCCAACTCCTGCTTTGGTGGATTGATGAGAGGACCGTAGTGGAGACGCAATGCTCTAGCCCGGCAAGGTTGCCCGGGGGGGAGCAGCTATGCGCGTATGAGTGTACCAAGGTTCTAATCCTTTCTAAGGCTGCCACGGCCCTCCTTTTATAGATTAAGGGGTCACCACACTGGAAAATCAGTCATTGCATACTGTTTAGATAGCAAACAGTGCTATCATACCTAAATTTGTAGACATGACAAGGCGCATTAAATGCACTGCTTAGTGTCACATCATAGTGTAGCCCGGCAAGCATTGCCGAGTGCTTGTCGGGCCGTTCGGCCACCTTCTCGCATGTCTACGTGACACGTCCCTGGATGTGTGTCATTTGGATGTGATTTCCTTCAGAAGTGGCTACCACATTCCAAATAACAACCACTTAGTCACTTGGGGGCTTGACATCGCACCGTACGGTGACTTTCGTTGCTGTGAGGTGGAGCAGTGGATTCTTGGCTGGGTAATCCGCCATCATCGTGCCTGGTAGGCCTGCTGGGACAGTCTTGAGACTTGACTTCGGGGCAACCTCGACCTCACCAGGCTCACGTGCCCGGCAAGGAAGGTTTTTCCTTAGGAGGGCCTAGCTCCTTTAACTTGGTCTTGGTGTTCTTGATCCGCCCTTTGATTTCTCAAAGGATTGATCTCTTATACTTGGCCTGGTCTTGGATGTTGAGTGTTGCCGGAACAGAGGTTTGTTTCCCGTGCACAAGTCAGGTGAAAACATACACCCTATTTGTGTACCCCGACAGAAACCCCCGGGTCTGAGCCATACGTGTCGCCGGGCAGGTCGGGTTAGGCCCGATTTAAGGCACAAACACTTGGCGAGAGAATGCAGCGCGTGCAACGGTTTGTCACGATGACCCTTCAATCCAACGTCCACTTCGCTTAAGTACCGCGGGTCGTGGGGTCGTGGGACTGCAGCAGTTAATGTAAAATGGTAACTTTCTGAAGAGTCGCGCCCTCCCCCACGTCTTTTCCCTCCAGAGAGAAAATGCGAAGGGGCGCTGCTCATTCATCGTCCACCTCATCCCTCCACCATCTTCTTCCGCAAGCCAAGAAGCTGCTCTCCTTCCTCGCCCACACTCACCACCGATCCCCACCCAGCTTCCTTCCCCATGCAAGCCGCAGCTCGAAGAGATGGGGAAGAAAACCGCCGCCCCAAGGGGACACGGGCGACCGCTGCAAAGGAGGTGGCCACCGAGGGGAGCAAGAAGAGAGAGGCAGAGCTGGACAAGAAGCAAAGGTGAGACGTGGTCTTCTTTCCATCGAATCTGGACGACAACATTTTGAAATCAAGGTACATATATCTGTGGGGGGGGGGGAGGTTCCGAAGGGGCAAGGCGCACCCAAGGTTTTGGTAGAGGGGAAAAAGGATCCGCCAGATTCATATCGATTCATTTGCGCATACCTCATATGCGGCCTCTGTCCTCCCTTTTCGGATTTCTTCAAAGCGATGGTGGTAATCTACGGATTCCACCTCCTGGACTTCACGCCGAATGCAATGGCGTGCATGGCAATTTTTGCCCACTTGTGCGAGAACTTTGTTGGGATTTCTCCCAATGTGGATCTATTCAGTCACTATTTCGTCCCGTGAATGGAGAGCAAGGTCCATCGTTCCGGGAATATAAGTTGGATGCCTTGGGTGGCGAGGGAAAACTCGGATTACCTCCCTGGCCAGCAGCGCGGCAGATGGGAGGAGTGGAGAGCAGATTGGTGTTGGATCTAGGACAAGGAGGCCTCGAATTTCTGCCAGGCACGGACAGAGTGCATTGTGTGCGTCAGCGAATAGGGGGAAATTAGCCTTACCGATGACAGGCTCCACCCGACAATAAATAGGATCACCCGCCTAAAGGCTGCTGGGCTGACCATCGGGCACATGGGGGCTGACTTCCTCCAACGTTGCATTGTGCCAATGTAGAAGAGGGACAGGTTCACCTGGTAGTATGGAGATGCTCTAGACAGGATGAGGTTGTACCCTAGCCTGACCAACAATCTCTCAGTTTACGGCCATGCTTGGTTGTGTAAACAATTGTTCGGTAGCCTTGGGCCGTTCAGGTTGGCGGCAAATGTCACCCCACTGAACATCAACTCCGCCCAGGACTAATTCTAAAATGGATGCCATATTGCAATGCTCATGGAGTTTCGAGGGACTGGCAGTTACCCGATCTTAACGAAGAGCTTGCATGGACCTCCAGCCTGGTGGAAAGAGCTACCAGGGTGGAGACCAATATGTTCAAGCGCACCTCCAAGGTGGAGGAGGAATTCATCAAGAGGCAGATCGAGTAGGACAAGGCACTCCGAGCTTCTGCAAAGGCGAAGGCCGAGAAGGTAGCGGAGGAAAAGGAGGAGGCTGAGGACGAAAGCTCCTCTCACGAAAGAAGCGAGGCACAAGCCATAGAGGAGGCTGCCGGGGATGACCCTACCATGGGCGAGCCCACCGGGGACGAGCCTGTCGGGGATGAGCCTGCCGGGATTGAGGCTTTATATGCCGCAGCAACAAAGGCGTGGGAGGAAGAGGGGGCCGAGGAGGCAGAGCAGCCCGAGGAGGAGTGGCTCGCGGCAGGCCCTCAAGCCCTCAAGCCAGTCTTGGACTAGCGCCCTCACAGGCGGGTGGCTCGCCGGGGAGCAGTGGTTCCCAATCCTGCGCCTGCCACCAAGAAGGTTAAGAAGACTACCTCCAAGGGTGGCAAGCCAGATGTGGTGCGCCAGTATTCCTCTCGCCTTTCTAAGGATAAGACCCCTCCCACCAAGCAATTGGCAGCCACGGGAGTCGACTCTAGCTGCTAGTCTGGCTCGAGCCCCTCGCATAGCTCGTCCTCGTTGGAGTCTCCGGCGCCTCAGCAAGGCTTGAAGATGCCCAGAAGCTCCATTCCCCAGCCCCAGAAGAGAAGCAGGGCGCCCTCTCCGCTCATGGAGTTCGAGTTGAGCTCCATGCTCATTGACGAGAAGTAAGAAAGAACACTCTCCTTTCTTTGATGCACTTTCCGCATATTTTCTTGCTTGTTGACTAATCTTTGCTTGATGTATTTTCAAGGGAGGAGGAGGAAGAAGGCGAGGCCCTCATTCACCTGACCTAGCGGCTCAGGCGTGCGGAGCCGCCGAAGACTGTGGAAGGCACAGGCCTGGCGAGAAGCAACACGAACGACATGACACCAAGCCCCAGCTCAGGGCCCGGCTTAAAAGTGCAGGGTTGGCTCCTCCTGTCAGAAGTGACGGAGGAGAGCTCCCCACCTTCATAGGAAGAGGAGGGGATGATACCACTCAGGGCGTGTCCTTCCAAGAGGGTCCCACCCCGCCCGCCGATTGATTCAAGGGATCCCCGACAAGGGTTTCCACAGAAGGGTTCGCCCAGGATGACGCCGTGATTACCGAGGGAGGGGATGGTGATCATGGCCCGGCAACTGATGTTGCTAGGGAAACCGAAGATCCTCCACGGCAGGCATCTCCGTGTAATGCATTTATTGTTTTTTATTCTAATGCTTTTACCATCTTGCTCCATGTGCCTGGATCTCTAATGCTTTTGCTTCCTTATCATCGACTGCTGACTCTGCCTGCAACCCCTCTGATCGAAGAGCCTGAACTGCTGGAAGAGGTGGCCAGCATAGGGAAGGATGAACCGGAGGAAGCTGCCAAGATTCCCGCCGTAAAGGAGCAGGAACATGCTGTCGGGGGTGTCTAGGAGCTCCTGATGGAAACGAATAAAAACCCCGGTGGCGCGCCAGGTTCGGGGGCGACGATCAAAGAGAAAATCCCCCTCCAAACCATGGACCCCCTCCCCTCATTTGGTATTGTGGCAGGGCCCCACAGCCATCTTTGAGTCAGTTGGCACTGGTGCTAGCGCAGCCTGGGCTCGGAGCACCGTCATCATGACAAGCGCGGAACTCGACAGAGAGATCCAGCACATCCTGGCGTCGCTGCTCCAAGGGGTTGGAGAGGCAGACGACTCTATCGCCGTCACCATGGTGGCAGACATTAATGATTTGCAGGGCTGGCACAGTCAGAAATGGCAGGTGCTCAAGGAGCAACGCAAGTCCACCAACAAGATGGACCGGAAGTTGAGAGACAAGGGTAGAGAGTTGTGCGACTGGCAGGTCAAGCAGTTCCTAGTCCTTATGAGGTAGCAGGAGGCGATTTCCATGGCAAAGGAAGATGTCATCACCCGAGAGGCTCGCTTGGCGGAGCACACAATGCTTTTGGATGCCAAGGAGAAGGATATCTCTTCCCGGAAAGGGAACGTTGAGGCTACCCTCCGTGCCAAGGATGATGAACTGGAAGCCCTCGTACAGCAGTATACCAACGAGCAGGAGGACAGGCATAAGGCAGCCCGGGATGACCTCCCTGCTGACTCTGCCATCCAACTGAAGAAGCTTGTTGATGACCTTGCCACTGCATCCACTTCCAAGACCGATCTCGATCAACAGGTGGCCAAATTGACTGAAGAGCTTGCCGGGAGCGCCAAGGAGGCCGTGACCCTCAAGGAGGAGGCACAGAGAGAAGGGATCCTTCTGAAGGATGTGCAATTGCAGTTCTCCTCCAAGAGCCAAGGCCTTGAGACTGCCAATGGCACAATTAAAGATTTGAAAGCCAAGGTTGGCACTCTAGAGAGCTCGGTCTAGTCCAGCGGGGTTCGGTAGAAGCAGTTGGTGAAGGACTTGGATACCGCAAGGCTCCATTGGAAAGATCTAGAGGACAAGCTAGCGAACTACACTGAGCAGGTCAACCTTTGGATCAAAAGCTTGATCGACATTGCCGAGCGTCTCACCCAAACTGCAGCGATGGGCATGGAAGGGCCATTCTTCTCTTCCAGTAGGCATGAGGTCCCCAGTGTCAAGCTAGGAATTTTCTTCGATGAGGTGGTTGAAAAGCTGAAGTCACACGAAGAGGGAAGGGTCGGTCCCTTCACGAGTGGATCCCGGAAGCTTGCCCGCAATGCTCTCTTCATGGTCCTGAGCAACATCGCATACCGCCATTGGGAGCTCGACCTTGCCGATGGCTTCAGGAAGCTGCCGGAGGGTGTAGATGTTTCGGCTGTCGCGGGGAAAGCTACCCCTATGCCGACAAGGTCATTGACGTCTGCACTGCTCCGCGAGGCCGCCAGACACGACCTTAAATTACCCTTCCCATCGTGATGTCCTGTAACAAAATATGATGCATGTCCCATGTTTAGACGTCGTAGTTCTTTTATTTGCATGGAACTAATGTCCTTACTCAATCATAACTGCATGTTTATCCGTTTTGAGTTTATCCATCAGTGTTCGTATGATTTGTCTCTGTACGTGTTTTGGTTGCCTACCGGTATCATACTGCCGCAATTCTAGTAAGGGTCGGGCCCTTAACATTCATCTTGGTGAGGATACGTCCCAACAGATTTTTCCTTGGTAGTTTTTGACGCAGCCGCCCATTCTGCGAGCAGGCTCCGAATAGAACGAGGGCGCAGACAAAGAACTAGTAAGGTGCCATCACGAGAAGGATTTCCTCATACAAACACCTTGGTATACAAGGGATAAGCAACTTCAAATCCTATGTCTATGATGGAGCAAGGATTATGCGGACTTAGCTTTTGTCCTTGCTTTCCTCCATTCTCTCCAGCTGCAGCTGCTTGTCGCATTCGCATGCTTCGGGAAGGATGGCGCTGCGCGTGTTTCTTTTCAGCTCCCGACAAGTGCCGACAAGAACCATATGTATCTTGTGAGCGACAGGACACAATGCAAGGCACGATCGGTTTCTCTCTCCTCCTCTCCACAATTTTTAAACCATCTGACGGCAGTTGGCATAAAAGTCACACTAACGCGGACGGCCTTGCCGGAGCATAGTTGCCGGGGAGTCAATCAATGGATTCACACCGGCGCTCTACTTAGGATTTCCCTAGGTAGGGTAAATGTTGGACCGAGTATCGCGCGGGCTCATCAACATTGATGATGCTAAACCCAGAGTAGCTCAATTGTCTATGAGTGAGAGAGGAGGAGAGAGAAACCTTTTACCCTGGCACCTTGTTCCTTTACCTGAATGGGGCCTACACAGTGATCATGCTGCCTAAAGCAATCGGGGCTGTCTTGTTGCCAACATTCCTTGTTCCCATTGTCGTTGTAGCTGCGGCGGAAAAGGCGACAGAGATTGGACAGGATGGGCGAGGGCACTCCCATCGTGCTATGCTCCGCCTTTTCTTGGGCGTCATGGACGATGAAGCCATCGATGAAGAAAATGATGATGAAGATGACATGCTGCGTACACTCTCGGGTCCGCGCAAGCGCTTCCCCAATAACTGGTGTGCCAAAGATGTCGTGCAAAAACATGGCCACCTATGGGGCCATCAGCCCTTGTGGTTCGGCAGGGGAGAAGAGCACATTGCGCAAGGAGCGGAGGGTGCAGAGCAGTGATACGTCTCCAACGTATCTACAATTTTTGAATGTTCATCCTATTATATTATCTGTTTTGGATGTTTATGGGCTTTATTATACACTTCTATATTATTTTTGGGATTAACCTATTAACCCAGAGCCCAGTGCCAGTTTCTGTTTTTTTCCTTGTTTTAGAGTATCGCAGAAAAGGAAAATCAAACGGAGTCCAATTGACGTGAAACTTCATGAAACTTATTTTTGGACCCGAAGAAGCCCACGGAGTATCGGAGATGGACCAGGAGAGTCTCGGGCTGCCCACGAGGGTGGGGGGCGCGCCCACCCCCCCTGGGCGCTCCCCCTGCCTCGTGGATAGCCAGAGATCCACCGACGTACTTCTTCCTCCTATATATACCAATATACCCTTAAAACTTCAGGGAGCAGAATAGATCGGGAGTTCTGCCGCTAGAAGCCTCTGTAGCCACCGAAAACCAATCTAGACTCGTTCCGGCACCCTGCGGGAGGGGGAATCCCTCTCCGGTGGCCATCATCATCATCCCGGTGCTCTCCATGACGAGGAGGGAGTAATTCTCCCTCAGGGCTGAGGGTATGTACCAGTAGCTATGTGTTTGATCTCTCTCTCTCTCTCGTGTTCTTGAGGTGGCATGATCTTGATGTATCGCGAGCTTTGCTATTATAGTTGGATCTTATGATGTTTCTACCCCTGTACGCTCTTGTAATGGATTGAGTGTTCCCTTTGAAGTTACCTTATCGGATTGAGTCTTTAAGGATTTGAGAACACTTGATGTATGTCTTGCGTGGGATACCCGTGGTGACAATGTGGTATTCTATTGATCCACTTTATGTATGTTTTGGTGATCAACTTGCGGGTTCCACCCATGAACCTATGCATAGGGGTTGGCACACGTTTTAGTCTTAACTCTCTGGTAGAAAGTTTGGGGCACTCTTTGAAGTACTTTGTGTTGGTTTGAATAGATGAATCTGAGATTGTGTGATGCATATCATATAATCATACCCACAGATACTTGAGGTGACATTGGAGTATCTAGGTGACATTAGGGTTTTGGTTGATTTGTGTCTTAAGGTGTTATTCTAGTATGAACTCTATGATAGATCGAACTGAAAGAATAGCTTCATGTTATTTTACTACAAACTCTTGAATAGATCAATCAGAAAGGATAACTTTGAGGTGGTTTCGTACCCTACCATAATATCTTCGTTTGTTCTCCGCTATTAGTGACTTTGGAGTGACTCTTTGTTGCATGTTGAGGTATAGTTATATGATCCAATTATATTATTATTGTTGAGAGAACTTGCACTAGTGAAAGTATGAACCCTAGGCCTTGTTTCAACGCATTGCAATACCGTTTGTGCTCACTTTTATCATTAGTTACCTTGCTGTTTTTATATTTTCAGATTATAAAAACCTATATCTACCATCCATATACCACTTGTATCACCATCTCCTCGCCAAACTAGTGCACCTATACCATTTACCATTGTATTGGGTGTGTTTGGGACACAAGAGATTCTTTGTTATTTGGTTGCAGGGTTGCTTGAGAGAGACCATCTTCAACCTATGCCTCCTATGGATTGATAAACCTTAGGTCATCCACTTGAGGGAAATTTGCTACTGTCCTACAAACCTCTACACTCGGAGGCCCAACAACATCTACAAGAAGAAGGTTGTGTAGTAGACATCAAGCTCTTTTCTGGCGCCATTGCCGGGGAGGTTAGCGCTTGAAGGTATATCTTTAGATCTTGCAATCAAATCTTTTTGTTTCTTGTTTTAGCACTAGTTTATTTTATAAAAGAAAACTGCAAAAAAATATGGAATTGAGTTTGCCTCATACGCTTCATCTTTTTAATATCTTTCATGAGAAAGAAAAATTGTGCCAAAGTGTTAGAAGAAGAATGCATTAAAGTGTTTGGCACTAAATATTTGAATGATGAGCATGATTGCCATGTTGTTAGTATGAATTCCTTGAATATCCATGATGCTAATGATATGCAAAGCCACAAGCTTGGGGAAGCTATGTTTGATGAAGATGATATTTTTTGTCCCCCAAGTTTTGATGAGCAAATTTATTATGATGAAAGCATGCCTCCTATTTATGATTATTATATTGATGAAAGTGGATTTGGAGAGGTCATGACTTTATTTTGTGATGAATCCACTATTCCGGAAGATGTTCCAATTTGATTATGAGAACAAAGTTGCTATCTATGATGATTATTGTGATGACTTGTATGCTTTAAAGAATAATGATATCCATGAAACTTGTCATCATGATTTTAGTTTTCAATTGGATTATGCCTCACATGATAATTATTTTGTTGAGTTTGCTCCCACTATTATTCATGAGAAGAATTTTGCTTATGTGGAGAGTAGTAAATTTTCTATGCTTGTAGATCATGATAAGAATGCTCTATGTGATGGTTATATTGTTGAATTCATCCATGATGCTACTGAAAATTATTATGAGGGAGGAATATATGCTTGTAGGAATTGCAATAATACCAAGTTTCCTCTCTATGTGCTTAAAGTTTTGAAGTTATGCTTGTTTTGCTTTCCTATGCAAGTTGATTCTTGTTCCCACAAGTTGTTTTCTCACAAAATCCCTATGCATAGGAAGTGGGTTGGACTTAAATGTGATAGTCATATTCCTCATGATGCTCTCTTTATGTTTCAATTCTTATCCTTTATGTGAGCATCATTGAAATCATCATGCCTAGCTAGGGGCGTTAAACGATAGCGCTTGTTGGGAGGCAACCCAATTTTATTTTTGTTTCTTTCTTTTTGCTCCTGTTTAGTAATAAATAAATTATCTAGCCTCTGTTTTGGTTGTGTTTTTTGTGTTTAATTAGTGTTTGTGCCAAGTAGAACCATTGGGAAGACTTGGGGAAAGTCTTGTTGATCTTGCTGCAAAAAACAGAAACTTTAGCGCTCACGAGAACTACTGCCATTTTTATTTTGGAAAGTTCTATTTAGTTAATTAGTTTTTCAGATGATTAATAGATAAATTACTCAGGTACAGAAATTTATTTTGGAATTTTAGGGGTTCCAGAAGTTTGCGTTAGTTACAGATTACTACAGACTGTTCTGTTTTTGACAGATTCTGTTTTTCATGTGTTGTTTGCTTATTTTAATGAATCTATGGCTAGTAAAATAGTTTATAAACCATAGAGAAGTTGGAACACAGTAGGTTTAACACCAATATTAAATGGAGTCCAATTGACCTGAAACTTCACGGAACTTATTTTTGGACCAGAAGAAGCCCACAGAGTATCAGAGATGGACCAGGAGAGTCCCGGGCTGCCCATGAGGGTGGGGGGCGCGCCCACCCCCTGGGCGCGCGCCCCTGCCTCGTGGACAGCCCAGAGATCCATCGACGTACTTCTTCCTCCTATATATACCCATATACCCTAAAAACTTCGAGGAGAAGAATAGATCGGGAGTTCCGCCGCCAGAAGCCTCAGTAGCCACCGAAAACCAATCTAGACCCATTCTGGCACCCTGTCGGAGGGGAATCCCTCTCCGGTGGCCATCTTCATCATCCCGGTGCCCTCCATGATGAGGAGGGAGTAGTTCTCCCTCAGGGCTGAGGTATGTACCAGTAGCTATGTGTTTGATATCTCTCTCTCTATCTCGTGTTCTTGAGGTGGCATGATCTTGATGTATCACGAGCTTCACTATTATAGTTGGATCTTTATGATGTTTCTCCCCCTCTACTCTCTTGTAATGGATTGAGTTTTCCCTTTGAAGTTACCTTATCGGATTGAGTCTTTAAGGATTTGAGAACACTGGATGTATGTCTTGCGTGGGATACCCGTGGTGACAATGGGGTATTCTATTGATCCACTTGGTGTATGTTTTGGTGATCAACTTGTGGGTTCCGCCCATGAACCTATGCATAGGGGTTGGCAAACGTTTTCGTCTTGACTCTCCGGTAGAAACTTTGGGGCACTCTTCGAAGTACTTTGCATTGGTTTGAATAGATGAATATGAGATTGTGTGATGCATATAGTATAATCATACCCACAGATACTTGAGGTGACATTGGAGTATCTAGGTGACATTAGGGTTTTGGTTGATTTGTGTCTTAAAGTGTTATTCTAGTATGAAATCTATGATAGATCAAACAGAAGGAATAGCTTCATGTTATTTTACTACGGACTCTTGAATAGATCAATTAGAAAGGATAACTTTGAGGTGGTTTCATACCCTACCATAATGTCTTCGTTTGTTCTCTGCTATTAGTGACTTTGGAGTGACTCTTTGTTGCATGTTGAGGGATAGTTATATGATCCAATTATGTTATTGTTGTTGAGAGAACTTGCACTAGTGAAAGTATGAACTCTAGGCCTTGTTTCAACGCATTGCAATACCGTTTGTGCTCACTTTTATCATTAGTTACCTTGCTGCTTTTATATTTTCAGATTACGAAAACCTATATCTACCATCCATATACCACTTGTATCACCATCTCTTCGCCGAACTAGTGCACCTATACAATTTACCATTGTACTGGGTGTGTTGGGGACACAAGAGACTCTTTGTTATTTGGTTGCAGGGTTGCTTGAGAGAGACCATCTTCATCCTACGCCTCCTACGGATTGATAAACCTTAGGTCATCCACTTGAGGGAAATTTGCTACTGTCCTACAAACCTCTGCACTTGGAGGCCCAACAACGTCTACAAGGAGATGGTTGTGTAGTAGACATCAAGCAGTGTGGTAGCGATCACACGGGCAGTTTTCACCCAGGTTCAGGCCGCCACGAGGCGTCAAACCCTCTCCTCCTTTGGTGGATTGATGAGAGTACCGTAGTGGAGACGCATTGCTCTACCCCGGCAAGGTTGCCTCGGGGGGAGAGCAGCTACACGCGTATGATTGTACTAGGGTCCGAATCCTTTCTAAGATTGCCACGACCCTCCTTTTATAGATCAAGGGGTCACCAGAATGGCAAATCAGACATTGCATACTGATTAGATAGCAAACAATACAATCAAACCTCACTCTGCAGATAGTATAATGTGCATTAAATGCGCCGCTTAGGGTCACATCATAGTGTGGCCCTCAAGTCTTGCCGGGCCGTTCAGCTACCTTCTCGCCTGTCTACATGACATGTCCTTGGAAGTTGATGTCACATGCCAAATAATAGCCACTTAGTCACTTGGGGGCTCGACACCGCACCGATCGGTGACTTACGTTGCTGTGAGGTGGAGCGGTGGAGTCTTAGCGGGGTAATCCGCCATCATCGTGCCCGGCAGGCCTGCCGGGAAAATCTTGAGACTTGTCTTCGAGGCAACCTCAACCTCGCCAGGCTCACCTTCCCGACAAGGGAGGCTTTTCCTTAGGGGTGCCTAGCTCCTTTCTCTTGGTCTTGGTCTTCTTGATCCGCCCTTTGATTTCTCGAAGAGCTGATCTCTTATGCTTTCCCTCGTCTTCGATGCTGAGTGTTGCTGGACCAAAGGTTTGCTGTCCATGCACAAGTCAGGGAAAACATACACCCCTATTTGTGTACCCCGATAGTTTCCTTCACACAATGAGCATAATCCGCTGCTTAAAACTCATTTCCATCATCTTTGTATTGAGGAAACTCGATAGCTGTCTCTAAAAGTTCCATATATGACACGTACACTTTGGCACGGCTTAGCGACACCACTGCTCCTGCTCGGGCGGCTGATCTCTTCAGTTCTTCAATTTGCTTTGGCATAGTTGACATCATCTTCAATACATCTCTTATGAATCACGGCTGGTCTGTTCCACGCGTCACAGCCATGGTAAATAAATTTCCAGCGTATAGTTTTTCCAAGAAAGGATAAACAACCTTCAGTTTCAACAAGTTATTCTGACGGAGTTTGTGACTTCTGATACCTGCAAATATTTTGACAAACAGTCAGTCGGGTTATTCATAGATATGAGTCGTTTGGCGAGTTATTAACAAATAAGGATTATCCAGTGACTTGGTTTCAACAGTAACTCACCAAATATGGCTTGAGTCTTTTGTGCAATATTGTGCTTTAATCCATCAAGTTCTTTAGTCACTGGCTTCAACTGTCCTTCACCATCCTCAACACGCTTGAGGAAGGCGGCTTTTTGGGTTTCAAAGGCGGCTCTTTCCTTATCAAAAGCCGCCTTCACTGTCTCTAACTCTTCAAAATTGGATTGCACGCTCAACTCTGCTTTGATCCGCAAAGTTTGCTTAACATCAAAAAAATTCTCAAGCCGGTCAATTGTGACTCAGCTACATTCAAACGTTGAGGACTCCCTTGTCCGTGCAATTGTTGCAAAAGAACGAAATTGCATCTTCCTGGCGACAGTCCTTGACCTTGTTCATTACAATGAGGAATCTGGCCAAATAGTGATGTACTGTCTCTTGGGGCGCTTGCCTAACGTGGGAAAGATAGTTTTTATTTGGGTGGGTGGGTGGATTTAAGTCCAGACCTTGACCCAATCTGTGATCCCGGGGCAGGGGAGTTTCTGATCTTGGAAGTTCGGGCTCCGGGATGTTGCCCTGCGGGTTCGGTATGCAGCCTGATTCTAGATTCAGGGTAATTGCGGCGTCCTTCCGTGAGCGAGTATCCTGTTCGGAGAGCTCGGGAATCCGTACATAGTTCATCCTCGGGATAGAGGGAGAATCACCGGATTGCTCCTCCACCATCGCTATCTGATGGGTGACCGGCGGAGAGTTAATCTCCCTTTGGTCGGGTTTAAGCCCGATCCGATCGTAGTCCATAGTGACTCCAAGAGCGGAAATGCGATCCAAGAGCTCGTTCAAAGAGGAGAGCTCCATTGGTTCCATCTACTCGGCAAATTTTGAGCCGATGTGGAGGCTATTTTCGATGACCCGAGAGGTCATCGTCGGCGCTGCGGCCGAGCGGGCGGTCATGACGAAGCCGCCTAGTCGAAGAGTTTGGCCTACAACCAGGGCTCCCCCAGAGGTGATGTTGTCCTTGACAATGAGGCGAGCCATCTTCCTTATGATGATGACACAGTGGAACTCTCAATGAAAGCACCAATGTCAGTGTCAAAACCGGCGGATCTCGGGTAGGGGGTCCCGAACTGTGCGTCTAAGGCGGATGGTAACAGGAGGCAGGGGACACGATGTTTACCCAGGTTCGGGCCCTCCTGATGGAGGTAAAACCCTACGTCCTGCTTGATTGTTCTTGATGATATGAGTATTACAAGAGTAGATCTACCATGAGATCAGAGAGGCTAAACCCTAGAAGCTAGCCTATGGTATGATTGTATGTTGTCCTACGGACTAAAACCCTCCGGTTTATATAGACACCAGAGGGGGCTAGGGTTACACAAGGTCGGTTACAAAGGAGGAGATATCCATATCCGTATTGCCTAGCTTGCCTTCCACGCCAAGTAGAGTCCCATCCGGACACGGGATGAAGTCTTCAATCTTGTATCTGCATAGTCCAACAGTCCGGCCAAATGATATAGTCCGTCTGTCCCGAGACCCCCTAATCCAGGACTCCCTCAGCCTTCCTCTTTCAACGAGCAGGAAAATGGTTCTCTTTGTCCCTCGCCCTTGGTACCAACGTTGTTGCCGACATAACTGACAGGCTACCCTTTTACATGCCTTGCTATCATGAACGTGCAAGATGTCATCGCTCCTTCTATTTTAACCCACATGGTGGGCCCATAACCCACAGTTCCACAGGATCGGAACCTCGCCCTCCTGTATATCCTTTTTCCGAAGTACCATTTGCTCTTGGATTTGTGTGTTGTCATGAGCCACCGTCCGAGAGATGATCTAATCCCGGTGCTCTGAACCCCTTCTCGCACTCTGTTCAGTTGTCGATTGTTTGTCCATTCTCTTGAAACTTCTTATTGTACCTTCATATTTTCCTCGCGAAGTTTTCTTAAGTTTCAACTCGAGAGATACTTCTGTCACATGTCGTACATTGTTCACAAGACAATTAACCCTATAAGGGTCAGTTCACCCAAAGTTACTCTTTTCTTCCCCGCTTAAATCTGGGGACAAGATTTCTTGTAGTGGAGGAGATTTGTAACATCCCCAGCATCACACTATAGTAATCTCCCCCTAATGAAGGTCATGTCATCATGATCATCATCCCAAAATTCCACTTGTCCAAAATATGCTTCAAATTCAAATTGCATGTCAAATATTTGCTTCTTCTTTCATGCAAATAAAATACTTCATCCTATGGACAATAATCCCTAGATATTTTTCATGTTGAAACCAATATTTTTGGAATTCCCAAATTGCCCCTGGGAATTTATTATCTGGTCCAGCAGTATTTAAGATGTCCTTTTCAATTTCTGAAATTGATTAGACAACTCCTTTTGACCCCAAACTTTCTGTTCCATCTCAAGGCATTGTGTTAGTTTTATGTGCCAAGTTTTGTTCAAAACAAAACTCATTTGGTACTAAAATAAAAATGCAAACAGTGCAAATAAAAGAAAACAAAAAGAAAAGGGAAAGGGAAAAGTCAGAGGGAGAGAGAAAGCCCCCCCTGTCCCCTTTGAGCCTCGGCCCACTTCAACTGGTCTGGCCCAGCCCCTCCTCGGGTCGCCTTCTCCCCCTGTTCCCCCGATCGGGGTTGCAACAAGGGCGAGCCCCGCCGGACCGCCTCGACGGCGACTAGCCAGAGAGGATAAGTTCGACCCTCCCCTCGACGCATCGCCCTCCTCTCCACCTACCTCCACTCCCCTCTCTCGCTTCCCAGATCCACGCGCTCCTCCCCCCTCTCTGTCTCGCTCGCCCGCCTCACCCGAGCGCCATCGCCGCCGCCCACCTCGCATCACTGCGGCGACCGCCTCCCTCGTGATCCTCCGATGTAACCAGCCGCTCCACCGCGCTCCACTACGTCCACTACGGTCACGAACGCGAGCCGACGAGCCCCACCACCCGGATCTGCGCCTACTTCTTCCTCCTCAGGTCACCGGCGATCTCCTTTGACTCCGGCCACCCCCTCTGCCCTCCCGTTCACTCACGGGGCCTCCTTGCACCCGCACGGTGAGCACCGCATATCCTCCCCCTTCCCCTCCTTGTTCTGTTGCGTGTAACATCGCGGCCATGGACGGCCGAGCTCAGCTCCGCCATGCCGCTCATCGTCGTAGTTTCCGTCGAAGCCACGGCCGTCCGAGCGTGGGAACGTGCTCATTGTATTCCCGTGGTTCGAACGCGCCCCACTGCGCCACTAGCTGAGCGCTCTAGCTTCGTCTTCAACCGCAGCCGAACATCGACGTCCGCCACTCTCGGCGCCGGCGATGTTGCGGCCATCCCCGAGTCCAACCGGTAGCGTCGTCACGTGCGCGACGTCGAGCCGCGTCGAACACGCCTAGCTGCACCTCTCCCCGTACAACGTAGCGCCAAACCCGAATGCGGCTGAACTCCTACGCCGCCTTCGCCGCTCGCCATAGCCGTCTCCGGCCGTTTCCGGTCAAACCGCCGTTGCAGATCGACGCGCGAGCAAGTGTTCGTTCGAACGCGCTAGGCCGCGCCCCAAAAGGTTGCCTGAGGCCGTTTTCCGACGAGATCTGAGCCGCGCCACCACGTTTGGCGTCACCGGCGTTGAGCCCCCGGCCACGCTGAGTTGGGACACCTGGGGCCACCCCCTGGGTCACTACCAGTGGGGCCCCTAGCCCCCTGTTGACCAGTTGACCTGGTCAACTGTGCTGACTGGGCAGGCCCCAGCCACTGACACGCGAGCCCCACCGCTTATTCCACTAACTAAAATGTTTAAATAATTAAAACTAATTAGTTTTGTTAATTAGTCTATGACAGGTGGGGTCCAGTATCTAATTAACCTAGATTAGTTAGTTTAATATACTGTTAGACTAACAGAGGCTGACATGTGGGTCCCATTGGACCCACAGGCCAGGTTTGACCTGGACACCCGCCCTGCTGACTGCTGATGTCACTATGACATCATGCTGATGCAATTTTCCTTTTCTGTTAATATTAATAATTCCAGAAAATGTATAAATCTTTGAAAATTAATATAAAATAAATCGTAGCTCGGATCGAAAAACTTTATATTTGAAAGTTGCTCAGAACGACGAGACGAATCCAAATACGCGGTCCTTTCATCTGTCACGTGCTCCTAGCATGCTGAACATGGAACCGTCCCCTCTCTTTCGTTTGTCCGGAAAGGGCCAGACGCCGGGAAAACTCCTCCAGATGTTTTCCCTCTCCGTCTGCAACGTGTAGTACTGCGTTAGAGCACTCCTAGCGTAGCTTACTACCATGTCGTGCTTTCTGTTGCATTTGTATGCCTGCTATTTATTGTTTCTTCCCCCTCTTCCCTCCGGTAGACCCCGAGAACGTTGTTGATGACCTTCTGATTGACTACGTCGACGATGACACTTCTTCCTTTTCAGCAAAGCTTCCGGGCAAGCAAACCCTCCTTGAGCATTCCGATATCGCCCATTTCTTTCCCTCTCATGCTTGCATTAGAACTGCTACTGCTTTCTGTATGATCCTACTCTGATGCATAGCCTATTTTTGTTACCTTCTTATTGTTACCTTACCTGCTTATCCTAAACTGCTTAGTATAGGTTGGTTAGTGATCCACCAGTGACCCCCACCTTGTCCTAGTTGCCTCGCTTTATGTTCGATGACTCGATCAACGTGATCGACGTCCAGGCCCGACACCGCACATCACTTTCCCCTTTGGTTGCTCGACTCTGCAGAGTTACCATCGAGTGCCGAGGGTGGAACCTCTTACATCACTCCTGATGAGATCTCTGTAGTGTAGCTATTCGGTCATGGTCATCGAGGGTGATTTCCTCCTTAACCACTTCAGATACGGCACTGTCGTGCAACCCCTCAAGTGTGAACCTCGAGGGTGGATCCTCTTATGTTCACCTTGGTGATTAAATCGAGGGGAATTCACCGGGGGTGATTCCTCGGGTTTTCCCCTTGGTGTTAGACACACAGTTACTATGGTTACTATGACTTTACACTGAACCATGTTACTACAGATGGGTCGGCCCTGAGGGGTACCCGTGCAAGCTTAATAGCGAGTGATGTGGAGACGGGTTAACCTGGAGTGTGCCCGCGAGATACTTACGATGTGTGGCTGGGCATTCTTAGCCCTTTCCACAAGTACTCGAGACGGGGCGACGGGGTCACATCTTTCGTGAGTCTCGGCTCATGACCGCACTGCCAACGCAATAACGGTTTGGATATTTGATCTGAGGGGCCTCTCGCCTGATAGCACTAACCATCACGTGGGCATAGTATGGGCGTTCTGCATCGTATGCATTAGCCGAAGCTTAATAGACATCAGCGACTAAGCGGCACACGCCAGGTTGGACTGGTAAGCACCTGCCTTTTTGAAGGAGGTAGCTAGGTCTGCTCATCGGCCCCTTACGCAACGTGCAGGAGTTCCCGGGGAGATGGCCCATGACCCCTTGGGCATAGGCTTAGTCCGGCGTGCTGACCTATCTATTAAGCCTAGGTCGGGTTGCGCCGTATTGTTTGGCCGAGGCCGGGCATGACCCAGGAAAGTGTGTCCGGCCGGAGTTAATCGAGCATGGTGGGTAAGTTGGTGCACCCCTGCAGGGAAGAAAACATCTATCGATAGCCTGTCCTACGGTAACAGACACTTGGAGTTGTGTCCCGATCGATACAACTAGAACTGGATACTTGTGATGAGAAATGAATGGATTGTGAATGAGAAATGGGTAGTATGGCTATGGGATTGCTTTCTCGCAGGGAGTCGAGAAAGCATCTCTGGCCGAGGTAGATAACACTACTACTACTTTACATTATGTTGATCTATACTCTTCTATATGCTGCAAGATGCTTGAAGATGCTTGATGATGCTAGTCTTTGATAGGCTAGGCTTTCCCCTTCTCTTCTGGCATTCTACAGTTTAGTCCACAGATACAACCCATTTGTTTGATACAGATGCATACTTAGTTTAGATCGGATGTAAGTCTTGCGAGTACTTTGGATGAGTACTCTCGGCTGCTTTGCTACCTGTTTTCCCCCATACCCGATTGTTGCGACTAGATGACGGATCCCAGGAGCCCGACGACACCACTGATGACTACTGCTACCCCGAGGGTGCCTACTACTATGTGACGGCCGCTGACGACTTGGAGTAGTTAGGAGGCTCCCAGGCAGGAGGCCTTGCCTTTTCGATCGTTGTTATTTTTGTGCTAGCCTTCTTAAGGCAAACTTGTTTAATTCATGTTTGTACTTAGATATTGTTGCTTCCGCTGACTCTTGTGTATTCAAGATCATGTACTCGAGCCCTCGAGGCCCCTGGCTTGTAATATAAAGTTTGTATTATTTTAATTTGTGTCTAGAGTTGTGTTGTGACATCTTCCCGTGAGTCCTTGATCTGGATTGTACACATTTGCGTGTATGATTAGTGTACGATTGAATCGAGGGCGTCATACTCGTGAACAACACCTACACACAAAATAACAAATACTTGCACCCAACACAAACAATAGGTTGTCAATCCCTTGGCGGTTAATTTGTAAGGATCAAATCTTGTAGTGATAGATAGATAAAAAAATACAAAATAAGATACCGGTAGATAAATTGCAGCAAGGTATTTTTGGAATTTAATATATGATAATGTAGCGACCAGACCTCAAACAGTCTGATCTCTATGCTCCAGTGTCATCCCTGGATTAGTAATGCTGACACCACACAGTACTCGGAGGATTTATAGCAGAGTAGCAATCACACACTTATTACATCGAATGTCTCAAAAGAGAACTTATTACAATAAATATGGCTTAAGGACATCTAATAACGATAACAACGGAAGGCTTGGAAGATAAGTGAGTCCATCAACTCCAACGGCATCACTGAGTATAGAACCACGACCTAAAAACTCCTTAATCATCGTCTAAAAAGTCTGCAACATTAATGTTGCAGCCCGAAAATGGGTCAGCACATGGAATATGCTGGCAAGGTAACACATAGAGAGTAATGGAATGAAACAGCTATACTATATGCATATTTGGCTGGTGGAAAGCTCTATGGTTACAGTTTTGCGTAAAGCCAATTTTTCCCTACTTCAAAGTAATAAAATTTTAATTACTATCAAGGTGGTTGTTAAACATTGAGAATGGTTGACAGCATTCTCAATCCCAATTAAGCATCATCATTAAACATAAACCCAACAAAATTAATTTAGAGTAACATGTTGAGATTCACATGATAATCCAAGTACTAGATACTCAAGATGTCCATAACCGGGGACACGACTAACCATGATTAGTTTGTTACACTCTGCAGAGGTTTGCGCACTTTTCCCCACAAGACTCGATCGCCTCCGTTTGTTTTCTCGCACTACATGGTGTTTGAGAAGACGGATGACCGAGACATAGTCTTTCAGAAGCGCTAGCACCTTACGATCGGGTAGACCGTACCACCTACATCCCTTACATCTGCTAGTCTACCACTGTAAGAGTTCGCACAACTTAGTCAACTATGCTAGAGCCCATAATAGCTTGTGGCTGCACACGGAAGTTTCTAGTATGAATAGTCTCATGATCCCTTTGAGCCTGGGTGGCGGTCCAAAAGAAAACAGGAAAGTCCTGGAAAACTCGGGTGCCTCAATCCACCCAGATGTGTGTTTAAGTTGCCACCTTAGATAAACCATTAATTATCAATCTCACATCTGTCATGGATATCACTCACCCAATCCACGTCTACTAGCATAGCATGGCATAATAAGCAAACGTAGAAGTAACTCCCAAAGGTTTGATAATAAACAGGTAATAGGTACTACCTCATCTACTTCCCATCCCACAATTTAATTAGATCCTAATCATGCAATGTGTGAGGATTGATCTAATGCAATAAAACTGGGTAGTAGAAAAGGTATGATCAAAGTGTTACTTGCCTTGCTGATGATCCGGGAAACCTAGCAATTCAAAGTAACAGGCGACGCACTCCGGATACTCTATCGCAGACAAACAAACAAGCATACAATAAGTACTCAACTAATGCACAGGTAAAACTCAAATAAGAGATCTAACCAGAAGGTTCAACTTAAGAACTCCGGTTGGCAAAAAGAATCAAATCGAACGAAGCTACGAAAGTCAAACGGCGGAAGAAAACAACTTCGTTCTAGTAATCTGGATCTAGGGAAAATTTTACAGTAGCAAAATCTTGTTTAAGTTGGTTAAACGGATAAAGGGTTTCGAGACGAAACTCTAGGCGCTTGAATCGCCTGATTCCGATAAATGAGCGAAAAGTTAAACTAAAACGAAAATCGGATCAGGAATCGCGATCAGAAAAATCACGGATTTAATCCGAGAAAAAGAAAAACGACGAACGCTCGCTAAAATAAATAAACCGGAAAAACCGATCTATTTAAAAAAACGAATCTATTAAACCGACGAAAACCGATCGGTTTTTCTTTTCTTTTTCTTAAACCGAAGGCACGAAAAACGAGGCGCGGCGGCGAACCTCGGCGGCGGCGGCGTCCAGCGACGGCGGCGCGGGGCAGCGCGGCGGCGGGCAGCGGCGGCGGTGGCGCGGGCAGGTGGCGGCGGCGGCGCGGGCGGCGGGCAGCGGTGGCGACGGCGCGGGCGGGCGGCTAGGGTTGGGGCTGGGGCGGCTAGGGTTCCCCGGGGTTGGGCCTCGGCTTATAAAGCCTAGTCGGGCCAGAGTCCTAGTCGGACATGGCCCGTTAGGTCGGTTCGTTTTTTTAATTATTTCCGCTCGGAAAAAAATAAAAAGAAATACTAAACGGACTCCAAAAATCCCGAAATAAATTTTCCGGGCTTCTAAAATCAAGCCCAACAAAGTGAACATTTATTTGGTGCCTAAACGCAATTTTGAAAAACACACATTTTTCCTAAATTCAAATAAAACACCGAGAAAGTCCGAAATAAAATCTTGTTTGATTTTATTATTAAATCCTCAATATTTCTATATTTTGGGAAAGTCATTTTATTCCCTCTCTCATATTTTTGTAATAGAAATAATTGATGATAAAATAAATAAAACCAAATGATCCTATTCTCAAAATTTTAGAAAACTCAAATATGAAAATAACGAAATCCCCAACTCTCTCCATGGGTCCTTGAGTTGCGTAGAATTTTCTAGGATCAACCAAAATGCAAAAATAAAATATGATATGCAATGATGATCTAATGTATAACATTCCAAATTGAAAATTTGGGATGTTACAAACCTACCCGCCTTAAGATGAATCTCGCCCTCGAGATTCGGGTTGGCTAGAAAATGGGTGAGGGTGGTCTTTGAGAAAATCTTCCTCTCGCTCCCAGGTGGCTTCATCCTCCATGTGGTGGCTCCACTGAACTTTGCAAAACTTGATAAACTTGCTGCGAGTAACTCGGCTGGCAAACTCGAGGATCTTAACTGGTTTCTCCACGTAGTTCAAATCGTTATCCAACTAAATAGTTTCCAAAGGCACTGTATCTCTCAACGGTACGTCAGCCATCTCCGCGTGACACTTATTTAACTGAGAAACGTGGAACACATCATGTACTCCTGACAATCCTTCGGGCAATTCCAACTTGTACGCCACTTCTCCCATACGTTCCAAAACTCGATATGGTCCTACAAATCATGGCGCTAACTTCCCTTTAACTCCAAAACGCTTTGTTCCCCGAAGTGGAGATACTCGAAGATAAGCTCTATCTCCAACTTCGTAAACTGTCTCCTTGCGTTTAGAATCTGCATAACTCTTCTGTCTGGACTGGGCTATGTTGAGCCTATCGCGAATCAATTTCACGTTCTCTTCAGACTCTTTAATCGAGTCAGGTCCAAATAACTGGCGGTCTCCGACTCCGTCCCACGACAGCGGTGTCCTGCACCTCCTTCCGTACAAAGCTTCGAAAGGGGCCATCTTCAAACTGGTTTGGTAACTGTTGTTGTAAGAGAACTCTGCATATGGCAAATTATCGTCCCAACTAGATCCATAATCTAGCGCACAAGCTCTCAGCATATCCTCCAAAATCTGATTTACTCTCTCGGTCTATCCATCTGTCTGTGGATGAAAAGCTGTACTGAATTCTAGCCTGGTACCCAAAGTTTCGTGCAACTGCTTCCAGAACTTTGAGGTAAACTGGGTTCCTCTATCTGATACGATACTCCTCGGAACTCCATGCAGACATACTATTCTGGTCATGTATATCTTTGCCAACTTAGCACTAGTGTAAGTGGTCTTTACTGGGATGAAATGAGCTACTTTCGTCAATCGATCAACTACAACCCAAATTGAGTCATAGCCTGAATGGGTCCTGGGCAATCCCATGATAAAATCCATGCCTAACTTATCCCACTTCCATTCGGGTATCGGCAATGGTTGTAACAATCCCGCTGGCTTCTGATGCTCTGCCTTTACTCTTTGGCATACATCACAAACTGCTACATACTTCGCAATATCCTTCTTCATTCCCGTCCACCAGAAAATATCCTTCAAATCCAAATACATCTTGGTATTTCCTGGGTGAATTGAATACGGTGAATCGTGTGCCTCTTGCAAAATCAACTTCCTGATATCCGGGTTATTGGGCACGTAAACACGGTCTTCAAACCATAGGGTATCGTGCTCATCCTCACGAAATCCTTTAGCTTTTCCTTTGCTCAGTTTCTCCTTTATAGTGGCAATATCTTTGTCAGTTTTCTCAGCTTCTCTGATTCTATCCATCAAAGTTGACTGTATCTCTAGTGCTGCTACATAGCCTCTCGGAACTATTTCCACACATAGTTCACGAAGATTTTCTGCTAACTCCTTGGGTATCCCTCCCATCATTAACGTATTGACATGGCTCTTACGGCTTAACGCGTCAGCTACTACATTAGCCTTTCCAGGGTGATAGTGCAATTTCATATCATAATCTTTGATAAGCTCCAACCATGTCCTTTGTCTGAGATTCAACTCCTTCTGTGTGAAAATGTAGTTCAAACTCTTATGATCCGTGTACACCTCACAATGGTTTCCAAAGAGGAAATGTCTCCATGTCTTCAATGCATGCACTACGGCTGCTAACTCCAAATCATGCGTGGCATAATTCAACTCATGGGGCTTCAGTTGTCTTGAGGCATATGAAACAACTCTCCCTTCCTGCATAAGCACTGCTCCAAGTCCTCGACGTGAAGCGTCACAATACACCTCATAATCTTTGGTCTGGTCTGGCAAAATCAACACTAGTGAGGTAACCAAGCGTTTCTTCAACTCCTGAAAACTAGCCTCACACTCCTCCGTCCATATGAACTTGGTATCTTTCTTCAACAACTCTGTCATAGGCTTCGCAATCTTTGAGAAATTCTCAATAAACCTCCAGTAGTATCCTACGAGTCCAAGAAAACTCCGGATCTCTCCAACTGTTGTTGGAGCTTCCCACTTGGTCACGGTTTCAATTTAGCGGGATCTAATGCTATACCTTCTCCGGATATAACGTGTCCGAGGAATCCTACTTCCTTCAACCAAAACTCACATTTGCTGAACTTGGCATATAATTGGTGTTCTCTGAGCTTTCCAAGTACCAAACGCAAATGCTCCTTATGCTCCTCTTCATTCTTCGAATATACCAGGATATCATCAATGAACACTATGACGAACTTATCCAAAAACTCCATAAACACTTTG
The DNA here is from genome assembly GCF_018294505.1 of Triticum aestivum. Lineage (NCBI taxonomy): Eukaryota > Viridiplantae > Streptophyta > Magnoliopsida > Poales > Poaceae > Triticum > Triticum aestivum. Next base: position 289,616,502 of record NC_057797.1, on the reverse strand, counting down.
TTCATCATGTTCATAAAATAGGCAGGCGCGTTAGTCAGACCAAATGACATAACGGTATACTCATACATCCCATACCTGGTGGTAAAAGCTGTCTTCGGAATATCCTGTTCTCGAATCTTCAACTGGTGGTATCCTGATCGCAAATCGATCTTGGAAAATACTTTAGCTCCTTGCAATCGATCAAACAGATTGTTGATCATTGGTACTGGGTACTTGTTCTTGATCATTATTTCGTTCAATCCTCGATAATCAACAACCATCCTTAACGATCCATCCTTATTCTCCACTAGAAGTATTGGCGATCCCCAAGGCGAAGAACTTGGGCGAATATATCCCTTATCCAGTAACTCCTTATTCTGCTTCTTAATTTCCACCAAATCCTTTGCTGGCATCCTATATGGTCTCTTTGATATTGGCCCAGTGTCTGGCAATAGCTCAATCAAAAACTCAATATCTCTATCTGGTGGCATGCCTGGCAACTCTTCTGGAAATACATCAGGGAAATCCCTTACCACTGGTACTTCCTCCTGCACAACTCCTGTTAGGCAATTTACTTGGGTCCTCTTTGGCACATGCCGGGATACATACTTGATCCTTCTCCCTTCTGGTGTGGTAAGCAAAATTGACTTACTAGCACACTCAATATTCCCTTCATACTTTGATAACCAATCCATGCCTAATATCATATCCAATTCTGTTGTCTTTCCTCTAGTGGTGTCATGTGAACGTCGACTACATGAATCTTCACCATTGTTTGGGCCTAGGGGAAGGCATTGGGAAGTAATAAGTAGATGATGGGTTGCTAGAGTGACATAGGCTTAAACCCTAGTTTATGTGTTGCTTCGTAAGGGGCTGATTTGGATCCATATGTTTCATGTTATGGTTAGTGAGGGAGTCCTGGATTAGGGGGTGTCCGGATGGCTGGACTATACCTTCAGCCGGACTCGTGGACTATGAAGATACAAGATTGAAGACTTCGTCCCGTGTCCGGAAGGGACTTTCCTTGGCGTGGAAGGCAAGCTTGGCGATACGGGTATGTAGATCTCCTACCATTGTAACCGACTTTGTAACCCTAACCCTCTCTGGTGTCTATATAAACCGGAGGGTTTTTGTCCGTAGGACAACATACAGAACAACAATCATACCATAGGCTAGCTTCTAGGGTTTAGCCTCTCCGATCTCATGGTAGATCTACTCTTGTACTACCCATATCATCAATATTAATCAAGCAGGACGTAGGGTTTTACCTCTATCAAGAGGGCCCGAACTTAGGTAAAACTTCGTGTCCCTTGCCTCCTGTTACCATCCAGCCTAGACGCACAGTTCGGGACCCCCTACCTGAGAACCTCCGGTTTTGACACCGACATTGGTGCTTTCATTGAGAGTTCCTCTGTGTCGTCGCCATCAGGAAGGATGCCTCGCCCCGTCTTTAAAGACGACACCATTGCTAAGGGAGCTTTGGCTGTCGGCCAAACCCTTCGGCTAGGTGGTTTTCTTATGACCGCCTGTTCGGCTTCTGCGCCGACGATGACCTCTCGAGCCATCGAAAACAATCTTCATGTCAGATCGTAACTCGCCGAGAAGTTAGATCCAATGGAGCTCTCCTCCATAAACGAGCTCTTGGATCGCATCGCTGCCCTGGGAGTCGCTACGGATTACGACCAGATTGGGCCTAAACCCGATCTGAGAGAGATTAACTCTCCCCAAGTCACCCATCATGTTGCCGTGGTAGAGGGATAGTGCGGTGACCCTTCATCTATCTTAAGGACTAGCTACGTCTGGATTCCTGACCCCTCCAAGCCGGATACCCACGGAGGGGAGGATATCACTCAAGACCTGAACTTAGAGTCAGGCGACAGGCTGGATTCATTGGACAACATCCAGGTATCCAAATTTTCGAGTTCGGAAATTCCTCGGCCTCTGAGCCTCAGATTGGGTGAGGCTTCGGATTTAATTCCACCCACCCACCCGAATAGAAGCGATCTAACCCAAATCAGGCAAGAGCCCGAAGAAACAGTACATCATTACTGGGCCAGATTCCTCCTGGTTAGGAATAGGATAAGGGACTGCCGCGAGGAAGACGCAATCTCAATCTTCTGCAATAATTGCACAGACAAGGGAATCCTCAATGCCATAAGTCGCCGTGATATTACACGCTTCGCTGACTTGGCGTCCATTGTACGAAAGTACTGTGCGATGGAAAGCGCCTGGAAAACCGAAATAAAATTTTGGGACGTTCCGGCCCTGAATACAAACCCAGTCCAAAATAAAATGGTGCATCATCGCCAGACACCCGGGTCAAACACCAAAAAGCAAAAACCCTCTACAGGGCATGGAACCGTACTAGAAGGATGGCTTAATGGACCCTGTAAAATTCACAGTACAGAGGATGCCACACCAACTCACAGCCTTAGAGCATGTTGGATACTCCGGCAGGTGGCCAAAATTGGCGAAGATCTCCTAATTCCGGAGGTCATAGAAAGCCACCCCAGAGACACCAATACGGTATTAACAGTCTTCAAGACTTTCGCATCAAATAATATGTGAAAAAGGACACTCCGCAGCCTTGCCGAAGTCTACCAAGTAGCAACAATAAACCCATTGAGTGACACGGCTATTACCTTTAACGCCAGTGATGAACCTAAATTCCGAACAGCCCGAGCACCAGCCGCATTGGTCCTCAGTCCAATAGTGGACGGCTTTCGTCTTACCAAGGTACTCATGGACGGCGGCAGCGGATTGAACCTCATTTATGAGGAAACCCTTCAAAAAATGGAAATAGACTAGAACCGCATTGAGCGAACCAGCACAACCTTTAGAGGAATAATCCCCAGTTGGGAAGCGTGCTGTACAGGAAAAATCACAGTAGATGTGGTGTTCGGCACACCGGATAATTACAGGTCCGAAGAGGTCACGTTCCATGTGGCTCCGTTCAGCAGCGGTTATCACACTCTGCTAGGACGGGAAGCGTTTACAATCTTCCAAGCAATACCCCATTACGGGTACATGAAGCTCAAGATGCACGGGCCTAACGGGATCATCACTCTCGCTAGTGATCCGGACATAGCACTCTGCGCCGAAAACAAGACAGCCGCACTGACCCTCGAGGCACTATCCGAAGCCCTAGCGGCTGAGGAACTGACTGCGTTGCGCTCCGCGGTGAATAGGGATGATGTGGTACTCGACAAAATATCCAAGTCCACCTCCTTTAAACCGGCGGACGAAATAGTCAAATTCCAGGTCCATCCAACGGACCCCAATAAAACAGCAGGACCTTAACAAGGCTTGCCCAAAGGATCCCTTCCCCCTCCCCCGCATCGACCAAATTATCGACGCTACCGCAGGACACGATTCGTTGTGTTTCCTCGATGCATATTCCGGCTACCATCAAATCAAGATGGCAGAATCAGACCAAGCCGCAACGGCATTTATCACACCATACGGCCCATTCCGCTTCAACACAATGCCCTTCGGGCTCAAAAACGCCGGCGCAACATATCAGCGCATGATTCAGACATGTTTGGAAAACCAGATCGGCAAAACAGTGGAGGCATATGTAGATGATGTGGTCGTCAAAACAAGACATGTCGAATCTCTAGTAGACGACTAGAGGCTCACATTTGATAGCCTCCGAACATACGACAACAAGCTCAACCCGGAAAAATGCATTTTCGGCGTTCCAGTCGGAAAGCTCTTGGGCTTCATTGTATCCGGTAGAGGAATTGAAGCAAATCTAGCAAAGATCCGAGCTCTGTCACAATTGGATATCCCAAAGGACCTCAAACAAATACAGAAGTTAACCGGATGCGTGGCGGCTCTAAGCCGCTTTATCTCCCGCTTGGGAGAAAAGACCCTACCCCTTTACCGCCTCCTTTGGCGCACCGAACACTTCGAATGGACGGATGCAGCCACGGCCGGACTCGACGAAATAAAAGCCATATTGTCAACAAACCCAGTCCTGGCTGCGCCAAACATTGGCGAACAAATGCTATTGTACATTGCAGCAACACATCAGGTTGTAAGCGCAATGCTCATCGTCGAACGAGAAACAGACGGACACAAATTCCCCCCTTCAAAAGCCGGTCTATTATGTGTCCACGGTCCTCACTCCGTGCAAATCACGGTACCCGCATTATCAAAAGATTGCGTACGCGGTATTCATGGCATCCCGGAAGCTACGACACTACTTTGAAGAGTGTTCAATAACAGTAGCCTCGGAAGTACCACTTAACGATATTATAAACAACCGTGACGCAACGGACCGGATTGCAAAATGGGCCATTGAGCTCCTCCCGTTCGACATAACTTATAAGCCACGGCGAGCCATCAAGTCACAAGTTTTGGCCGACTTCGTCACAGAATGGACGGAGGCCGAACTCCCTAAAGAGTACAGCACATATTCAAATTGGATCATGCATTTCGATGGCTCCAAGATGTTGGCCGGACTAGGGGCTGGCGTCGTTTTGACGTCCCCCACAGGAGACACAGTTCAATACGTACTCTAGATTATGTACACAGACTCCAACAATGCAGCCGAATATGAGGCCCTTTTACATGGTCTCCGGATGGCAGTATCCATGGCATTCAACGCCTAGAGGTGCGTGGGGACTCGAACCTCGCAATATCCCAAATAAATGGAGACTTCGACGCCAAGGATCCAAAAATGGCAGCTAACCGCAACGCCGTCCTAAAAATGTCAGCTCGGTTCGAAGGGCTTGAATTTCACCATATAGCCCGGGAAAATAATCAGGCGGCAGATGTCCTCGCACGCATCGGCGCAAAACGCGATGTAGTCCCCCCCAACATCTTCTTGGAAAGGCTGTTCAAGCCATCCGTAGTATGGGAAGGGGAGCCGAACAATAACAGCCCGGACCCAACCGCACTGCCCAACACCGAACATTCTGACACAATCAGAGGCTCTGCCAATCAAATAACACCTTCAGCCCACGTAATAATGGCCGTCATCGCCCCGTGGACAGAACCATTCCTCGCCTACCTTACTAGGCAGGAACTCCCCGAGGACCAAAATGAGGCACGCTGCATAGTGCGGCGATCCAAATCCTACAAAGTCCATGAGGGAGAGCTTTATAAGAAAAGCACTACCGGAGTCCTTCAAAGGTGCATCTCCGAAGAGGAAGGGCGGAACCTCCTGGCTGAAATTCAAGCCGGACTCGGCGGTTATCACGCTGCAGCTCGGTCCCTTGTAAGCAAGGCCTTCCGTACAGGCTTTTATTGGCCGACGGCCCGGGCAGACGCCCAGGACTTAGTCCAACGATGTGTCGGTTGCCAGCTCTTTGCAAACCAAAGCCATATGCCACCCACCGCCCTCCAAACCATCCCCATCACTTGGCCCTTCGCAGTCTGGGGGCTTGACATGGTTGGACCACTTAAAGGCGGAACCCACAAGCAAAAATACTTACTGGTCATGGTGGATAAGTTCACCAAATGGATAGAAGCCAAGCCTGTTAAGACGGCCGAATCCGGACCGGTGATAGACTTTATATTCGGGGTTGTACACCGTTACAGCGCCCCCCACAGCATCATCACTGATAACAGCACGAACTTTACGGCCGACGAGGTAAAACTCTGGTGCAAAAACATGGGCATCAAGCTCGATTATGCTTCCGTCTATCACCCACAAACTAACAGCCAGGTCGAACATGCAAATGGTCTTATCATGAGCGGCATCAAACCCAGATTAGTGCAGTCCCTCAAGGAATCTAACACGCACTGGGTAGAGGAGCTCGACTCCGTACTTTGGGGGCTGTGGACCACGCCGAATCGCACCACCGGATACACACCATTCTTTATGGTGTACGGCGCAGAGGCAGTTTTGCCTTGCGACATAATTCATGACTCACCTCGAGTGCGCATGTACGAAGAAAGAGAAGCCGAGCTCGATCGGCAGGATAGTTTGGATGCATTGGAGGAGGAGCGTGACGTGGCAAAAGCCCATTCCGCATTCTATCAACAGCAGGCTCGAAGATACCAAAGCAGAGAAGTACGAGCCAAAAATTACAACATTGGCGAATTAGTTCTACACCTGCCGGACAAGAAAAAGGACAAACTCAAGCCCAAGTGGGAAGGTCCCTTCATAATTGACCAAGTCCTGACTAGTGGAGCATACCGCCTACGAGATACATCAGATAACCGACTCGAGCCGAACCCATGGAATGCAGCCCATCTCCGAAGATTCTATGCCTAGCACTATACTCTGTGTTCGTCTCCTTCCTCTGTCCATTTTTTATATACTATCTTTCTTACATTTCTCTCCTTCTCCCCTTCCTTTCTCTTATAGCCTTTAAAGGCTCATCAAATGACGTGCTATTCACACTCATTAAACCTGGGGGCTTCTTTTAATAGAAGCTTATTTATACGGGCTTCATGCCCAACACATGTGTTATACTTCCGTATGTACCTTTTATTTCACCATTATATGCATCGATATGACTTAAGTTTTGGCCAAGCTGGGTTTCCTGGCTCATGTGCTTACCCCTACGTTCCCGATTATTCGGCTAGGCGGTAAAGGGAGCACCTCTGCGATTGTTACTGCCGGATTAGCCGGATGTGTACCTCAGACTGGGTGAAGCCGAAAGCTAGCATTCTTAAGGGAATATTCGGTCGGTGACCTAAAAGATGATCTTTTCACTTATTTATTTATGCACCCCCAGATGCTTTTTCCCGCGTCTTTTTCCCAGAATGGGCATGCACTTTAGGGCATGCCTCCCAGGGAAAGGAACCCCTAACGGAACTATTCTCCCTGGAAGATGTTTCTTACTAACCATGTAATAAAACATAACTAGTCGGGCACTTGTCTGTTCACGCACTAATGACCCCTACACCTGGTCTCCATGCATTCCCCGGTTCTTATATAACCGCATGGGAATTCAGACACACTCCGGACCGTCAGGTCCCGAGGCTGAAACGAAAAGATCACCATGACAAACGATCTACAATCCGGCTAGAAGGAATTATAAATGTCAATTAAATTACATAGTCATTCTGACTGATTGTATTCCTCTTCAATACCATCTAACAAGCTGTCTAATTTACAGTCCTGCTGGGAATACTTTGTGGCCAATTCTGCTTGGCCGTATACTAAGCTGACAGGGATCTCCTTCCCATCGGGCCCCATAGGACCGACCTCGGCCATGTGGTTGGGGTCAGCCTTTGTGTACCGCGTCTTCACCATGGCCAAGGCCTCCCTAGCGCCTTGGCGGCAGGCCGATATCTTCCACAATCGGAAGCGCCGCCGTGCTCCCTTCAGCTTCTCCGCAAGCTCTCCAAGACCTTCGGGCATGGAGATGGATGGCCACAAGGCCTGGGCGATGCCTTGCATCGCCTTCCGAACCTGCTCGAGCATTTGCGAGAGCTCGGGAAGAAGGTCACCCGTAGAACCGGGCATCTCCTCTGCAGGACGACCTGTTAGCACACCTACAGACATTACTCTGTTAGTCGACTTCCCCGCTGAACTTTTTTTCAAAGGTTCGTTCAAGCACTTACTAAATATGCCGCGTCGAAGCCGCTGATTCTCCTTAACGGAGTCTGACAGCTGGGCACGAACATCTTTCAGGTCGACGCCCAACTTGGTGTTGGCATCTTGGAGATCGTTCTTCTCCCGCCTCACCTTTGTCAGCACCTTCTCACCAGCCTTCAGCTGGCGTAGGAGTTGTTTCCTTTCCGGATTCAATGTGGCGCCATCTGCAATTTCATTTGTCAGATCCGCACCCATGCCGTGCTTCGCAAAATACTTATCTTTCGAAGTGTATATTACCAGAAGGGGTCTCCTTGGGCTCCCCTGCCGCGGCTAGTGCGGCCTCAAGTTGGGCTTTGCACTCTTCCAGCTCCTGGGACAGTAGGGAATTCTTTTCTGTAAGAACCTGCATAACAAATGATCCTTAAATCAGTTATTCTAACTATTTCCAATCTCGGGGGCTACTGGTATATATATATAATTACCAAAATTTTCTTACCCGTATGTCTTTTACATATTGCTCCGTGGCTCTGGCTAGACCATTTTGAGCGGCACGGAGGTACGCATCTCCCGAATTGAAGGCATCTAATGCCTCTTGGGAGAAACAAGCGTCGCGAAGAATTGTCCGGCGACGCCTGTGGTTCATGGCACTCTCCACCTCAGAGTTGGTGGCAGACAACCTGTCCACATCCTCCGTTGGAGGAGCGTCCGGTGCGCGCCTTGTGTTCGCCTCCGCCTCCGGACCAGGCTTTGGAGCCTGGCTGGTGGAGGCGTGATTGGCAGCCTCTCCGGATATAGTCCGGCGAGGTCTCTTTGTCCTGAAGAGAGCACGAGTGTTAATATGCCTTGAAGGTATAACACCTGGGATAAGGGGGCGCGCCATACCTTTGCGCTGACGCCTCGGTCCGGACTGCACCTCTTTTCTACCCATGGGGCCCTGCGGCCCCTCATTGGCTTGTCGCCGCAGGTTCGGCCTCCCGTCTCAAAAACCTCCCCTGCAAAGCTCGGTTGTAATCAGGAAACTGGAAACACGAGAGGGCAGACCCCTATTTGGGGTACTGGGACTTCGATCTCAGTTACCTTGGAGGCCGGGATTAGCCCTAGGTAATCGGCCGTAATGGCCACCAAGGCGTTGTCCTTGCTCAATTGATGGAACACTCCATCAATCAGCTCCACAGATAAGTCCGGATCCTCTTGAGAGGCCGGGTCGAGGGACCGTCCTAGGTCCTCGGGTTGTGGAGGAGGGCTGTTTATTTCTTTAACAGCCTGGTGCAGTTCCTGCATTGAAGTCGTTAGACTGAATATTTAACAATGGGAATATAAAATGGATGGGCAAGTAAATTTGACCACTTACCCAGCTTGGGGGATTGTACATAGAAAATCCACCCTGTGGGTTGACGCGGAGAAATTCCTCCTCTTCTCCCATGTACAAAGCGGACAAGTTCTTTGTTAGAGCCCCAGCCGAATCCGGTCCCTTACGGCCATAGCGGGTGGCATCGTCCTCCCTGTTGAAGTCCCACATGGGGTGGCCTCTATACTGTAGCGGCTGCACCCCTCGCATGATGCATGCGGCCATGACCCCGATCATGGTCAGTCTGGAATGAGCTAATAATCTTATCCGGCCCATCAGGTAAAGGACGTCCTTGTCACTTTCCCTCTAAGGGATCCGTGGACGCCAACTTAGGCGCTTCTTTAGTGGAGCACTGTTGAACTCATGGAGGCCGATCCGGACAGGATCCGGCAGCGGGACGTCCTCTATGTAAAACCATTCCGAAGGCCAGTCCTCGGACGCCTTCTTTGGGGTTCTGGATAGATATCTAGTCCCGGCGATGTGCCACACTTCGGCTCCGCCCACTTGATATATTGACCCCTTCTGAGAACGGGGCACAAGGCAGAATAGCTCTTTCCACAGCCCGAAATGAGCCTCAACACCCAAAAACAGCTCGCAGAGGGCTATGAAGCCTGCGATATGCAATACGGAGGTAGGCGTAAGATTGTGTAGCTGGAGGCCATAGAACTCCAGGAGCCCCCGGAGAAACGGATGGATTGGAAATCCGAGCCCTCTTATTAAATAAGGGACAAGGCATACCCACTCTCCTTTGGAGGGATTAGGGGCACTCTTCGCTTGCTCTCCGCCATTATAGATGGCAAGACCAGCTCGAATCGGGACCATATAGGCCGGGGGGAGAAATCCCTTGGTCTGGAGCGTCACTAGCTTGCTTTGCGGGATGGAGCATCTCTCCCAATATCCAGGCTGAGGGCTGGAAGGGTGAAAGGAGGAGTTGCAACGACTGGCCATGGTGGAATGGACCTTTGTCGGATGCGCTCTGATGAACACCCGCGAAGGGGAGAAGGTGTGGTTTGGATCTAAATCCTCGTCCCCTTTAATGGGTAGCTCATTTACGCGGCTAGGGGTGTGGATGTAAAAACACTCAGACTTTTCATATTCGTTTGACATGTGGGAGACGGCCATTATTGGGCGTAGAAGCCAAGGAGCACAACATTTACAAGAAATCGGACTTTATTCAACAGGTATATGGAATTTGGAGGAGAACCCGCCATGCAATGCCGAAGACAATCTGTGCGCCGGACTCATCGTCATTGAAGCCTGGTTCGGGGGCTACTGAGGGAGTCCTGGATTAGGGGGTGTCCGGATGGCCGGACTATACCTTCAGCCAGACTCCTGGACTTTGAAGATACAAGATTGAAGACTTCGTCCCGTTTCCGGAAGGGACTTTCCTTGGCGTGGAAGGCAAGCTTGGCGATACGGATATGTAGATCTCCTACCATTGTAACTGACTTTGTAACCCTAACCCTCTTCGGTGTCTATATAAACCGGAGGGTTTTAGTCCGTAGGACAACATATAGAACAACAATCATACCATAGGCTAGTTTCTAGGGTTTAGCCTCTCCGATCTCGTGGTAGATCTACTCTTGTACTACCCATATCATCAATATTAATCAAGCAGGACGTAGGGTTTTACCTCTATCAAGAGGGCCCGAACCTGGGTAAAACTTCATGTCCCTTGCCTCCTGTTACCATCCAACCTAGATGCACAGTTCAGGACCCCCTACCGGAGATCCGCCGGTTTTGACACTGACAGTTAGGTTTACCTTAATTCTTCTTTTTGTAGTTGTGGATGTTTGCAAGAGGGGTTAATCATAAGTGGGATGCTTGTCCAAGGAAGGGCAGTACCCAAGCACCGGTTCACCCACATATCAAATTATCAAAGTAACGAACGCGAATCATATGAGCGTGATGAAAACTAGCTTGACGATAATTCCCATGTGTCCTCGGGAGCGCTTTCCTTTATATAAGAGTTTGTCCAGGCTTGTCCTTTTCTACAAAAAGGATTGGGCCATCTTGATACACCTTATTTACTTTTATTACTTGTTACTCGTTACAAATTACCTTATCACAAAACTATCTGTTACCGATAATTTCAGTGCTTGCAGAGAATACCTTACTGAAAACTGCTTATCATTTCCTTTTGCTCCTCGTTGGGTTCGACACTCTTACTTATCAAAAGGACTACGATAGATCCCCTATTCTTGTGGGTCATCAACACTCTTTTCTAGCACCGTTGCCTTTGGTAGGTGGAATTTGGTAAGGAAAAATTTACATAGTGTGCTGAAATTTACTGTCACTTGTTACTATGAAAGTAATCCTTTGAGGGGCTTGTTTGGGGTATCTTCACCCCGACCAGTAGAGAAAATAGTTGCTCCTCAACCTACTGAACCTACTGAAAATGTTTATTTTGAAATTCCTTCAGCTATGATATAGAAACTGGTAGCTAATCCTTTTATAGGAGACGGAACATTGCATCCTTATTTGCACCTAATCTATGTGGATGAAGTTTGTGGATTATTTAAGCTTGCCGGTATGCCTGAGGATGTTATCAAGAAGAAGGTATTCCCTTTATCTTTGAAGGGAAAGGCATTGACATGGTTTAGGCTATGTGATGATATTGGATCATGGAACTACAACCGATTGAAATTGGAATTTCATTAGAAGTTTTATCCTATGCATCTGGTTCATCGTGATCGTAATTATATATATAATTTCTGGCCTCACAAAGGAGAAATCATCGCTCGATCTTGGGGGAGGCCTAAGTAAATTTTATATGCATGCCCCAATCATGAGCTCTCAAGAGAAATTATTATTCAAAATTTTTATGCTCGACTTTCTCTCAATAATCGCTCCATGCTCGATACTTCTTGTACGGGATCTTTTATGATGAAGACTATTGTATTCAAATGGGATTTGTTGGAAAGAATTAAACGCAACTCTAAATATTGGGAACTCGACGAAGGTAAGGAGTCAGGTATATCACCAAAATTTGATTGTGTTAAATCTTTTATGGATACTGATGTTTTTTGTGAATTTAGCACTAAATATGGACTTGACTCTAAGATAGTAGCTTCTTTCTATGAATCCTTTGCTACTCATGTTGATATCCCTAAGGAGAAGTGGCTTAAATATCATCCTCCCATTGAATTAAAAGTAGTTGAACCTATTAAAGTTGAAGAAAAGACTATCAATTATACTGTTGATCCTATTGTTCCTATCGCTTATATTGAGAAACCACCTTTCCCTGTTAGAATAAAGGATCATGCTAAAGCTTCAGCTGTGGTCAACAAAAGTAACACTAGAACACACAAAGCCTCTGAGCAAATTAAAGTTGAACCTAGTATTGCTATGGTTAAAGATCTCTTGCCTGATAATATTGATGGGCATGTTATTTACTTTTGTGATGAAGCTGCTAGAATTGCAAGACCTAATACTAAAAATAAACATAGACCTATTGTAGGCATGCCTGTTATTTCTTTAAAATAGGAGATCATTTCTATCATGGCTTATGTGATATGGGTGCTAGTTCCAGTGCAATACCTCATTCTTTATATGAAGAAATTATGCATGATATTGCACCTGCTGAGTTAGAAGGTATTGATGTTACAATTAAGCTTGCCAATAGAGATACTATTTCACCAGTTGGGATTGTTAGAGATGTGAACACTTGTGTGGGAAAGTTAAATATCCAGCTAATTTTCTTGTTCTTGGTTCCCCACAAGATGACTTTTGTACCATTATATTTGGTAGACCCTTCTTGAATACTGTTAATGCTAAGATAGACTGCAAAAAGGATATTGTTTCTGTTGGTTTAGTGGATATGTCTCATGATTTTAATTCTGCTAAATTTTGTAGACAACCCCATGATAAATAATTGCCTAGTAAAGATCAAATTATTGGTTTACTTCTATTGCCGTGCCTCCTAATGATCCTTTAGAACAATATTTGCTAGACCATGAAAATGATATGTTTATGAATGAAAGAAGGGAAATAGATGAAGTATTCTTTAAACAAGGACCTATTTTGGAACACAACTTGCCTGTTGAAATTCTAGGGGATCCTCCTCCACCCAAGGGTGATCCCGTGTTTGAGCTCAAACCATTACCTGATACTCATAAATATGCTTATCTTGATGAACAGAAGATATATCATGTTATTATTAGTGCTAAAATTTGAGAGCAGGAAGAAGAGAAATTATTGAAAACTCTGAAGAAGCACCATGATGCTATTGGACTCTTGATGATCTTAAGGGCATTAGTCCCACTCTATGCCAACACAATTTTTTTTGGGAGAAAGACTCTAAACCGGTTGTTGATCACCAACGACGTTTAAATCCTGAGATGAAAGAAGTGGTAAGAAAAGAAATACTAAAGCTTCTGGAGGTAGGTATAATTCATCCCGTTGCTGATAGTCAGTAGGTAAGTCATGTCCATTGTGTCCCTAAGAAGGGAGATATTACTGTTGTTCCTAATGATAAAGATGAATTGATCCCACAAAGAATTGTTATAGGTTATAGAATGGTAATTGATTTCTGCAAACTAAATAAAGCTAGTAAAAAGGATCATTATCCCTTACCTTTTATTGATCAAATGCTAGAAAGATTGTCTAAACATACACATTTACTTGCCCTTTCTAGATGGTTATTCTGGTTTCTCTGAAATACCTTTGTTGAAAGAGGATCAGGAAAAGACCGCTTTTACTTGCCCTTTCGGTACCTTTGCTTATAGACGTATGCCTTTTGGTTTATGTAATGCACCTGCTACCTTTCAAAGATGTATGACTCCTATATTCTCTGACTTTTGTGAAAAGATTGTTGAGGTTTTCATGAATGATTTTTCCATATATGGAACTTCTTTTAATGATTGCTTAAGCAACCTTGATCGAGTTTTGCAGAGATGTGAAGTAAATAATCTTGTCTTGAATTGGGAGAAATGCCACTTTATGGTTAATGACGGCATTGTCTTGGGGCATAAAATTTCTGAAATAGGTATTGAAGTTGATAAAGCTAAAGTTGATGCTATTGAAAAGATGTCGTGTCCAAAGGACATTAAAGGTTTAAGAAGTTTCCTTGGTCATGCCGGTTTTTATAGGAGGTTCATTAAAGACTTCTAAAAAATTTCCAGGCCTTTGACTAATCTCTTACAAAAAGATATTCCTTTTGTCTTTGATGATGATTGTGTAGAAGCATTTGAAATACTTAAGAAAGCTTTGATTTCTGCACCTATTGTTCAGCCTCCTGATTGGAATTTACCCTTTGAAGTTATGTGTGTTGCTAGTGATTATGCTGTAGGGGATGTTCTAGGACAAAGAGTTGATAAGAAATTAAATGTCATCCAATATTCTAGTAAAACTCTAGACAATGCCCAAAGAAATTATGCTACTACTGAAAAGGAATTTTTAGCAGTCGTATTTGCTTGTGATAAGTTCAGACCTTATATTGTTGATTCTAAAGTAACTGTTCACACTGATCATGCTGCTATTAAATATCTTATGGAAAAGAAAGATGTGAAACCTAGACTTATTATATGGGTTCTCTTGCTACAAGAATTTGATTTGCATATTATTGATAGAAAGGGAGCTGAGAACCCTGTTGCAGACAACTTGTGTAGGTTAGAGAATGTTCTTCATGACCCACTACCTATTGATGATAGCTTTCCTAATGGACAATTAGCTGTCATAAATGCTTCTCATACTGCTCCATGGTATGCTGATTATGCTAAATACATTGTTGCTAGATTTATACCACCTAGTTTCATGTACCAGCAAAAGAAAAAGTTTTTCTATGATTTAAGACATTACTTCTGGGATGACCCACACCTTTATAAAGAAGGAGTATATGGGGTTATTAGATGTTGTGTACCTGAGCATGAACAAGAACATATCCTATGCAAATGTCACTCCGAGGCTTATGGAGGACACCATGCTGGAGATAGAACTGCACATAAGGTATCGGAATCCGGTTTTTATTGGCCTACTCTCTTCAAAGATGCTCGTAAGTTTGTTTTGTCTTGTGATGAATGTCAAAGAATTGGAAATATTAGTAGACGTCAAGAAATGCCTATGAACTATTCACTTGTTATTGAACCATTTGATGTTTGGGGCTTTGATTATATGTGACCGTTTCCTTCCTCTAATGGGTATACACATATTTTAGTTGTTGTTGATTATGTTACTAAGTGGGTAGAAGCTATTCCAACTAGTAGTGCTGATCATAACACCTCTATTAAGATGCTTAAAGAAGTTATTTTCCGAGGTTTGGAGTCCCTAGATATTTAATGACTGATGGTGGTTCACATTTTATTCATGGTTCTTTTCGTAAAATGCTTGCTAAGTATGATGTTAATCATAGAATTGCATCTCCAAGTAGAACTAAGTAATAGATATCTTAAATTAATTTTGCAAAAGACTGTCAATAGATCTAGAAAGAATTGGTCCAAGAAACTTGATAATGCCTTATGGGCCTATAGAACTGCATATAAAAATCCTATGGGCATGTCTCCATATAAAATGGTTTATGGTAAAGCATGTCACTTACCTCTCGAACTAGAACATAAGGCATATTGGGCCATTAAAGAGATCAACTATGACTTCAAACTTGCCGGTGAGAAGAGACTATTTTGACACTAGCTCACTTGATGAATGGAGAACCCAGGCCTATGAGAATGCCAAACTGTTTAAAGAAAAAGTTAAAAGATGGCATGACAAAAGGATACAAAAAAGTGAGTTTAATGTAGGTGATTATGTATTGTTATACAACTCTCATTAAGATTTTTTGCAGGAAAACTCCTCTCTAAATGGGAAGGTCCTTACGTTATCGAGGAGGTCTATCGTTCCGGTGCCATAAAAATCAACAACTTCGAAGGCACAAATCCGAGGGTGGTGAACGGTCAAAGAATCAAACATTATATCTCAGGTAATCCTATAAATGTTGAAACTAATGTTATTGAAACCGTAACCCCGGAGGAGTATATAAGGGACACCTTCCAGAACGTTTCAGCTTCCGAAAAGGAAGAGGTATGTGGTACGGTAAGTAAACCGACTCCAAAACAGTTCTAATAGCAATTTTTCTCCGTTTTGGAATATTTAAGAAAATAGGAAAATAAGAAGCAGTCCGGGAAGGACACGAGGCGTCCACAAGGGTGGAGGGCGCGCCCTACCCCCCTTGGGCGCCCCCTGCCTCGTGGGCACCTCGTGTGCTCTCCAAACTCCGTTTTCTTGCACGATACTTCTTTGGTCGGTAAAAATTAATTATATAATCCCCCGAAGGTTTTGATCACCGTATCACGCAAACATCCTCTGTTTTTGTTTCGAGCTGTTTATGCTGCTTTTTAGAGCAAGATGTCTTCTCAAGAGTCAGTCGGGTGTCTCATCCGATGCCGGGGCCAAGAGCAAACAGCGATGCTGACCACTTTGGTCCATCAACTAAGGAAGAGATGGAGGCCGATTTGAAAAGGATAGATGCCATGGAGGAGGATCAAGAAGTTACTTCTTGTTTCCGAGCCGGATTCACGACGGGGGAACTACAGAGCTCAGCTATTCCAAACTCGGTCATCCCTTCCAATGTTAGATTTCTTTCTTATGATAATATGAAAGGAGCTTTAGCCGTGACAGGCAAGCTCCATAAGGAAATAATGGACCTCAAGCAACAAGTTAACAAGCTCGAGGAAGAGAATCGCATCCTAAGGGGCATCATCGCCAAGAACATCACATCAGCACCTCCGAAGAAAGAGACATAAATACATGGGTATGGGCACTCCCCTTGGCAACTGCCAAGCTTGGGGGAGTGCCCTGGTATCTTATCACCATCACACTTTTATCTTTACCGTTTTTCTTAGTTCGATCCTTTTGATAATATCTTGATCTAGTAGAATAAAGTTTTAGTATGATTTAGTTTTGAGTTTTGCTTTATGATCCTTCTATGTAATCGAGTCCGTGAGCTATATATAATAAAGATTAGTGTTGAGTCAAGGGCTTGGTTATCTTGCTATGATCTTGAGGGAATAAAAGTAAGAATAAAAAGAAATAAAGAGATCATATTGATCTTATGGAGAGTAATTACTTCACATATAAAGAGTATGATGAATAAAAGTTGTTGAGAGTTGACAAACATAGTTTTGGTCATCATTGCAATTAATAGGAAGTAATAAAGAAAGAGAGGTTTTCACATATAAATATACTATCTTGGACATCTTTTATGATTGTGAGCACTCATTAAAATATGGCATGATAAAAAGTTGACGTTGGACAAGGAAGACAACGTAATGGGTTATGTTTTCTTACATCCGAAATAAATTATATTGTCATGGATCATCCAACATGTTGAGCTTGCCTTTCCCCCTCATGCTAGCCAAATTCTTTGCACCAAGTAGAGATACTACTTGTGCTTCCAAATATCCTCAAACCCAGTTTTGCCATGAGAGTCCACCATATCTACCTATGGATTGAGTAAGATCCTTCAAGTCAGTTGTCATTGTTGCAAGCAATAAAAATTTCTCTCTAAATATGTATGATTCATTAGTGTGGAGAAAATAAGCTTTATACAATCTTGTGATGTGGAAGAAATAAAAGTGACAGACTGCATAATAAAGGTCCATATCATAAGTGGCAATATAAAGTGATGTTCTTTTGCATTAAGATTCCATGCATCCAACCATAAAAACACATGACAACCTCTGCTTCCCTCTGCGAAGGGCCTATCTTTTATTTTTTGTCCTATACTTCATACAAGAGTCATGGTGATCTTCACCTTTACTTTTTACATTTTATCCTTTGGCAAGCACAGTGTGTTGGAAAGATCCTGATATATATAGCCAATTGGATGTGAGTTTTCATGAACTATTATTGTTGACATTACCCTTCAGGTAAAAGGTTGGAAGGTAAAACTATAAGCCCCTATCTTTCTCTGTGTCTGATTAAAACTTCATACCCACAAGTTTTGCGTGAGTGTTAGCTATTGTGAAAGACTAAATGATAGTTGAGTATGTGGACTTGCTGAAAAGCTCGTATATTGACTCTTTCTGATGTTATGATAAATTGCAATTGCTTCAATGACTGAGATTATAGTTTGTTAGTTTTCAATGAGGTTTCTGATTCATACTTGAAATTGTGAATGAATTGTTACTTTAGCATAAGAAATCATATGACAATATATATATATATATATATATGTTGCTGTTCTAAGAAGGATCATGATGCCCTCGTTTCCGTATTTTATTTTATCGACACCACTTTCTCTAAACATGTGGACATATTTTCCGATATCGGCTTTCGCTTGAGGACAAGTGAGGTCTAAGCTTAGGGGAGTTGATACGTCCATTTTGCATCATGCTTTTATATCGATATTTATTGCATTATGGGCTGTTATTACACATTATTACACAATACTTATGCCTATTCTCTCTTATTTTAAAAGGTTTACACGAAGAGGGAGAATGTCGGCAGTTGAAATTCTGGGCTGGAAAGGGAACAAATATTAGAGACCTATTTTACGCAACTCCAAAAGTCGTAAAACTCCACGGAAGTCAGTTTCAGAATATATAAAAAATATTGGGCGAAGAAAGCACTAGAGGGGAGCCACCCACCATCCACGAGGGTGGGGGCGCGTCCTACCCCCCTGTCTCGTGGGCCCCTGGCAGGCCTCCGGTGCCCATCTTTGGCTATATGAAGTCTTTTGCCCTCGAAAAAATCATAAGCAAGCTCTCGGGACGAAACTCCACCGCCACGAGGTAGAACCAATCTAGGGCTCCGGTGGAGCTGTTCTGACGGGGAAACATCCCTCTGGGAGGGGGAAATCATCACCATCGATCCTCTCATTGGGAGGGGTTCAATCTCCACCAACATCTTCACCAGCACCATCTCATCCCAAACCCTAGTTCATCTCTTGTATCCAATCTTTGTCCCAAAACCTCAGATTGGTAACTTTGGGTTGCTAGAAGTGTTGATTACTCCTTGTAGTTGATGCTAGTTGGTTTATTTGGTGGAACATCATATGTTCAGATCCTTTATGCATATTAATACCCCTCTGATTATGAACATTAATATGCTTTGTGAGTAGTTACGTTTGTTCCTGAGGATATGGGAGAAGTCTTGCTATAAGTAGTCATGTGAATTTGGTATTCGTTCGATATTTTGATGAGATGTATGTTGTCTTTCCTCTAGTGGTGTCATGTGAACGTCGAATACATGACAATTCACCATTGTTTGGGCCTAGGGGAAGGCATTGGGAAGTAATAAGTAGCTGATGGGTTGCTAGAGTGACAGAAGCTTAAACCCTAGTTTATGTGTTGCTTCGTAAGGGGCTGATTTGGATCCATATGTTTCATGCTATGGTTAGGTTTACCTTAATACTTCTTTTGTAGTAGCGGATGCTTGCAAGAGGGGTTAATCATAAGTTGGATGCTTGTCCAAGGAAGGGCAGTACCTAAGCACCGGTCCACCCACATAGAAAATTATCAAAGTAACGAACGCGAATCATATGAGCGTGATGAAAACTAGCTTGACGATAATTCACATGTGTCCTTGAGAGCGCTTTCCTTCATATAAGAGTTTGTCCAGACTTGTCCCCTTCTGCAAAAATTATTGGGCCATCTCGCTGCACCTTATTTACTTTTATTACTTGTTACTCGTTACAAATTACCTTATCACAAAACTATCTGTTACCGATAATTTCAGTGCTTGCAGAGAATACCTTACTAAAAACTGCTTATCATTTCCTTCTGCTCCTCGTTGGGTTCGACACTCTTACTTATCGAAAGGACTATGATAGATCCCCTGTACTTGTGGGTCATCAGGCGCTATGACTGGGGTGTGTCCTCCCTTCTGTTCTGCATTGTTAGTTGGTGCATGACACATCGAGCCGGTTGCTATATGTCCCACATGTCAGCAAGAGCAAGTACAGAATTCATGAAAGCGAGCGTCTCCACTCTTCTCGTACAATGGAGGAGTACAAGACATGACCTGGTTTTTGCTGCTTCATGCGACCCATCGTTACAAACCAGGACTAAAAAGGCGAGGGTGGGTCTTTTCAAGCATGACAAGCATGGGAGTTTGGCTTAGTTTGTTTGAGGCAACAAGGCAGGAAGGGAAACAAGAAAATAAAGGTTGAGCGACTTAGGTTTGGGAAAATCTGATTTTACGGAGTACGTACCCACTATGGAGGTAATACTACTTACTACTCCCTCCTTTCCGGTTTATAGGGCTCATATAAAGAATTCATTTTTCCGTTTTATAAGTCTCAATTCTACTAGTAGTACCATCACATGTTTGGATTTTGAGGTGCATTATATCACCCGATGCAAGCAGTATCAAGAGAAAACTCACCAATGCATGTAGAAGTTCATGTAAATTTAGTGGACGTTCATGCATTCGTTGTAATTAATGCATCGGTAAACATAACTTCTTGAGAAAAATGAGCATACTAATTACTTGTGCAAACTACGAAGTTAATTCCACCACTCACCGTCTACCTTGGTTGGAGAGATTTTGAAATTGAGCCATAAGGCTAGTCATAGTGGGAGTAACTTAGATAGTAACATAGCGCACTTCAAGAAATTTTTGCTTATGTGGCATGTAGTTAATCAGGAGAGAGGTGTTTAGAGTAACATAATATGTTACTATAACATAGTGCTTCCCAATAAAGGATGAGTCTACAAGCTAATAAATGAACCCATCTATAACACTACTATTATGTTACTTTGCACTATGGAGGTAGTAACTTAGACTAGTGTCATATGCATGACACTAGTATAAGTTACTCCCCACTATGACCAGCCTAAACCGGAAAGGAGGGAGTAGTAACATAGCCTAGGTTAGCTTACTGCACCACGAACTCCAAGGAAATTGCTGTAGTACTACTCCTATGTACCACTGTATTACTCCTACTACTAAAAGACATATATTTCAAACAATATTATAATCTCTCTAACCAAGATAGGGACGAGGAGTAACAGAGGGAGTATTAAAATTTTCTCCTCGCCCTGTGAGCCACCGCGCATGTGGGTGAGGGAGCGGGCGTAGGCGTAGTAAGCAAGCCTCTCCTACTCCTGCGACTCTACGAGCCACCACACCCGTAGGCGGGGGAAACCTCCTCGTCCTGCAACTCTGCGAGCTACCACGCCCGTGGGCGGGGGAGACAACGTACTAAGGAAGCTTCTCATTATTCTCGGAGTTGACTGGACACATCAAAAGTAATACGTACAGAGCATCTCTAGTGTATAGAGCCTTGCCTCTAAGGTAGGCCCCACATGGTTTGCCTCTTATCAAATGAAAAAACCACAAATAAATACTATTCCTCTTGTACTCCTACTTTCTTATGCTTCCTAAGGCTGACAATTGGGACCAGATGGATTGTTACATTGTTAGAGGCAGCCTCTAAGGTTAGACGTGATGCTAGCCAATTTTTTGTTAGAGGGAGTTCATGCCATGTATAGAGGCCTGCCTCTAAGAGGACAGAGGGCTTAGAGGAAACAAAACGTCTACATTGTGGATGCCATAAGTGCCTACTTTCCAGTCTATATGACTCAATTTAAAATCCACAATGCATCCGTAATAGATGCTGAGGAGTGGAATAAGTTTGTTACTTCCATAGTTCGCAAAAGTACTCAGCATGTGAGATGGTGGACGGAGGGAGTACAATACCATTAGTACTACAATTCTTTAGAATGGTTGTAGTAGTCCCTCCCATTCACATGTTCACATTTCAAGCTTCAATAAAAATGTTGCACGCAAGGATTAAGAGAAACCTCAATAATGCATGTCCATATAGGGTATAAAATGCGTTCTGGAGGCTAACTTTGACCACATGTTAGAGCAATAATATGACATCCAACTTACACAAATCTTACCATCAAATCCGTATGTGGTCATTATACTGCTAACACATGCATGTGTTGCAATTAGTACGTAGATACAGTAGTAAACACTCACTATCTAGTAGTACTAGTAGTACTGCACACTACTACTACTATGAGGCCATCCAACTATGGACCGATAGAAGACCGCAGACACCGTTTTTTCGTTCATATTTAAATTTGTTTTCAGATAGCAAAATATCCATGAAAACAACACATAGCAAAATTTCATGGCGAACGAGGGATTTGAATGTGCTGGGAGGGGCTGTTGGATCTTGCCCGGGGTAGCCACATATTGGCGACCCTTTAGTCCACCCGTGCCTTTGCCATCAATGAACGAGGAAGAGCTCGGGTGCTCATGCATCCTCCAACGCGCGCGTTGGAGACGAGCTCGCACAAGTTGTGCTTTTTTTGTCTCACCATGCTGCCCGAGCCGGCCGCAGACTGACCGGCGACCCACAAATTACGCCATCCAACCTTAGCCGCACACATTCTGACAACAACTCAAGAAACCGGACAAAATTCATGCAACACGGTGATATTTCATATAAACAATGACGGAATTCATATAAAATACTAGATTTTCATTACAATCAAATCAACTAAACGGTGCTAGTCCTGAACAGCACATGTATAATAATACCTAGCCTAAATGGTCGCCCACCGATCCATTTGTCTTCCTCAATTCTGGGAGCACGATCACCGGACTGTCAGGAGCCCCGGAGGTATATACTTCAGCGCAAAGGACGGCTCGCTTCCCCACCGCTCAACTAACATCATTGGCTGATGCCCAAGGTGGAGTCTGAAGGGGGCTTCTGCGCTTCCATGGAGCCCATGCGATGTCGACGAAGGTCCAAGGAACGAAAGGATCCGGCAAGACACCTACTGTGTACGCTAGTGTCTCCTCGGCGGTGGCCTTCATGGGACCCAAGCGGCGCAGCCTCTAGTGTTCTACTTCTCCTCGATGATGGCGGCAGACGCTGTGGCGCTGGCCACCGACTCATCGCTCTCCGTGCACCCGGCTTCTGTCTCTGCTTGCATGGCACAACCGCAAGCATGGGAGTCTCGTCCACAGAAACGGGAGATGCGGACGCAGACACAAGAGGCGTGGTATGAGACGGTGGCATGGACGGCAGGGATGACGCCCGTGCTCCCCGCCTTGCCGGCTTGGAGCAGCTCGCAGCTCCTTGTCGAGCTGGCCTGGAGTGGTGAGTTGCTGAACCACGCGTCGGCTTGGGGCAGCAATTGGCTCCATTGGGAGAGGGGAGGGAGGTGGATCAACAAGTTGCATAGCTCGTATCCGGCGGGCTCGGCGGGCCACACAGCCAGCTTGGATGCCGGATAACTACTCTTCATAAGCCATTGTATGAGTGAAGAAAATGTTGAAGAAGGAGATAGTGGTGCGGCAGAGGTGTGTGATTCTTGGTCGGCGTCTGGCCTTGTTTAAACAGGAGCTTAAATAGACTGCGGGCAGGAGGAGCTCGGCCGGCGTTGCGTTTAATGTCGGCCCCGTCATGAACGGACGTGTGTCCAGAGTGGGTTTCTCGGCTTCCACACGGGTTTCATGGAGGCGTTTGAATGCGGCAAAGAGGCATGTTCAGCTGGGTGTGCAGCAAGCGGCACCCTTGACTCTGACGTACGACACCGCGCCGTTCTTCCACTGACGTTTGGGCTGGTTGGGTACTGGGCCTGCATGTTACTGACCCAATGCAGGCAGCGCATGGCAGAGGAGCTTTTGGTGGGCCGGGCCGATCATAAGCAAGCATTTCATAAACCGATGATTGTTCATTAAGTGTGCCATCATCTATTTCATGTAGATAAGCCTACTATATAATGTAAGAGAATTTTAAAATTTTAATATATAGGTTGATAGCCCGTTCGATACGTTGTGATTTATAAAGACCACTGCAAACATCAATGTTCTGCTTATCACAGATAAGATTGATTAATACCTGTAACAATCCATGTCCTTAACAAAGGGTGCATTTACGTATTGGTTGAGCGTGTGTCTTGCGTCGTGTGTTGTGTGCATGCAGGCATGCGAGTGTTGCGTGCATGCATGTGTATGTTTCAGTGTTGCATGCATGTGTGCGTGCGTGCGTGTGTTCGTGAGTGCATGTGTACGTGTCAGTGTTGCATGCCTGCATGCGTGCATGTGTTCGTGCGAGTGTTGCGTGTGTGCATGTGTACGTGTGGGGTGAGGCTACACGTTAGTCGACTAACATTTTCATCTCTGGTCAGTCGATTTACCAGTCGTTGGATACGAAATCAAGGGCATGCAGTTCATCTTCAACCTCCACCCCCCTGAGCCGCCAGCCCCCACCGCCAACCGCCCACCCTCCCCGAAACCACTCCCCACCACCGGTCCGCCGCCGCCCCGGCCATCCCTCTAGCCCCGCAAGCTCTGATCTTTTTCTCCGGCGATCCCCACAGCACAACCTCACCATCGCGCCCTCCCAGCGCCTGTGACCACCGCCCACCCTGAACCCTAAGATAGATAGTGTGGTACCTCTCCAGCGAAACACCCTGCCCATTGCGGTTGGTTATTCCTTAAGTCCGACGAGCCCCCTCCCCGCATGCGGGCATTGCGGGTGTGTTTGTGCACATGTGTGATGGCTTTGTATTCACCATAGTGGCTCGTGCGAACGTGCAATTAAAATATCGGCTCAGCATATCATCAAAAGGCGATCCTTGTCCCCTCTGAGAAATAGGGGGCGCGGGCTGCCAACCAAAGGTCTCATGACTTTGAAACCCCACCGACCACTACTTTATTATCATTTCTGTCTTTCATATACGCGCTAACGGGTGGGCCCTATGGTAATGTGTGCTGGCGAATGTGGACCATTTGACTAGTCAATTGGTCATGTCACCAACAAATTACAGAGCTGTATGGTGAGCCAGTGACCATATGATCACCATAAAAATGTATTTTATTAACACAATACAGACTGAACCTACCATTTATTATTTTCATATATGCACTGACTGTTGGATCACGGGTTCCGGCAAACCCTTGAAGGTTCGAAAACTGGTGTGCGCGCGAAGGGTTTCTCCCTATCGATCCACGCCCTAACTCTCTATGATCTTGCGAACGAACTCAACAAACTCACAACACAGAAAGACACAAGATTTATACTGGTTCGGGCCACCATTG